>NW_024425230.1:38276739-38548082 GCF_017311325.1 Ursus maritimus
ACACACACACACACACACACACACACACACACACACAGAGGAATATTATGCAGCCATCAAAATGAAATCTTACCATTTGCAATGACATGGGTACTAGACATAATATTAGAGGATATTATGCTAAGTGAAATAAGTTAATCAGAGAAAGACAATTATCATATGATCTCACTGATATGTGGAATTTGAGAAACAAGGAAGAGGATCATAGGGGAAGGGAGGAAAAAATGAAACAAGAAGAAACCAGAGAGGGAGACAAACACATAAGAGACTTTTAATCTGGAGTAGAGGGCGTTGGGAGGGATGGGGTGGCTGGGTGATGGACATTCGGGAGGGTATGTGTTGTGGTGAGTTCTGTGCATCGTGTAAGACTGATGAATCACAGACCTGTACCCCTGGAACAAATAATACATTATATGTTAATAATAAAAAGAAAAGTTAAAAAAAATCCTGTCTCATTTA
The DNA here is from genome assembly GCF_017311325.1 of Ursus maritimus. NCBI lineage: Eukaryota > Metazoa > Chordata > Mammalia > Carnivora > Ursidae > Ursus > Ursus maritimus. Next base: position 38,277,199 of record NW_024425230.1, read on the forward strand.
AAAATCTCTAGTGATAGAGAACCAGGTCCAGATTTCAACAGTATTAAAGCAAACAGACTGATGAAAAAGAAAAGGCTTCTAAGGCATGTTCTACTGCCACCGCTGTGTTTCCCACTAATCTATCGTTTGACAAATAATACATGTATAAAATCCAAGAATATGGATAGCTATAAAGAAGGGGAGAAAATATCCAGATCGTAGAAATGTCACTTCAAGAAGACTAGAGCTTTAATTCATCTTTAGCTAAAAGGACATCTACTTAAAAGTTACGGGAGGGCTAGGAGCAACCTGATAGGGGTTTCTAACCCTTAGAGATTACAACAGCTACCGGTTAATGAGAATGGCATTTTGGAGCATGAATCCAACATCAAATTAACTTTAAGAAACAGCAGGTGCTGTTACTATCTAGAAGCCAATTCATGGCAGTCTGCAGATGAAGTTGATTACACACACAGAGACAGAAATAGGTGAACACAAGAACCAGCAATCTACCTCTAAAACTAGAACCTCTCACAAGAATGCAATTACCTAGAAACCAAAAATTCAAAATACCCAGAATTAAAAATTGTAATAAAGAGGGTAATAATACCTTAACTCTTTAAATCCTAGCATTTATCAGACTGATGAAAGTACTGAGTCTGTAGTGCCCAGATCCTAACTGAACAGTGTCCTGCATATGCAAAAGCACTCAATTTACACACTGACTAGTCTTCCCTGAAGATTAAGTATGATACCAATCAACAGACCCAGAAAATGAGAGTCAAGGACAGTGACTTTCTTCCCCTTGTGAAAGACTTTTTTCTTTTTTTTTTTAATAAGATTTTATTTATTTATTCGACAGAGATAGAGACAGCCAGCGAGAGAGGGAACACAAGCAGGGGGAGTGGGAGAGGAAGAAGCAGGCTCACAGCAGGAGAGCCTGATGTGGGGCTCCATCCCAGATCGCCGGGATCACGCCCTGAGCTGAAGGCAGACGCTTAACCGCTGTGCCACCCAGGCGCCCCCGTGAAAGACTTTTTAAAAAGATTTATTTATTTTGAGAGTGAGCAAGCACAAGTGAGTGGGGGAGGGGCAGAGGGAAAAATTCTCAAGTAGACTCCCCCCCACCAAGCCCAGAGCCCTACCCCGAGATCATGACCTAAGCTGAAATCAAGAGTCAAACACTCAACTGACTGAGATACCCAGGTGCCCCACAAAGGATTTTTTTAGTCCAGTTTGAATGTATTCCTTCAATGGACCTATATCCAGAGAGCCACTATTGCATCCATAATCCAAGCTGCTGGACAGTTCTCCAACAGAACTCTGGTTTTACTGAATGACCACCGCTCAACCTATAATCCACCTCCCTTCTCTTAACACATACATTCCCCCCCTCTGCCACACACACTCCTGGTCTCAGTACTACTCTAGAAGCTGAGATCTGGGTATTGCCTCTACTCTCCTCAGTTAGCTCTCCCTTCTTGGCTTAGAAGTCACTGCTATTTGTGAATCATCACTGTCAGAGTCCACTGAATTGCTAGAACACGGATTCTGATGAATTCTGGTCCCTGAGAGGCTGCCAAAACATTATCCTTACCTGCTTGTTGTCACGCACCCACCTCCCCCCGCCCCCCCAACCCTGTACTTCTCTAACTTCACCTCTTTCATAAAATGAAAGTCAAAGCCTGTATAATGAATTTTCTGCATCAGGGTCAATGCCAAAGGCATCTTTGCTTTCTTTTTGCACTTCTGAAAATCAGGCATTGATCATTTAATTTGGCAACCTTCTTGGGATGTGGTAATCCCTGAAACACCTGTAAAATTTCTATGCACAAATTTGAAAGTAAAAACACAGAAAAAGTAAGCTCAACTCTCTACTACCCCTGTGTATGGCCGGAATCTGGGTCTAACCATCAAGCCCTTTCAGGAATGCTTCAAGAAGGTAGCTCATAACTCTTTAGAAAGAAAATTTCCTGGAGATTTTACCCTCAAGAATTACTAAAAAGAATATTAGAGACAGAGTACACAGATCATCTTTACCCTAGGCCTCATGTCTGTTTTTCTTTTTTTTTTCTCCTGGGGAAGAACTGAGACAAAAACAATTTCACAGTCAGTATGTGTGTTTCCTTTGCTTGTAGTTTGTTGTCTTTTCTGTATCATCCTTCTCCTAGCAAGAGAAATTCCCGCAAGGTCCTCTTTCTTGGACACAGATTAGCCTGAATCTTTAGGTCACTCCTCTGAACTTTCTGACTGTCTTGCTTAAGCATGTCCTGTTGTTAATCTGTTCCATCACTGAGGCAGCAATCCTAAACACAGAAGGAGGTAAGTCCCCAGGGAGTCTCTCTCTCTCTCTCTCTCTCTCTCTCTCTCTCTCTCTCTCTCCCTCTCTCTCTCTCTCTCTCTCTCACACACACACACACACACACACACTCTTTCTCTCTCTTTTTTTCTCTCTCTCTCAGCCATCAAGGGCAGCTGTATTCTAGAAGTGGTTTCATTTCCTGCTAGGTTATTCAGTGCCTCTGGGAGGCCAAGAAGAAGGGAAGAAAGAAGGGAAGTGTTACCACTAACACTGTAAATAAAGCCAAGCCCCCAGTTCTGTACTGACAGACCCAGAAAACATCTAAGATGTAAGTAGGAGACACCCTTGTTGCATTGTTTGCCAGATTAAACCCTGCTACAGAATACATATAGAGAAGGGACTTAGCAGAAATGATTAGTTAGAAAAACAGAATATACAAAGAGCCGATTAACATGTATATGCACCAAACTACTCTTACTAATCAGAGGTACTAAGTACAATTCAGATCTCTGTTTGTGTGAAGATGAATTTATTTAGTCAGTTAATTAAAAGAGATTTTGGTGGGTAGGAAGAAGTAAAGAAATACACCTATGGTTTGGAACTATTCAGTTTCCTACTTTGCAACAGAAATCAGAGGAGAAATCACAGAGTAGCACAATAATGTTTAATTACAGCTCTAGCTCTGCTAATTACCGTTTGGTCACATCTATAATCTACATTAAGCCATAGCGCATAATAAGCAGCTCTGTGATATTCATCTAATAACCTAGGTGGCTTTATGGGATTTCATATTCTACTATTCACTGGAACAAACACAGCTTCATTTACCACTCTCCAGGAGAGGATAAAAATCAGAAAAGGACTTACTTTGCCACCTTTCCCATATACCTAGGATGCAAGAGCAGGAATTGTCAGGAGACTGGAGCCAGCAGGGAAAATTGAGTAACAGGCATATAAAAAGTTAAGGTCATTAAATACCTTAACAGCTACAACAACAATAAAAGCCGGGCCAATTCTCTGCCTCTGAAATGCTAAAGTGTTGGTTGGGGAGGGGGGGCGGCTCCTGGGACTCAGTGAATGGAGAGATAAACAACAAAACAAAAGAAAAACCTTAAAGATGGAAATATCTTAAGTTTCCCAACAGTCATGCCCTTTATCTTTTAATGATACTTCTTTTCAATTCACCTTTAGATATCACTCTTAATAACACCTATTAGAGATCTAAGTGCTGATAGGCAGGTGATGCAGAAATGAGACCTGGAAAGAATAAAGAAAGGCCAGAGCCATTAATCTCCCCTCAAAAAGTAATTATACACTGACTTCAGCTGCCTCCCACACATGAGAGGAACTGATGGAAGAAAAATTTCAAGGCTGCAACATAATTTCGGGGATAGAAAGTACAGCGAAGAAATATTTGGGACAGATCTTTCCCCCTGCCCTTCACAAATATGAGTCTGATACCTTCACCTTCACAGTCAAAGGCAGAGAGAAAGATGGTTCCACTGATACCCGCGGTAACTCTAAGAAACTCCCTTTATCCAAGACTGAAAGATAATTGAAGATAATGGTTAGATAAATGTTCAGATTTATTCAGAATGATTGAATAAGATTATATAGAAAGTAGAATGTCATCAAATATACTGAATACTATATTAATAATATGTTCTCTTTCTTTGATAATTCCAAAGGTCCTTCAAGATTTTATAGTGACTCAGCATCAGCAATACTAACAATAATCTAGATTCCTGATTCATGGATAAACATATAAGTACTCCCCTAAAAAACTTGGTTTACAACATTTTTATTGTGGTTTTGTTTTGTTTTTGGGAGAGCACGCAAATGTGGGGGAGAGGGAGAGAATCCTGAACAGGTTCCACACCCAGCATGGAGCCCAACATGGGGCTCAATCTCAAGACCCTGAGATCATGACTGAGTGGAAATCAAGAATCCAATGCTTAACCAACTGAGCTACTCAGGTGCCCCTATGGTGGGTTATTAAAAAGAACTGGTATTTATTTAAAATTCCACTTATCAGTTTTATTTTTTTTAGACAGAGAGCATGGTGGGGAGGGGCAGAGGGAAAGAATCCCAAGCAGACTGCATGGTGAGCAGGGAGCCTGACAGGGCAATGGGGGCGGAGGGGCGCTTGATCCCATGACTGCAAGATCATGACCTGAGACGAAATCAAGAGTCAGATGCTCAACTGCTGAGCCACCCAGGCAACCCCTATTTATCAATTTATTATGTTATTTGTCTCTCAAATTAAAATACAGAGGAAAAAAAACCTCAGCTATTTGAACTGCCTCCTGTTGACTGACACTTTGAGATAAAATAAATTTACTGTATTTTTTTAATAATTAAAGATTATCTTTGCTTATCCTGGAAGATCAGTAACTGCTTATTTGCAAGAGCCTAGAAGGTAGAAATCACAAAGTAACTGAGGATGGAAAGAGAAATCTGAATTCCTCCTTTCCACAAAGCTCTTAACAGAATATAACAGAACATTCCAAGTAAATCACAAAACAACACAACATTTAAGTATTAGTGAAGGAGGAAATCATCCCCTTTTCAAACACTCTTTGACCCAGACTGTTGGAAGGAAGAAGGGAAAAGAAAGCATAGACTGCGGGTCTGCTGAGCTTCCAGATTTCACTTAAGCTTGCTTTGAAAAAGAATTTGATTGTAACTCTGGTTAATTTCCAAGACATCTTGTAGCAGAAGGCAAGGAGGAAAAAGTGAAGAAAAGTGAAGAAAGACAAGGTAGCTGGCACCACAACCAGTCATCAAATAGTTCTTTGAAGCTACATATTCTGCTATTCACAGACGACTTACTTTAGCACTCAATTTTAACCAATCAGCCTGGCTGAGGTCAGCAGTGAAGGCTGCTCCAGTTTGTACTAGAAAATGCAAGTGCAAGTGAACATATAATCTGAAGACTGCAAGACTAGCCATAGGGAGGTCTCCTGCAATGATCCCTATCGAATCTCAGGCTCAAATCCAAAAGGCCACTTCTGGTAAAGAAGACATAGCAGATCACATGACCCTAAAATTCAAGCCTAACTTCCCAGTGTGTGGGAATGGATATATTATTCTGGAAATTTAACAAAGGAAGAAAATCTCATAAATGAAATCAATGCATAACACAAATCACATGGCAGTGTCCATTACAGTGGCAAAAGTTTTTTGTTGAGAGAAGCATCTATTCTGCTCTTCTAAGTCTTCTCACAGCATAATCTTATGCCTGCCTGCTTGAAATTCACCACATTTTTCCTTCAGCAAAGCTATTAATTTTGCAGCTGATGAGTGATGATAGGGACCTAAGTACTACCTCTATTTTTTTTTCTTCCACAGAAGGTTGATGATCCCTCCCATTCCTGTATTGTTCCAAGGGAAGCACTAGAATTAGCTTTTCAAGAATAAAGAATGAGAAAAATTCATTCTTTGGCTGCAACTACTTCCTCTCCTAAACACAATTCTTCCTTCCTTTCTCATTTCCTAAAAAGTCAGGGCTGGAGCTTGTCATCTATACTCCATTCTCTAACCCCATAGGATATAAAAACAAACAAGAAAATAAACAAAAAATAAGGGGCGCCTGGGTGGTTCAGATAGTTGAGTGTCTGCCTTCAGCTCAGGTCATGATGTCTGGGTCTTGGAATCAAGCCCCACGTCAGGGTCCCCGCTCAGTGGAGAGATTGCTTCTCCCTCTCCTGCTGCCTCTCCCCACTACTCGTGCTCTGTCTCAAATGAATACATAAAATCTTAAACAAAACAAAACTAAACAAACAAAAATAACCCACAGACAAAATAAGGTGAATACAACAGAAAGCTTAAGTCTTTTTTCTGAATCATTCAGAATCACAGATGTCAGTAGAAAAGTCTTAATTTAACCTATATCATGGATGGACCAAATTGTACTAAAGAACCTAATCATCATTCATATTGATGGTCCTATGAGAAAACATGAGAATTCTAAATTAAGACATCACAAACCACATCTTGTTCTGTAGTAGCTTGGGAAGGAGAAATGGGAATGATTCTCCCTGCTTCAAGTCAGCTGTTTTTAAATATTTGGTCTTGGGAAACCTTTATAGTCTTAAAAAGAGAACCTTACAGAGCTTTTATTTATGTAGGCTTTATCAACTAGCATTTACTGTATTAGAAATTAGAAGTGAAAGATTCTAATATGTACTAATTAACTTGTTTAAAACAGCTAATGATTGAGGGTTGCCTGGGTGGCTCAGTGGGGAGTTGGCTTGAGATTCTTTTTCCCTCCGTCTCTGCTCCTCCCCCTGCTTGTGCACGCTCTCAAATAAATAAATAAATAAATAAATAAATAAAATCTAAAAAAAAAAAGGAATCACCAATGATTTTGAAATGACAAAATTAGAGACACACAGATGTGTTCTGGTGGGAGGTAGAGGGTTTGAGTATGGTTAGAAAGGGCAACACAAGGGATCCTTATAGCAATGGAGATGTACTGTATTTTGACTGTGTGGTAAACAACCCAAGCCTACACATGTGATCAAATCGCACAGAATTAAACACACACACATACACACACACAGAGAGAAACATACACAAGTGAGCACAAGTAAAATGGGAGAAATCTTAACAAGATAGGTGGATGGCATTGATGTCAATATTCCCTTTGCAATACTGTACTGTATCTCTGCAAGGTGTTACCATTAGGGGAAACTAGGTAAAGGGTACATGAGATCTCTCTGAATTATTTATTACAACTGTTAATTATCTCAAAATAAAAAGATTAACAAAAAACTGAAGACCCCAACGAGCTCTGATGTGGAATATATGTACTGATATTCACTATACTAGCACTTAAAAAGAAAAAATTGGATATGCATTAACTTGCTTAAAATGAAACTTAAAAACTTATTATGTACAAATATATGTAATATTTTAAATAAAAATAGCTATGATTTTCCAAAAGAAAGGGAAAAAAGAGCAGTGGCATTGATTTACATTTTGTAAATCTCTTCAATGGCTGGTTTAATAGAAGACTGCTAGATTCTTTTTTTTTTTTTTTTAAGATTTTATTTATTTATTTGACAGAGAGAGACAGCCAGTGAGAGAGGGAACACAAGCAGGGGGAGTGGGAGAGGAAGAAGCAGGCTCCTAGCGGAGGAGCCTGATATGGGGCTCGATCCCAGAACGCTGGGATTACGCCCTGAGCTGAAGGCAGACGCTTAATGACTGTGCCACCCAGGCGCCCCAAGACTGCTAGATTCTTATGTCTGTTTCTGCATTCAATCTGTTGGTGAAATGTGTTGAACTATATAAAGAAAACTGGCCTCACACAGATTTTATATAGTATTCTTTTCAGATAATTGTGGCTATTCTCTGATATGACACCAAAACTGAACAAATGATAGTTCTTAAAGGTTAGTGGCAACGTGGAATCTGAAAGTATATCGATGAATTTTTTGTACTCTGTTACATTATAATCCATTGGTCTGTCTAGTACTTTGAATGCTTCTTCTACCCATGCATGATTTTTAACATATATTAGTCATTTGGAAAATACTGGTTCACTGAGTTGTACAGCTCTTTCAAATACTGACACATTCCATTAATACACAAAAGTCATATTTGCGGATATTGCCTCTGAGCTCATCAGAAAATCCTTTATGTATTGGCAGGCTGTCAAACTAATGGGGGGGGGATACAAATTTTCTAAAATTACAATGTTTGCTTGAAAGGTCATATTTTATCATTAATAACAAATAGTGTCGATTGTTTTCCTTGGAGTAACAGGCTCATTTCATTTACTTTTAAGAAAATGTCTGCCAAATACCCAACTCTGAATACCTATACTTTTAGTGGTACTTTCAAGTAAAAATGACATTCCATATAAAAAAACTGGCTAGGTCAACTTGCAACTTAATTGCAAAAGTGCCTTACCTAGAGAAAAATACCATACTTTGGCATGCAGCAGAAGTCCTTTATGTGTACGTACCATTTTGTCACATAGAATATAAAATGACATGTACTCAAAAGGTGAGATTTTATATATATATAAAGATATTTTAAAGATAAACTGCCTTTTTAAAGACAGCTTTTTTCAACATTTTGACCTCCTTCACTCATTTCTCCTACCCCTACTCCCTGCTTCTGGCAACTGTTAATTTCTGTTTTGAGCTTCTTTTAAAAAAGATTCCACATATAAGAGAGATCATGTGGTGTTTGTCTTTCTTTGTCTGACTTATTTCACTTAGCACAATGCCCTTGAGGTCCATTCACGTGGTCACAGATGGCAGGATTTCCCCCACTTTTTTTTAAAGGCTGATTTTTTGTTTTTTATTTAAGTATAGTCGACATAGGAAAATGATAAGATTTAATTTTTTTGTGTGGCCAAATAATATTCCACTGTATATATACACCATGTCTTCTTTATCCATTCCCCCACTGATGGACTCTTAGGTTGTTTCCTTATCTTGGCCACTGTAAGTAATGCTGCAATAAACATGGGGGTACTTATAACTTTCATGATTTTATTTTCTTCAGATAAATACCTAGATTAAAATTGCTGGATCACATCGTAGTTCTATTTTTACTTTTTTGAGGAACTTCCGTATGTTTTTCATAGTGGCTGCACCAATCTACTTTCCCACCAACAGTGAACTTTTTTCCACTTCCTAACCAGTATTTGTTACTCCTTGTCATTTTGGTAATAGCCATTCTCACAGGTGTGAAGTGATAACTTCATTTTAGGTTTTGATTTGTACTTCCCTGATGATTAATGATGCTGAACATCTTTATACACACACACACACACACACACACACACACACACGTTGCCCATCTGTATGTCTTCTTTGAAAAAATGTCTATTTAGATCTTCTGCCCAGTTTTTAAGAGGATCCTTCCTCCCTTCCTTCCTTCCTTCCTTCCTTCCTTCCTTCCTTCCTTCCTTCCTTCCTTCTTTTGCTGTTGAGTTGTATGAATTCTTCTTACATTTTGGATATTAGCCTCTTATCAGATATATATGCTTTGCAAATATTTTCTCCTATTCAAAGGTTGTCTTTCATTTTGTTGTTAGTTTCCTTTGCTGTCTAGTTTTTTATTTTAATGTCGTTCTACTTGTTTATTTTTCCTTATGTTGCTTTTGCTTTTGGTGTCAGATTTTTAAAAAATCATTGCCAAGACTTATGTCAAAGAGCTTACTGCCTATGTTGTCATCTAGGAGTTTTAAGGTTTCAGGTTTTACATTCAAGTCTTAAATCCATTTGGGGTTAATTTTTGTGAATGTTGTAAGATGGTGTTCAAGTTTCATTCTTTTACAAATGGCTATCCAATCTTCCCAACACCATTTACTGAAGAGACTGTTCTTTCCCCATTGTATGTGCTTGGCTCCTTTGTCATAAATTAATTGACTGTACATGCTTGGGTTTATATCTGGGCTCTCTATTCTGTTCCCTGTTCTAATGATCTATTGTTTCTACGCCAATACCATTCTGTTTTAATTACTGTAGCTTTTTAATGGCGCTTAAAATCAGGGAGCATGATGCCCCCAGCTTTGTTCTTCTTTTTCAAGATTGCTTTGGCTGTTGGGGTCTCTTGTGGTTCCACACAAATTTTAGGATCATTTGTTCTAGTTCCATGAGAAATGCCATTGGAATTTTGATAGTGATTACACTGAATTTGTAGACTGCTTTAGGTAGTATGAACATTTTAATGATACTGAGTCTGCCAAGCCATGAACATGGAATATTTTTCCATTTATTTGTCTTGTCTTTAATTTTTTCATTAATGTCTTGTAGTTTTTAATATATAGGTCTCTCACCCCCTTGGTTAAATTTAGTCCTAGCAGGGCACCTGGGTGGCTCAGTCGTTAAGCGTCTGCCTTCGGCTCAGGGCATGATCCCTGAGTCCTGGGATCGAGCCCCACATCAGGCTCCTCTGCTGGGAGCCTGCTTCTTCCTCTCCCACTTCCCCTGCCTGTGTTCCCTCTCTCACTGGGTCTCTCTCTCTCTATCAAAGAAACAAATAAAATCTTAAAAAAAAAAAATTAGTCCTAGCTATTTTATGCTTTCTGATGCAACTGGAAATGGGATTGTTTTCTTAAATTTCTCTTTCTGATATTTTGTCATTAGTGTATAGAAATGCAACAGGCTTTTGTATTGATTTTGTATCCTGCAAATTTACTGAATTCATTTATTAGTTCCAACAATTTTTTAATGGAGTCTTCAGGGTTTTCTATATATATTATGTCATTTGCAAATAATGACAGGTTTTTTTTTTTTTTTTACTTCTTCCTTTCCAATCTGGATGTCTTTTATTTCTTTTTCTTAAATAATTGCTCTGGCGAGGGCTTCCAATGCTATGTTGAATAAAAGAGGCAAGAGTGGGCATCCCTGTCTTGTTCCTGATCTTGGGAAAAAGCTTTAAGCTTTTCACCATTGAGTATGATGTTAGCTAAGGACTTGGTATATATGGCCTTTATTATGTTGAAGTACGTTCCCTCTCTACCCACTTCATTGAGCATTTTTATCATAATCGGATATTGAATTTTGTCATATGCTTTTCCTGCATCTATTGAGATGATCATATAATCTTTACCCTTCTTTTTGTTTTGTTTTGTTTTTTAAAGATTTTATTTATTTATTTGACAGAGAGAGAGACAGCCAGCAAGAGAGGGAACACAAGCAGGGGGAGTGGGAGAGGAAGAAGCAGGCTCCCAGCAGAGGAGCCTGATGTGGGGCTCGATCCCATAACGCTGGGATCACGCCCTGAGCTGAAAACAGACGCTCAACGACTGAGCCACCCAGGCGCCCCTACCCTTCTTTTTGTTAATGTGTTGTATAACATTGACTGATTTTATGTTGAAATATCTTTGCATCCCTGGAATAAATCCCACTTGATCATGGTGTATGATACTTTTGAATTGTTGAATTCAGTTTGCTAAAATTTTGTTGAGGATTTTTGTACTCGTGTTTATCAGGGATAATGGCACATAATTTTCTTTTCTTATGGTGTCCTTGTATGCTTTGGCATCAAGGTAATGCTGGCCTCATAAAATGAGTTTGAAAGAGTTCCCTCCTCTTCTAAAAACAGTAAAGGTAGTGGATTAATCATATATAAAGCTAGTAAAAGGCTAAAAGACAAAAGTAGGAAACATAACTGTGATTACAATAATTAGTTAAGGGATACCCAAGATAAAAAGATGTAAATGTGACATCAACAACAAAACCTGGGTAGGGGGAGAGTAAAAATATTAAGCTCTGGAATGGGCTCAACTTAAAATACACTGTTATGGGGTGCCTGGGTGGCTCAGTCGATTGAGCATCTGCCTTCGGCTTGGTAAATGACCCCAGGGTGCTGGGATCAAGCCCTGCCTCAGGCTCCCTGCTTAGCAGGGAGTCTGCTTCTCCCTCTCCTGCTCCCCCTGTTTGTGCTCTCTCTCTGCCAAATAAGTAAATAAAATCTTTTAAAAAAATAGATGTTATAGATATAGGTTGTTATGTATGTAGGCCTCATGGTAACTGCAAAACAAAACCTACAGTAAACACACAAAAGAGAAAGAGAAAGCAATATAAGTATACCACTAAAGAAATTTATCAAACCACAAAGAAAGAGAGTAAGAGAAAAGAAAGGAACAGAGACGAACTACAGTAACAGCCACAAAACAAATAACAAATGGCAATAAGTACCTATCAATAATTACTTTAGTCTAAATTATTTTTATTTACTTTTTTAAAATTGAAGTATAGCTGACACACAATGGTATTAAGTATCAATAATTACTATAAATGTAAGTAGACTAAATTTTCCAATCAAAAGACATACAGAAGCATTCAGGATGAAAAAATAAGACTCATCTATATGCTACCTACAAAAGACTCACTTTAAATGTAAGAACACACACAGACTGTAAGTGAAGGGTTGGAAAAGATATTCTATGCAAACAGAAACCAAATGAAAGCTGGAGTGGTTATAACTCATACCAGACAAAACAGTTTTTCTTTATTCTTAAATAAACTCTATACCCAACATGGGACTTGAACTTAAAATCCCGAGATCAAGAGTCACAGCACCCCCAGACAAAACAGTCTTTAAAACAAAGAGACAAAGATGGGCATTATATGACAACCAGGTCAATCCAGCAAGAGGATATAATATTTGTAAATATTTATGCCAACAGAGGAGCACCTAACTATATAAAGCAAATATTAACAGACCTAGAGGGAGAAATAGCACGACAGGAACAGTAGAGGAGTTTACTACCCCACTTACATCAGTGGATAGATCATTCCAACAGAAAATCAATAAGGAAATATCAACCTTAAGTAACACTTTAGACCAGATGGAGTTAACAGATATATACAGAACATTCCATCCAAAAGCAACAGAATACACATTTTTTCAAGTGCATATGGAACATTTTCCAGGAGAGATCATATGTTAGACCACAAAACAAGTCTTTTTTTTTTAAAAAGATTTTATTTATTTATTTGACAGAGATAGAGACAGCCAGCGAGAGAGGGAACACAAGCAGGGGGAGTGGAGGAGGAAGAAGCAGGCTCACAGCGGAGGAGCCTGATGTGGGGCTCGATCCCACAATGCCGGGGTCACGTCCCGAGCCAAAGGCAGACACTCAACTGCTGTGCCACCCAGGCGCCCTCACAAAACAAGTCTTAATAAAATTAAGAGGACTAAAATTGTATCAAGCATCCTTCCAACCACAATGGTATGAAACCAGAAACCAACTATAATAAGAAAACTGGAAAATTCACAAATGTGTGGAGATTAAACAACATGAACCACCAATGGGTTAAAGAAAGAAAAAATGAAAAGAGAAATAAAAAATACCTTGAGACAAATGAAAATGTAAATATACCAAAATTTGTAGGATTCCACAAAAGCATTAAGAGGGAAGTTTGTAGTAATAAAAATATCTACCATAAGAAATAAAAGTCTAGGGGCGCCTGGGTGGCACAGCGGTTAAGCGTCTGCCTTAGGCTCAGGGCGTGATCCCGGCGTTCTGGGATCAAGCCCCACATCAGGCTCCTCTGCTATGAGCCTGCTTCTTCCTCTCCCACTCCCCCTGCTTGTGTTCCCTCTCTCGCTGGCTGGCTCTCTCTCTGTCGAATAAATAAATAAAATCTTAAAAAAAAAAAAAATAAAAGTCTTAAATAAACCACTTACCTAGGAACTAAAAACTAGAAGGAATTAGAAAAAGAGCAAATGAAGTACAAAGTTAGTAGAGGAAGTAGATTAGAGGAGAAATAAAGACTAAAAAGACCCATGAAATGAAGAGGTAGTTCTTTGAAAAGATATACAAAATTGACAAGATTTTAGCTATTCACAAGAGAGAGACACACAGAGACAGAGAGACAGAAAGGGAGAGAATTCAAATAAAATCAGAAATTAAAGAGGACATATTACAACTGACATCACAGAAATACAAAAGGTCATAAGAGACTTCTAAGGCTAATTATACGCCAACAAACTGAACAATCTAGAAGAAATGGATAAATTCTTAGAAACACATAACTTATCAAGACTGAGTCATGACAGAGTAAAAAGTGTGCACAGACCAATTACTAGTAAGGGAACTGAACCAATAATCAAAAACCTCCTAATGACCAAAAGTCCAGGACCATATACCTCCAATGGTGAATTCTACCAAACATTCAAAACTTAATACCAAACCTCAAACTCTTCCAAAATTTTTACTTTTACTCTGAGGGACAGCAGTTAAGAATGTGATGGCTAGTTGTACAATTTGGTGCCATTTATCTGATTTGTGCCAAGATACTAGCCATTTTACCCACCACTGCTTTTGCAGTTAGCAGTGCACGTCAGAGTTTGTCAACAGAGTGAAAAGGGCAAATAATGTCTTTTACTATCATTATGAAAATAATTCTGACCTAGAGAACCTCTGAAAAGCTCTCAGAGATATCTACAGGTCAGAGGATCATATTTTGAGAACAAATCAGGTTTCATGTTCTGGGACTGAAGAAGTGATCAGCTTTTCCAGAACCATATGCCCATCTGATTCCTGAAGAAAACTGGGATTCTGGTAGCCAGGAAGTTGAGGGGGACTGTGTTTAGTGGGCAAACAAGAGTGTCTGCCACAATGGGGCAGTTTGGAAGTAACGATGAAGGAAAAAGAGACGTGAAGGCAGGGAACATTATTAGCAAGAGGGGAGTAGGAAAGAATGCTCCTAGGATCCACAGACTATGCATTTTGTAAGTAACGGATGTTTACAAGTTAGGTAATAATAAATTTCAGTGGTTGGGCAATGAGTATTTTAAACATTCAGGAGAATGAAGAGCTCAGCTAATGGTTTAGAAAATGGACAAATAAATAATGGTCATTAGAGAGAAAACTGACCTTACCATTATGGGAGGAGGGAAAATCGGTCTCTCTAGTGACTATTTGTTTTCAAATTACCAAGGATAAGACTTCTTTGAAAATACAGCTTAGTAGTTCAGAAGTTAAACACACCATTATCTAAAAGAAAATTTAAAATGGGTCTTCAATTAACCAGGAGCCATCATTTCCTATACAAGTCTTCCTTGTCTATGCTATTTAAACTAAAGGTATTAGAGATATAAAACTTCAAAGTGGTATGAAGGGTATTGTGCCGTATGGATTAACTCCTGATTATGGACACCTTAGCACTGTTGAACCAAGTGGGAAATGGCCATCTGCTTAGAAAGGCTTCATAGCCTAAGTGTCTCCCAGGTAATTTTATGTCCTAGAAGGTCACAGAATAGTGGGTGATTTTGTATAACAATGGGTAATTTCAATGAGACGTCATTCATTCTAAAGAAAGCACCTCAAACAACAAAGCTGATTTGGGTTCCTAGAGAGCATGTTTATACTATAGCATCTCATTTTCTATCACGTATATGTTCCTAAAAGAATATGCACAGAAAAATCATAGCATCATATTGTGGAAGAATCTTAAAGATCATCTAACTAACCACTCAAGGGTGAAATATTTTCCATAATGGGTAGTCATAAAAACCTTGTTCGAACTCCATCCCCACCCATGTGGGAGGAGAAAATAACCCTTACTCTACTGGGGTGGTTTAAAAGATTAAATTCTTTAATAGGGCAATTGCCTAGCAAAATGTATATAGTATTTTGGCAATCTCATTATTAGTTATTATTATAATATAATTATGTATATATTTATATTATATATAATTATAATCATAATAATATATATGATTATAATAATAAGTCATTATTATTCTAATAGTCAAGTCACCCTTGGAAGCTCATACTGAATTTCATAATTATTAAAACTCCCTAGATCTTTTCTACTCAAACTTTGAAAGACTTCTCTTTCATTCCTGACCCCTAGTTTCCTTTCCCAGAAGCAACTAATGTAATGCATATGCATTTGCTTGCTTATATGTAACTCCCTTTATTTTTTTAGACAAATGACAGTGTACTATATATACTGTTTTATACCTTGTAACAAAAATGTAGATAATGATTTTAAACGTTTTTAAACTTTAAATGCTCATCTTCCTAAAAGACATACTGGTTGAAATCTCAGCTCCATTTTTTTTTTAAAGATTTATTTGAGAGAGAGAGAGAGAGAGAGAGAGAGCAAGCCAGAGAAAGCATGAGTTGGGGAGACGGCAGAGGAAGAGGGAGAAGCAGACTCCCCACTAAGCAGGGAGCCCGACGTGGGGCTGGATCCCAGGACCCTGGGATCATGACCTGAGCTGAAGGCAGATGCTTAACTGACTGAGCCACCCAGGCTCCCCTCTCAGCTCTATTATTTAATAGCCGGGTAACCACAGACACAATATGCAATCTATTTTATTCTGTAA
Source organism: Ursus maritimus (assembly GCF_017311325.1). Taxonomy (NCBI): domain Eukaryota; kingdom Metazoa; phylum Chordata; class Mammalia; order Carnivora; family Ursidae; genus Ursus; species Ursus maritimus. The sequence goes on from NW_024425230.1 coordinate 38,293,295, forward strand.
AATAAAAACATTAAGAGTACCTGTATTTCATACAGCCATTGTAGCAATTAATTAAATGTGAAGTGCTTACTAAACAGTGCCCAAGACACAGTAAAAGTTCAATAAATATTAGCCACCGCTGCTGATAGTAATAACAGTATCTTGTTAATTTAATTGTCTCTTAGTCTCTAATGACATTGTCAATTTCTACTCAGACATGCAATGCTTAAGCTCTCCATATGTAGTGGTTTGTCATGGTACAGTTTTGACTTTTTGTCATGCTTTCCCTTCCTCCTTCTGGAAGAGGAATTTCTCTTTTCTGTGAGAAATGCACTCCCCTAACCTCATTCCACTATAGCAGTGGGCTGAACTCTACACAAAATACATGAAGTAAGTTCTCCACAAACCATAGAAATTCTTTCTTCCTCTGGTACCTTAAGCTGGAAGGACTAAATTAAAACTGGAGCTGACAATATCCATTTCTACTAATACATAACAAAGGCTTGACTAAGAATAAAGCCAATTCAGGGGAAAGGAGACTAGGGAAATGAGGAAAGACAGAATCCTTTTTTTTTTTATTTTTTAAGACTGTATTTATTTATTTGAGAGAGAGAAAGAGAGAAAGGAAGAGGGAGAACACAGAGGGAGAGTGAGAGAGAGAAGCTGACTCCTGGCTGGGCAGAGAGCTGGATGCGGGGCTCAATCCCAGGACCCTGAGATCATGATCCGAGCTGAAGGCAGATGCCCAACCAACTGAGCTACCCAGGAGCCCCTAGAATCCTGATGACATTATTTGAGTCCTTGTTGGAAACTAATCAACTCCATTTGTGGGAACATATAAATTCCTTGTTTGCTTAAACTAGCTTGAGCAAGGTTTCCACCACAATTGAAAAAGTCCTAACAACTATATATCACCCACAAACTTATATATCTAATTTATATTTAGTCATGGAACTTATAATAAAAATGTTGAACAAAACTAGACCAAAGGCAGAGTGTTGTGGTACACCACCTCCATCCTAGCTGACAAACACCTAGTAATCAATACTCTTTAAAATATAGCTCTTCAGCCAGCTATAAAGTCACCCAACTGTATCACCATCCAGTCCACATTTCATCAACATGTCATCAAATATCATAAAAGTCTTCTTCAAATTCCCTGAAGAAATCAAGGTACTCCAATCTATCTACCTACCCAACAACTGTATTGGGAACAGAGAGAGAGAGAGAAAGTTTACAGTACCTTGTTTAAGGACTTAATTTGGTTTCTAAAAAGCAAAAGTTTTCTGGATTCCTTTCTTCATTCAGAAATATTAAATAATTACCATGGTGTCAGGACAGTACTATGTCGAGTGATAAATCTTGGGGGAGGGACAGCGGGAGAGGGAGAAGCAGACGATGGGCTCGATTCCAGGACCCTGAGATCATGACCTGAGCCAAAGTCAGACACTTAACCGACAGAGCCACCCAGGTGTCCCTCAAAGCACTCTGTATGCATTCCTCAAAACCATCCACTGTGGTAATTAATATAGTAATATAGTATCTCCTTTTAAAAAAGTAAATGAAAATTTATTTTTACTCAAGTATAATTAACAAAGTGTTAGATTAGTTTCAGATGGACAATATGATTCAACAATTTCACACATTCTCGGTGCTCATCAAGATAAATATACTCTTTTTTTTTTAAGATTTTATTTATTTGACAGAGAGAGACACAGCGAGAGAGGGAACACAAGCAGGGGAGTGGAAGAGGGAGAAGCAGGCTTCCTGCTGAGCAGGGAGCCCGATGCGGGGCTTGATCCCAGGACCCTGAGATCATGACCTGAACCGAAGGCAGACGCTTAACGACTGAGCCACCCAGGCGCCCCATTATACTCTTAATCCTCTTCACCTATTTCACTCCCACTCACCTCTCCTCTGGCAACCATCAGTTTGTTCACTATATTTAAAAGTCTGTTTTTTTGTCTCTTTTTTTCTTTGTTCGTTTCATAAATCCCACATATGAGTGAAATTACATGGCATTTGTCTTTCTCTGACTTATTTCACTTAGCATAACATCCTCTAGGTCTATCTCCATTGTTGTAAATGGCAAGATTCCATTCTTTTTTATAGCTGAGTAATATTCCATTGTATATAAGTGTGTGTGTGTGTGTGTGTCTGTATATACACATATACCACATCTTTATTGATTCATTTATTGATGGACACTTGGGTTGCTTCTCTATCTTGGCTATTGTAAATAATGCTGCACTAAACACAGGGGTGCATCTCTTTGACTTAGCATTTTCATTTTCCTTCAGTAAATACCCAGTAGTGGGATTATTCAATCATACAGTAATTCTATTTTTAATTTTTCAAGGAACCTCCATACAGTTTATGACAGTGGCTTCTCCACTTTGCATTCTCACCAAAAGTGCATGGGGTTCCTTTTTTACCACATCCTCGTTAAGTAGCCTTATTACTGGTATCCTTGCCTAACATTTGTTGTTTCTTGTGTTTTGAATTTTAGCTATTCTGACAGGTGTAAAGTGATATTTCATTGTGGTTTTAATAGTACCTTCCCTTAAAGATGAATGTACTAAGGCTAAACAGGTTAGGTAACTTGGCCAATGTCATACAGCTACTAAGTGATAAAACTGGGATTCAAACTCGGGCAGTTTGGTTCTAGAACTCATGCAGTAATAAAGAAGTGAGAATCAAACCTGGATGATGTCACAAGAAGTCAAGGGAAAAGGGAGTTTCAAGAAGAGAATGGGCTAGTGTTAAACAATCTTAGTAAGAAGTTGAAATTGCAGCAAAGGGTAAAGCACAGAAGCTAAGAAGCTAAACTGACTGCACTGGGTAAAGAAGAGCATGAAGTGGTGAAGGGAAGATAATTAGAATTTATTACGAGTCTACTGTGTGCCAGGATTTCTATATATGTTAGCTCATTAAATGTCCTAATTTCCCTAAGAAGTAGATGATAGCTTTGTTTGACAGAAAACAAACAGAGCCCTGGGAAGGTTAACTGATTGTTTCATAATTACTCAATTATTAAGTGGCAGGGCCAGGAGTTGAATCAAGGTATGTCTGACTCTGAAACTTATACTCTTCCCCTTTAAATGATGCTACTCCAAAGCAGCTTAGGCATGACCAGGAAGAAGAGTACAAATGACTCACAAACTATTTAACACTTTGTTCTAGGATTTTGCTAAAGATTAATGTATAAGTTTAATGATCTATAATTTTGAAAATCTGGATATTTGCCTGTCCAATGTTCTCCTTCTGGTTCTCTCCCATTTGCCAGGATTCCCTAAACAAGAGGATCACTGACTCCACATGCAAATTTTTTCAGTATTTTCCAATATGATTAATTTGGATTTGGACACTTCCACTCCGTCAAAACTTTAAGATGCTCTGTCACAGAGGAAAAAGGGTACTTGCTCCTTCGTAGTCCTCTGGTAAAGCAAACGTATCTTTTGTAAAAAGAACAAAGATTGTTAAAGAGTTTTAATCTATTTTTGGATCTGGGTTTGCACATTAGCTCTGGTAAATCCTTAGTTTCATATTTTGATTTTTGCTTAAAGTTGCATAATATGTTTCTGATTTTTCAGTATAAATACCCTCTGAAGTGAGACTGAAACATCTGTCATAACGCATTCATGCCTTGCTAAACTATATTTCATTTTTTAACAACTACTCCTTAGCTCAGCTCTTCTAAAAAAGACCAACAAAACCCCAAACACTAAATAACAACACTACATGAAATTTAGAATTTTGTAGAACATGCTTAACGTATGAGGCTCATGAAATCCTATAGAAATTGAGAGGGGCAATTCATCTTTCAAGGGATAGAAAGATTCTTAAATACCATAACTTAGTAAGACATCAGAGTACTCTGATATTGGAAAGAACTCTGTCCTTAAAAACGTCTTTAACCAAGGTAGTGCATTAGTCAAAGCCAACAATGTTAGAGTAACTATATTCTAGTTAAAGGTTTTTATTGCCTTTACTACTAAACATGGTCCTTTTTCTAATACAAATCCATTCAACCAAGTAATAAAATGGAGAATCACACAACTCTATAAGGCTCAGAAAAATAGATGTATCCTGCATTTGTAGAGTTAATACAAAGTTTATGTCCTTTCTTGCAAAACTTCATTTTAGATGGGAGGACAGACTGGTAAAAATATAATCACAATAAAGATGAACAAAGGGCTGCAAGTACCCTGCCCAGGTAGTGACTGCCAGAGGGAACAGAGAAGACTTCATAGTGGAGTGGACCTAGGGCATAAGTAAGAGTTTCCCAAGAAAAGAAGAATGCACACTCCACACAGAAGGAACAACCACTCAAAGGTGCATAAACAAGAACAAATATATTAAAAGAACTACAAGTTGCTAGATTTGGTTGGAATAAAGAGTGCAGGGAGAGTAAAATTTGGATTTAACTTTCCAGATATTAAGAAACTAGTAAGGAATTAAAACAAGGAAATAATGTTATCAGAGCTGTATATTTAAAGGTAAAATTAAGGGGCACCTGGGTGGCTCAGTCGTTAGGCATCTGCCTTCGGCTCAGGTCATGATCCCAAGGTCCTGGGATCGAGCCCCATATCGGGCTCCCTGCTCAGCGGGAAGCCTGCTTCTCCCTCTCCTGCTCCCCCTGCTGGTGTTCCCTCTCTCGCTGTGTCTCTCTTTCTGTCCAATAAATAAATAAAATCTTTAAAAAAAAAATTAAAGGTAAAATTAATGGAAGGCAGTAGACTAAAAGAGATTGAAAAGGAGGGCTCCTAGCTAGATGCCTGCTGCAATAAACCCAGTAAGTCGGAAGGAGGGGAATGACAGGAAGGATTCAAGAGACATCCAGGATGTATGAGCAACCTGACTTCATGAGACATCAGACATGTAGGTAATCTTAAAGGAGTCAGGCATGATTAGAATCTCAGGTTCAGATAGTTGAGAGATTATTCCACAAATATTTACTGAGCACCTAATACATGCCAGGCACTATTCTAAGTGCTCAGGATATGCTATAAACCAAACAGACGAAAATCCCAGTCTCTGGAGCTTAAATTCAAGTGGATGGTATCTTTTTTTATTTTTTTAAGATTTTATTTATTTATTACAGAGATAGAGACAGCCAGCGAGAGAGGGAACACAAGCAGGGGGAGTGGGAGAGGAAGAAGCAGGCTCACAGCAGAGGAGCCTGATGTGGGGCTCGATCCCACAACGCCGGGATCACGCCCTGAGCCGAAGGCAGATGCCTAACCACTGTGCCACCCAGGCGCCCCAAGTGGATGGTATCTTATATCTGAAAAAGAAAGAAAAAAGAGGAGAGACAAACAGGTTTTAGTTTTGATTTGGAGAGAGGCTGAAGAAAGATGAATGAGATTAGTCTTTTTGGTTTTCTTTTAAATTTTCCTCAGTTGCCAGTACTCTAAGAAAAGAAGTCTTCAATGCACAATCTGAGGGACATCAGAATATATAAATACAAATGAAAACAATATAACTTTCCACCTATCTGACTAGCACAGATAAAAAAAGTTGAACAAATACTCAAATTGGCAAGAGTAGGGAAAAAACCACGCATTCTGTTGTAGTTGGTAGGAATATAAATTGGCAGAAACTCGGTGGAGGGCACTTTGGCACTATGTACAAAATGTAAATTGCACATGCTCTTTGGTCCAAAATTCTGTTTCTCTAATTTATATAAAGAAGATAACAGGACAGGCACACAAAGATGTATGACAGGGCGCCTGGGTGGCTCAGTTGGTTAAGTGTCTGCCTTTGGCTCGGGTCATGATCTCAGGGTCCCAGGACTGAACCCCACATTGGGCTCCCTGCTCAGTGGGGAGTCTGCTTCTCCCTCTGCCTTCCTCCTCCCCCACTCAGGCTCGTTCTCTCTTTCAAATACATAAGTAAAATCTTAAAAAAGAAAATATGTATGACATACAGTTTGTTTCAGTGTTGTTTTTAATAGCTAAACAGAAAAGGCCCAGAAACAATGCAAGTGTCCACCATAGCACAGATCTCTATCAAGGACAGATATCCATAGCATATTTTTGAGTGAACACAAGGTTACAACACAGCATGTACTAGATTAGCCCATAAATGTTAAATTGATGTCTACATTAAGTATATATAATTCTTTAACAATAGGTAGATGAGAAATTAGAAATGGAAGTTGAGATCTGGAAAGATGTTCTTGCAGTCATCTCTGAGTAGTAAGAATCTAAATGATTTTTAGTTTCTCTTTTATATTTTTCAGTATTTGATTTTTCATTATATTTAGAATTTAGAGTTTTTAAAAAAGCTATTTTATTTTAAAGGAAAAGGGAGAGGTGTTTACATATGTGAAGGTTTAGGTTTATTATTATTATTTTTTAAAGATTTTATTTATTTGTTTAGAGAGAGAGAGTATGCAAGCCAGAGGAGGGGCTAGTGGGGGAGGGGGGAGTGGGTGGAGAAAGAATCTCCAGCAGAGAGGGGCTTGATCCCACAACCCCAAGATCATGACCCGAGCCAAAACCAAGACTGGGATGCTCAACTGACTGAGCCACCCAAGAGCCCCAGGTTTAGGTTTATTATAAGAAAAGGGGCTGGGGTTGATGAGGAAATGGGCTGGTAGGTGAAAAGAGCAGCAATAGTGGGGCACATAAGTAGAAGGGGAAGGCAGAAAGGTAAGGATATTAGGTCAGTACATCCACTGTAGAGGTCACTGGGCAACAGGACTGGTCCCAAACAGCTGGGTGGCTCCTAAGAGCTGGGGAAACAGGCAGTACTATGCAAACATCTCTATGACCTTCGTAGGCAGATATTCATAACCTAGAAACTACCTGTTTTCACTTGATTCTAGATGTTGAGAACTGAGCGGCATCTTTCATGCGTGTGCAAATATGCAAAATCTTTGTTGGGAAATAAACAACAATCCCAAACCTCTCTCCGTGGCAACCAGAATCCTACCTGGAACAAGGCCAGAAAAAGCCATGTCTCCAGCACTTCTGAGAAAACTGTGGTTGCTGTTTATCAAATTAAAATGCAAAGCAGCTCACTCCAGTGTCACTGGGAACTGTCAGAAAGGGATTATGGTTCCCACCCCAAGGATGCAGGTCAGCTAAACAATACCCATCTTCTTGTGCTGGGAAGGAGGGAGAAGGAGAAAGATTAGGCCTGTTTCCAAATAGCAGTCCCGCCTGCTTGTTACCGTGGTAACCTCCTTTCCCTGAGCTGCTCTCATTTGTCTCTCTCTGCCTGACCTTCATGTTGCTCTGACAGTAACTGAGGAGGAAAAGGTGCCCATCTGCCAGCTCAGCACTCAAGTTGAGGGCACTGAGCAAGAAAAAGAGGCACTCAAAGTCCATCTCATTCTAGACTCTAAATGGTGACCTTAGAGCGATTAGAGTCCTGAAAGAGATTACTGGTAGCCCCTGTCATTCCATCCTTCCTCCCCTGCTCTCAGGGCCACCTCACTTCTCTGATATACCCTTTTAGTGTGAGGATTCTGAGTCACAGTCAAGTGGGTAGGTGAGAAGTCACAGAGAAAAGAAAAAACAAGGCATGACAGGCTGAAGAATAGAGGTAATAAAACATTAACTCAAAAATGCCTGAGACAATTATCAGCATAATAGTTAAGTATAGCTTTTAGTTTCCTCTCTCTTCAGGATTCATGCCATATGTTCAGTCAGTGGAGGTGTGAGAGCAATTAAGGTACTTAAGACACAGCTAGGGGAAGGGCCCAAATACTCAGTGTTTTTTACTTTTTTTCTTCAAGCCACAGATACAAAAAATTCAATCATTTAACAAATAATTATTCAGTACCCTCTATGTGTAGGTCCTTTGCTAGACACTGGGTATGGAGTGGTAAAAGAAAGAGACTGGTAAATAAATAGGAATTGGAAACCTACTACGGACTAGACAGGGCAAGTGATAAGAGAACAATGTGAGCTGTCTACAGTAGTCAGGGATGTAATCTCTGAAGAGGTTGGATTTAAGCTAAGACCTGAAAGATGAGCAGATATCGAGAACCTGGGGATAAGTAATAAAAGCAGAGGAAACGGCATATGCAAACCCCTAAGGCAGGAAAAAACTTACCATATATTTGAAGCCCATATTTCATTTTATATTACCAGACACATCCACAGAAAAATGCCTGAGTCTGCTGATTCTAGAAGCTTAGGAGGCCCAAGGAATTGGCAACATTAGAATAGCTAGCCAGATATTATCCACTAAGTTCACAGATGACTGAGTTATGATGATATCAATCATGAAATGATATGGTCTATGGACAGAACTCTTATCCAATAGTTTAGAAAAATAAGGACTACACAACTGGAGTCAGTTCTCTACCAACAGCAGTCACTGTCTCTCCAAAAGACATGTTGTATAAGAGTGGGGCTGATTTCCATTAGTTTATCTTAAATGGCATCCCAAACCCACTACAAACCTATCACAGACTTTACCCTAAACCTGGTTAAACTGATTCATGTTGGAGTAATGAGCTTATAAAGGTGGTGGCAGGGACAGGTTTTAGTTGTAGTTTCCACCATTTAGCTGTATAACTTGAGGCAAGTCAGTTCACGTCTCCAAACTCCAACCTTATGAGAAAAGTTGGACTTTCTCAGTTACAGGTGACAGAAAACCACAGCCTGACTGGCTTAAACAAAAAGGGAATTTAGTAGCTCTCATATAATTAAAAAAGTCCAAATTAGGCATTGCCTGACATAGGGGCTCAAATGATGTCATGGAGGCCTAGCTTCTATCCTTCCCTCTCTTGGTGCTGCCTTCTCTGGCCCAGCTTCATTTTCAGAAAGGCTTTCCTTCTGGGTGACAAGATAGCTACAGCAGTTCAAGCTTTACAAGCTCTTAACTCCAAGCCCAGTGGAAAGATGTGTTCTTTTTTTAACCACTCTAACAAAAATCCCGGGGCGCCTGGGTGGCTTAGTCAGTTAAGCATCTGCCTTCAGCTCAGGTCATGATCCCAGAGTCCCGGATCGAGCCCCTCTTCTCCCTCTCCCTCGGGCTGCCGCTCCCCCTGCTTGTGCTCACTTCTCTGTCAAATAAATTTTAAAAAATCTTTAAAAAAAATCCTGAAATTCAGTCCAATTGGACCAGCATCTATAGTTTAAGAGCCAATGTCCCCTAAAATCTTTATAATCTTTTTATTTTGTAAATATTTGAGCATGTTCCAAAGTCTTCGCATTTTCAAGTTTAATTTTTAAAGCCACTGTATACATGCAGTTTGGTCTGCCTCATATCCCTCTTTCCTATAGGAAAATTGCCCCCTCCCCCGGCATCTTACTAGAAACTAGTAAGATGGGCAATCACAGTCTCTCTCCAGTCGCCTGGCTCTAGGGTGGGTTCAGCATCAATTTCTTCTAAAATATTAGAAGCTGTTGATAAAATATTTCATTTTTTTAGAAGGTGAAGCCATGCTTAATAAGTCTGTTCATCATATAAAACCCTTTGCACCTGTCCTGCTCTTAAAAGTATTAAATTTTTGATGTTCTCAAATAAAATACTTGAATGATCATCAAGGCGTTCCACCACAAAAGTAGTATTATGGCCAGGCAACAAACACATCCATTTCTACTACAGGAGTAAACTATGGCTGGATCATCAGAACATTCTGGATTAATCTTGATTATGGGCACTTTCTTGAAGACCAACTGGAATTTTCAGATTGCAAAAGGCCATATTATCAGGATTTCACTGTATCGTGATCGTTTTTGTATCAATTAGCTATTAATTTAAAACAATTTTAAATGTTTGAAGAGAATTCCTCTGAACAAGCAAACCATATTTTGTCGACCAATCCTTTACAGGTGGATATTTAGGCTGTCGGAATTTTTACTTGTTCAAAATAACTGAGAAAAATATCTGAATGGCTAAATCTCTTGCACCTGTGTCACTATTTTTACAGGGCTAACGTCCTACATATGAGAATAGTGGCGTAAAAGGGTATGTATATTTTAAGGCTTTTATACACACTATTCTATCAAACTTTCAGGCAGTCAAAGTTGAAAAAAAAAAAAGTCTATAGTATTACCTACCTTTCCAAGGCAATTTATTTACCCCTCTCAGGACCTTTTTATGTGTTACTAAGAGTGTTTAAAGTATTCTACTTTGAACTTATTCTGTCTTTATCCCTAAAGGATGATAACATTTTCTGTTTTGTTTTTTTTTAATAAAGATTTTATTTATTTGTCAGACAGAGAGAGCACAATGTGGGACTTGATCCCAGGATCCTGAAATCATGACCTGAGCTGAAGGTAGACGCCTCACCCACTGAGTCACTCAGGTGTTCCTAACATTTTCTGTTTTGAATGTCTCCCTAACTATAACCCTGTAAATTGACATTTATAGCCCTTGCTCTTATCTTAAAGATAAATCCACTAATTTCTGGATTCCTTTTCTGGGTTACAAATTACTACTCAAAACCCAGATATATAGAATATATAATATTTATCTCAACCCCCCACTCCCGTATGCATGACTTTATATTTAATCTTGGGTAAGATTCAAATAATTCACATCTAAGAGCTTGAATACTGGGAAGAGTCTGAGTCCCTTGCAGGCCAGGGCAATAAAAGGCTGGATTTCTTAGAGCACAGGTTGGCAGTTGAGATTTCTTATCAGCAAGCAGCTGGCAGACAGTAAAGACTTAAGTTCATAAATTAAATGGGGCCATGCACAGTAAGTGTTTTTTCTTCCTCTCTCCAACTTCTCCTGGCAGCTCTTTGACTTTCTAGTAAACTTGAATAATGTTTTAGCCTTTACCATAACCAGTATGATCAACCATACATTAATTTTTTATCAGCATCTATCAGTCTCAGTTTTCACTGTGAATTCCATTAAGAGCCTTTTAAAAGGAGTTTTCCTGACAAAATCTTTATAATGAATAAAACTCTTAAATTTCTGGGTCTGTTTCCACTATGTAAAATTTCTTAACTATTTTATTTATAATTTTAACCTTTTTGAAAAGAAAATCTCATATAAAAGAATATCCCTGAAAACATCCATAGATACGGACTGCTTTAGGAAGGAGGAGAAGAGGATTTTGGTTTAAGAATGGATAAGGGAAGAAAGACTTCTTCAGACGAAGGAAAGGGTAAAGATAAGTAGAAGATAATGAAGGGAAATGGACTTTGAAGATAGCCAGCCAGCCTGGGTTCAAACAGATCCTCCGCTATTGGCTATTGCAATTTTAGGCAAGTCATTTAACTTCTTTAAGCCACCATCTTCCCATTAGTAAAAGAGAAATCATACTAGTACATATCTCACAGAACTAATGTGAGAATTAAATGAAATATCATATAAAAGCATTTATTAGCATTGTTTCCTGGCACAGAGCCTGGTAAATGTTAAATGCTGCTGCTGCAGTTTCTGTTTTTATTAAGTGTGCCCTAGGGATCCTCCAAATGGCCTTTGTCCACTGACCTTTACCTCAGAATAAAGATTAGAAAGTTTACAAGCCACATAGGAGCTTTTTTCAGGCTTAAAGCAGGCCAAGAGTTGGCTACTAAATCATTAATTTAAAAAGTCAAATGAGGTTGTCCCCTTTTTAGTTTTTCAAGCCCATCCTCATTTCGGGTTGGAACATGTGCATGTAAGGTGAGTGCACCTTCCATAATTCTTGTATTACGCTATAACCCGGCTCCGTAAGAAGAGTTAAAATGGAACTTCTAGTGTTCATCTGAGCAAGCCAGGAACAAACCCAGGACAGAAAGTCCCCAAATGACATTCTGATGTGTAAACCACTTGCTCTATATGAGTAGCTAAAACATTATCCTTCTTGCACTATTAAGCCTGAGAAAGAGGTTGCCATAATCTCCAGTAGTCTGTATATCCTTTCCCTTCTTGCAGCACAAACTGCATAACCCACCCGTCCATAGTTTCCCCAAGCAGATAAAAATGGTGAGCAGGTGACAAGTTGATAATAATCCTATAATTCCCTAAGGAGTTAGAAAGAAAGCACTTAATCTCCACTTCATTGAGGCATTTAGCTAATCACTGGCCTGAGAAGGAACCTTTGGAAAAACAAATGGGTGGGACAGCTTCTAATAAGGGGAAAATGCCTACAGCACAAATACTTTAGCGGTCTTAAAAAAGATCAGGGAGGTCTCTCTCCCTCTCCCTCAATCTGGTCCTCTTCTGCCCTCTGTAACAATCAGACCTCAATTCTGCCAAGAAAGCTATCCTAGCTCCTATTACTTAGGTGTCTAGCACCTTCAACATATCCATACATTAGCTGTGGTCACTTAAGCTCTCTTGGCCTCAGCTTCCTTACAAGATTAATAAAATGCTAGATTTTTAGTGAGATATGTACTTAATTCGATTCTTGCCTAAATCCAAACTGGTATGACTATCTCGGGCAGCTATCCTTAACAGCACTGCTATTAATTTGAGCTTCATCAAAATGAAAACCTCTACATTCAGACAAACATTTGCAGTACAAAAATTAAACATTGCCAACCAGGAACCTCTTCAAAACGATCTAAATAAGATAAAGGCAGCACCTAAAACACAATGGCTCTGGACTGACATTAGGCTTAGGGTCCAAGCATGACAGGTGTTAGAAGAGGGTTTTTTTTTGAGCTCCACAGAGATATGTGTATTTCTTTTCTTTCTTTTTTTAAAGATTTTACTTATTTATTTGACAGAGATACAGTGAGAGAAGGAACACAAGCAGGGGGAGTGGGAGAGAGAGAAGCAGGCTTCCCACTGAGCAGGGAGCCCAAAGCGGGGGCTCGATCCCAGGATCCTGGGATCATGACCTGAGCTGAAGGCAGACACTTAATGACTGAGCCACCCAGGCGCCCCGAAATATGTGTATTTCAAATAAAATACATAGTGAAATAGTTCAGATGCATTTATCCCTCAGGCAATGTGGTATCTTCTTTCAATCTAGGAAATATTAAAATGGCCTACATTGGAATGTTCTAGTGTTCCAGAGCCTAGTATTGTTTCCTTTCTTCTCCTTATAGGTTTTGCTCAGGTTGCCAGAAGAGATTCTATGGATTGCTAGCCTCTATGTTGGACTGATCTGATTGAGTAAAAGATCAGAGTTAGAGAGCAGGCATGCGCATGCAAGAACTAGCAAGAAACTAAATAAACCAAATCGCAACTGTCAAGAGGGAGGAAGAGACTAATACAGAAGAGAAATACTACTTTAGCATTTCTAACAAATACATGTGGCAGAAATACATGCTTTTCAACTTCATCTACCTCAGGTCCTCAAATCAACATCCAATTAACTCCAGTCTAAAGAGAAGCTTCTAGTAAAAGTTCACTGTGGGTATCATTCTATGAGTAACTACCAACAGGCCCAAAGCAAATCTTTCTGTTCTCCCTCAAACTAAGGTTTTACTTAACAACAAATCAAGGAATTTCTTTTTGAATCTCCTATAGAAAGATGAAAAAAAGTAGTCACATTCTAAGAAGTTCTTATTTCGTCTACAGTATTTTAAGCCATGTGGCAAAGTACCAAGTTATTTCTTTTTTTAAAGAGAGGAAGAGGGGGGTGGAAAGGGTAAGGGAGAGAGAGAGAATCTTAAGCAGGCTCCACGCTGGGCTTGATCCCACAACCCTGAGATCACAACCTGAGCCAAAATCAAGAGTCGGATGCTTAACCTACTGAGCCACCCAGGTGTGCCAGCAAAGCACCAAGTTATCTCATTAAGAGGTAACGAGGTTTTGCATTCAGAGGGAACATCTATATTCACATATATTTAGAAGGATGTTATCTTAGTACATTGTCTTTGTTTCATAGCACCCAGGAAGTGATCTTTGAATCTTATAAACCTTGGGGTAAGGCCTCAGAATTTTTAAACTCCCAGCCCTATATTCCTTTTTGGGGTTGTTTCTCTTAAAGAATGAGAATAAGAGAAAGCAAAGACAGATTTTGGTATATAATATACTGATAGATGCTCACACTGTCCTTAATCACTTGTTGGCTATAATCAAGACAGTATTATGTACCTACCATACTGGCAAAAATTTTTAAGTTGACAATACCAAGTACTGATTAAGCAAAGCTGGTGAAAGGATAAACTATTGGTTCATAAACTGGCCCTACCTGGTAAAGCAGAGGATGTGCACATACTACTACCTAGCAACTCCACTCCTAGACCCTTGTACATGTACACCAGGAGACATAACAACAAGGTTCACAGCAGCAATATTTATATAGCAAAAACGCTGGAAAGAACCCACATGTCCCTCAATAGACTGATGATACATATTTTCATATATTCATAGAGTGGAATACTAAAAGTAGTGAAAATAAATAAATTTCACTGCACATATCAACATGGGACAATGAAAAAAAAAGGCATGACATACTGGTTCCATTTATTATTTTTATTAAAGTTTTTTTAAGTAATCTCTACACCCAATGTGGGGCTTGAACTTACAACCCCAAGATCAAGAGATGCATGCTCTATCAACTAAAGCCAGCTAGGCGCCCCCATAATGATTCCATTTAAATCAAGGACAAAATCAGAAAAACCAAGAAAGACTGCTCAGTGATACAAACAAATGGAAAAAATATAAAGATAAGCAGGTGAATGATTAATATAAAATATCAGATAGTGGGAGGTAAAGAGGAAGGAGCAGGTGACTCTGATTAGGAAAGGGTCACCCAGGAGGTTCTAAACCTGAAGTGCTGTTAATACTTTACTTCTTAAGGTGGGTAACGGATACAGATGTTCTTTTTATTGTTCTTCGTGAAACAGTTTAAAATCAAGAGAAAGAAAGAAATTGTACCCAAAGGCAAAATACTCCTTATTATCTAGTGCCTACACATTACTACAATGAGGAAACATGCCAAGCTTTCCTGCTGACCTCTTTAGGTAGTACAGAGATTCTACCAACATTAGTTTCCTAAAAAATTAAGCTACAGTGTCCACTTCCATAGCATCTCAGAGGTATAATTTTCCTTTGTAGCTTCATCTCACACAAAATGACTTTTTCTAATGTCTCCCTCCCACGATAAACTAGAAATTCCATGAAAGAGGGTAACCCCTCCTTCAACACTCTATCTCAGGGCCTTAGCACAGTGCCTGATCATGGGAAGTACTCAACTATTTTTTGAACAAATGGATAAATGAATGACTTGAAGAATCTAATTAAGTTTGGTAACTTTTACTAGTCTCTCCACAAATGTAGGAAAACACACTACAGTTTTCCAGCAACTTGATGTTTTATCCCTTATTAGTCATTCTGACCACTGTCCAAGAACTTGGTAGTTATTTCAGCATTTATATAACTTTATTTAACAGCATTTAAGTTTCCTGAGGCCCTCCTGTAAGTGCTGAAAATATGACATTGCCATGATTGACATAGTCTCATTTATCTACATAATAATCACTCCATGTAAAAGGAAGATGGTAAGATAGCCTCCCTCCAACCCCCCACAGACCTCTTAAGACAGTGAAACGTGTACAAAGACAAAACTGAGATTTCAACAACTGGTGGGTGGCAAAGATCCACACTTTGGAGAACAATGGGCTGCTATTTCCTTCAGCTGCTCTAAACGATGAACTAATTCCTTTAGTCTTTGCCATCCTTGTGAGTTAAATTAGATCATTCTTTGTTCTGCAGAGTAGCTTCTCATAAAATATTGAATAAACAGCAAAACACTGTCCTTCTGGAACAACTTCTAGAAAACAACAGGCAGAGACAATCACTCATAGGAAAAAAGCTATAAAGGAAAGAAATTATTATCTTGAAGATGAACATCTCTGTTCTGGAGATAAAAGAGAGGAGCCATAAGTTGCCACATTAGAGCTGCCTCTCTGCCTCCAATATACGAGAAAGGTTAAAATTAGAGAAAACTAATGAAAAAGCATTAAATGGTGGTTCTAAAAAACTTGAGAACGATTTTATTTCACTAAACTCAAGATTTTTGCTGCCTTTCGTTCTGTTTCAATACAGTCATCATTCTACCAAGCATTCTTTTAAAGGCCATGGTAGAAAATGCTGGTAACACCTATTATCAGCTCAAGTTATTTCTGACATCCTTCTTCCATAAGACAGCCAACCTAAAAGTTAAGAAATCAAAGATGGTGGGGAGTAGTGTGGTTAGGGAGGACATGAAGGGAACAACCCGCACCCCTCAAGATAAACTCTGTTTTCTACCGTCCTAGGTAATCAAGTTCTTCTTGAAAATTTAACAAGGTTGTCAGTAATTTAACTCCACAAGGCATATTTCCATTTGTACATTATCTCAGTTAAAAATATGCATTTCCAGGGGCCCCTGGGTGGCTCAGTTGGTTAAGCATCTGACTCTTGATCTCAGCTCATGTCATCTCAGGGTCATGAGTTCAAGTCCGGCATTGGGCTCAATGCTGGGCGTGGAGCCTACTTAAAAAATGTGTGTGTGTGTGTGTGTGTGCACGCGCACGCGTGCACGCACGCACATATGCATACATGCATGTCAAAATCTCTTAGATTCAGTCTCCTCCTCTGTGAATCACTGTTTATGGGACAAGAATTTAACATTCAGAATGTTGACATAAACTAAGGATACTGAGCACCCAATTAGGTGCTAAGTAGCTACACAAAAAACTAGTTAAGATTTAGAAATAAAACATATTTATTACTATATTCAAAGGGAATACATACACAATTAACCAAGAAACTGGGAAACTGAACCCAGTAAAAAGCACTCACAGTTTGTTACAGAATTGAAAAAACTCTCTATTACATTCATATTATCACCTAAAGACAACAGCAACAAATATACACCCAGGGTTACCACCAGCAAGCATATGGCCTTTGTGAATGAGAGAGAAGTTACCTTCCCGTGCTAACCAGGTTTAAAGCATGGTGAAATCAGACTGGATTTCAACCCTTAATTCAACTTCCCTCAGGAGAAGACCTTCCTGAAGGCGACCCTATATAACTGAGGGTGACTGCCCTACATATACACGTTTCTCTCTTCTGTCTTCCAAAAGCTCAAAGCCTTGAGCACAAGGAGAGCAAGAGAGATAAGAATAGCAGACATGAGATGTCAGAAACATTTTGGAAACTAGAAAGCAGATGGACAAATGTTAACCTAGCAGACCAAAGGAAGCTAAAACCTAAACCTGTAAGAGACCTAAGCCTGTAAGCTGGAAGTGAAAGAACTATGCTAGCAAACATTCAAAACTCAGGAAAAGCTTAGCGGCATCAGGTACTTCTAAAAGAGGGTAAAATTCAAAACAAAGATCAGTTCATAGTCTTTAAAAGATACAATCAGACCTCTAGACTATCTCTACCACCTAGTGCGGCCTCCCATTTCCCTACCCTACCCCTCGGGACTCTCGCTGAAGTCTGAAGGTTTACTCTCTGGATATGTTGGACATCCAGGCTCTGTACTCACCCACACCAAGCACAACTGAGAATAGGAATAAAGTACAACACTGAGAGCACCAGTGAAACACAAAACCCTTTTCCCTTCACTGGGCTCTGAGAGAGCAGGCAAAAGATTAGTTGATTCCTCTGAGGGAAAAATGACTTGCCTAAGACAAAAGGATGCTGGCAGTTGAATGATCCCCACATAAATCATCAATCACCCCTACAGTACAGCCCACCAATTGACAAATCCCACCAATGAAAACAGAGTTTCTAAAAAAGGACTGTAATGTCTCACTTTTATTTTATGATTTTTAAAGATTTATTTTTAATTTTAAATCTTTTAAGATTTTATTTACTTATTTGACAGAGAGAGAGAGCGCGAGTGCACAAGGAGGAGGAGCGGCAGGTAGAGGAAGAGTGGGAGGCAGGCAGAGGGAGAGGGAGAAGCAGACTCCCCACTGAGAAAGGAGCTCCATGCAGGGCTTGATCCCAGGATAATAACCTGTGGCAGATACTGAACCAACTGAGACACCCAGGCACCCCTAGTTATTTATTTTTTAAAGATTTATTTATTTGAGAGAGAGGGGGGAGAGAGAGAGAGAGAAGGGAGGGGGGAGAGGGAGAGGGAGAAACAATTCTTAAGCAGACTCCACGCTCAGCACAGCTCAATCTCATATAACCCTGAGATCACGAACTGAGCCAAAACCAAGAGTCAGATGCTTAACCAACTGTGCCACCCAGGCATCCCTGTAGTGTCTCACTTTTAAATACAAGTAGATAATCAAGATTGACAAGACATTTGATAAAAACCCTTTAATATGAGTCGAAACTAAACAATGCTATGAACTCATAGCAAATAGACAATGCAGGGAGCAGGGAAAAAAACAACAAAAAAACTATAATATCAAACACAAGTTATTATCCATGGAACAAGAACAAAAGAGTATGAAAAAGCATTTAAGTATAATAAGGAAGTTGTAGTAATTAGGTTTGTAAAACTAAGAATAAAGAGGAAAAGGAAATTTATTTTTAAAAAAGGAAACAACAAAATGTACAGATATAAATTTCTAGATTGAAAGGGCTGTCTAGAACTTATCTACTAGGACAGATGAAAAGAAACTCACACCAAAGCACATCATAATAAAAGTTCAGAATAACAAGAATAAAAAGATAATACAGTATCTTCAAAAGGTAAAATTATTAGTTCAAAGGAATGAAACTATCATTTTTGTAGGCCAAAAATTGCTAATAGCAATTACTTACAGCTCAACCTACTCTTTCCAATCTTGAATTTAATATCTAAACAAATGTTCTGGACTTGTAAGTTCTCAAAAAATTTACCTCCCATACCCCTTTTCTCAGAAAACTACTAATGGAAGATGTGCTCCAGCACAAGGAAATAAATCGAGAAAGAGGAAGACATGGCATCCGGAAAGGAGAAGATCCAACATAGAAGGAAAATTTCAAGGATAAATCCTAGGACAAAAGCTATGTAGCTGGCCTAGAAAGACACAAGTCCACATTTAGAGAAACAGTGCTCAAGGACTAATGTCTCTAAGGTGAGAAAAAATACCAAATATGTTTATAACATATCAAGGAGAGATTTTTTACTTCTATTGAAGAGTCTGGAGATGAATTACTGATGGAAAGATAAAACTCTAAGCAAACAAACAAAAAACCAAATCCAGGAAACAAAAGACTGTGCAAGAAAGGAAGCATAAGAGAGGTAGAATGCATGTGATGGATTACGGAGGGGCAAGAGAACTATATCTCATCTTTTATCATAATAAGTTATTAGATAATTTAATAAATTAGAAATATTTAAACTTATAGCAGAATAAGCTTATTATCTGAACTCTATGGAAGTAAGTACCAGAAGAAACAACTAAAAGACTTGAAAGTGTTGCCCCTGGGATGGATGGGAGGAAGAGACAGGGCATGGAACAGTTCTATTATAAACCAAGTTGTACTTTTAACTTTCAAAACTATATACAGATACTGCTTTAATAACAGATTTATAGTTCAAAGTGGTATGCCAAATTAAATATAATCTCATAAAATAACCTACACATAAAGCCCTTAGTTACAATAACCTAATCTTTTTTGGAAACCATCTAAATTCATCACTTCAAAAAACTACACATCAAGAGATTCCATATAAAATACCAATCAAATTAATTCAAATGACCTATATAAATATATTTAACAGTGTGGATGTTTAAAACTTGATGGCGTTTTTCCTCAGATGAATTTGGTATGACTAGCTGATGAGTCCATAATAAAAATGCATGTCGCTGAGCTTATTTCTGGAACTATTTATCACTTTCATTCATCCCCAATTCTGTTTTCTTTTTTTTTTGGCAGGGTGGGGGGTGGTGGTGGTGGTGGGAGAACCAAAGACAAACACTAAATACCATTAAAGAACACAAAATTAATACCTTAGTTGCATGTTTTCTTGGGAAATATTTCCATCTTAGAATTGACTATGAAGTTGGTCACCATTAAAACTAGAATTTTACATTCTAAAAACAAATCAGTGTGTTTATAAGCATGCAAGGTCTTTGTTAAGATACTCTTCCTAAAAATCAACCACTGCTTTTGGAAGGGCAACATCATGAAGCTGTAGATTTTCTGTCCAAGAATGAAAAACCTCCCTTCCCACAAGGTGCCTCATAGGTTCTTCTAAACTATACTAGAGCTAATAACTATTTTTAAAATTTTACTTAAGGTTACATTTGCATAACAAATAGTTTGTGGCAAAATATTTTAAAACACAGTAAGGTAAAGTATAAAGCACTAGTAAACTCATTATCAAACAATTGTAAATATTTTTATATTTATCTTTAAAAGAAAGCTGGGCATACCAAATATACTGGTTAGTTTTTTCACTTTCACATGAACAGTCTCCTCTGCCTTTGAGAATATAGTTTTTTGTGGCTGCGTAATATTCCTTATACAGATAAACTGGAATTTATCTCACTTGCTTCCTATAATTAGAATTTTGGATTGCTTGTATTTTTTTCCATAGTCATTGCAAAATGTTTTAAATTACTTACTTGTGATAAGCTCCTAACAAGTGGAATTGTAGGGTATAAACCTTTTCAATACATATTCTTGGGGCACCTGGGTGGCTCAGCTGGTTAAGCGTCTGCCTTCAGCTTAGGTCATCTCAGGGTTCTGGGATCAAGCCCCACATTGGGGCTCCCCCCATTCAGCGGGGAGTCTGCTTCTCCCTCTCCCTTATCCCTGCTCACGCTCTCTCTCTCAAATAAATAATAAATAAAATCTTTTAAAAGCTACATTTCTTGGGGCACCTGGGTGGCTCAGTCAGGTAAGCATCTGCCTTTGGCTCAGGTTGTGATGCTGGAGTCCGGGGATCAAGCCCCTCGTCGGGCTCCCTGCTCGGCAGGGAGTCTGCTTCCCCCTCTGCCCTTCATCCTGTTTATGCTCTCTGGCTCTTGCTCTCTCAAACAGATAAATAAAATCTTTTTAAAAAATACATATTCTTAAATTGTCTTCTAGTAAAGTTTTATCAAATAACTTTTCTAATAAGAGGACATGAGATGCTTTACATCTTATTTACAATGCTCAGTTTTATTTTTGTCTTTTTTACATGAACTTTGTTAAGGTATAACTGACATACAATGAATCACGCAAACTTAAATTATACAATCTAGGGGAGCCTGGGTGGCTCATTCAGTTAAGCATCTGGTCAAGGCTCAAGTCATGATCCCAGGATTCTGGGATTGAGTCCCACATCAGGCTACCTGATCAATGGGGAGTCATCTTCTCCCTCTCCCTCTGCCCCTCCCCCCACTCATTCTCACTCTCTCTCAAAAGAGATATTTTTTAAAAAGATTTTTATTCCTTTATTTGACAGAGAGAGTGAACAGAAGCAGGGGGAGCAGCAGGCAGAGAGAGAGAGGGAGAAACAGGCTCCTCGCTGAGCAGGGAGCCCGATGTAGGGCTCAATCCCAGGACCCTGGGATCATGACCTGAGCTGAGGGCAGATGCTTATCTGACTGAACCACCCAGGTGCCCCTCAAAAAAAAAAAAAAAAAAACTTTCAAAAAATTATACAATCTAATAAGTCTGACATGTATAATACTGTGAAATCATCACCATAATCAAGAGATGAATATATCAGTCATACACTGAAGTTTCTTCATGCCTCCTTGTAACCCTCCATCATTCTGGTCTTTCTCAGTCCTTCCAGATCTTCCCTGGCCTTCCCCGTTCCATTCCTAACCAAACATTGATCTGCTTCTCATCACTACAGTTTTCATTTTCTAGAATTTCATATAAACAAAATCATACAATATGTACTCTTTATATAGCTTCTTTTGCTCAGGATTATTATTTTGAGATTCATTCATGTTGTGTCAATATAGCATTCCTTTTTGTTGATGAGAAATAATTTATTTATTGCACAGGTACACCAAAATTTGCTTATCCACTAACCAGTTAATGGACATTTGAGCTGTGTCCAGTTTTGGGCTTTTACAAATAAAATTTCTATGAATGTTTATGAATAAGACTATGTGAACAAAGTAAATACCTTGTAAAGGAATTACTAGGTTACATTAGGTAAGTGCTTAATTTTTTTTCTTTTTTAAAGATTGATTTATTTCTTTAACAGAGTGAGAGCAAGCACGTGCAAGCAGGAAGGGAGAGGGAAAGGGAAAACCCAAGCACATTCCCTGTCGAGTGTGGAGCCCCATGTGGGGCTCGAACCCAGGACCCTGAGATCATGACCTAGCTGAAATCAAGAGTCGGATACTGAGCCACCTAGGTGCCCCCTAAGTGCCAATTTCTTAAAAAATTGTGAAACTGTTTCCCAAAGTGCTTCTATCATTTTATATTCCCATTAATAGTATAAAACAGTTCCAGTTGCTCCTCAAAGACACTGGGTATAGTCAAGTCTTTTTAATTCTAGATGTCCTAATATAGGAATCTAGCAGTGTCTCATTGTAGGTTAAACTTACATTTCCTTGTTGGACAAAGATGTTAGACATCTTTTCATGCACTTATATTTGGTGAAGTTAACTGTTCAAATTTGTTGAACATTTTTTTTAATCAGATTATTAATTTTCTTACTACTGAATATCCACGGTTCTTTATATATTCTGGATATAAGTCCTTTTTCAGATATGTGATTTGCAATTATTTCTCCCAAAATCAGTGTCCTGCCTTGTCATTCTCTTAATGGTGCCTTTCAAAGAGCAAAATTTCCAGACTTGAATCAAGTCCAATTTATCAATTTTTCATTTTATAGACTATACTCCTAAAGTCGTATCTAAGAATCTTTGCCTAACCCAAGGTCATAAGGCTTTCTACTATTAATATTTTCTCCAGAATTTTTACGTTCTTAGATTTTACATTTGTCTAAATTCATTTTGAATTAAATTTTGTGTATGTTGTGAGGATTAGCTACAACTTCACTTTTTGGAACATGGATATCCAATAGTTCCAGTACCCTTTGTTAAAACTATCCTTTCTCTGTTGAATTGCCTTTACACTTCTATAAGAAAATCAACTGACCACTTAGGTATAGGTCAATTTCTGGACTCTCTTCCATTGATCCAAATATTTGGCTATTTCAATGTTCATGTCACACTGTTGTAATCATTATAGATTTAAAATAAGAACTGAAGTCAGATAGTTTAAGAGCATTTCCCTATGAATTTTAAAACCTGCTTGTCACTTTCTATTAAAAAGCATGCTAAGAATTAGGACTCGCTGGTTTATCAATTAATTTGAGGGGGCACCTGGTGGCTCAGTCATTAAGCATCTGCCTTCAGCTCAGGTCATGATCCCAGGGACCTGGGATTGAGCCCCACATCGGGCTCCCTGCTCAGCGGGAAGCCTGCTTCTCCCTCTCCCACTCCCCCTACTTGTGTTCCCTCTCTTGCCGTGTCTCTCTCTCTCAAATAAATAAAATCTTTAAAAAAAAAATCAACTTGAGGAGAACTGACACTATAACACTGTTGATTCTTTCCATCCATGAACATGGTAAAGCTCTCCATTTATTTAGGACTTTTTCTGTTTCTTTCAGTAATGTTTTGTAGTTTTTATTATAGAGGTCTACACATCTTTTGTCAGGTTTACTTCTTAACTATGTAATACTTTTGATGCTATTGTAAGTGGTATTTTTTCCCCAAGATTTTATTTATTCATTTGAGAGAGAGAGACAGACAGACAGAGCACAAGCAGGGGGAGAGGCAGAAGGAGGAGGAGACTCCCCGCGAGCTGGGAGCTAGACATGGGGCTCAATCCCAGGACCTGGAGATCATGACCTGAGCCGAAGGCAGATGCTCAACAATCTGAGCCACCCAAGCGCCCCTCTAAGTGGTATTTTAAAAATTTCAATGTGATTTAAAAATTTCAATGTGCATATAGAAATACAATTCACTTTTATACATTGAATTTCTGCCCTGTAATATTGCAAAACTCACATTTGTTTTAATAGCTTTTTTTGGTAGTTTCCTTCTCATTTTCTACATAGATGATCGTATCATCTATAAAGACAGTTTTATTTCTTCCTTTCCAATGTGTAGGTCTTTTATTTATTTTTCTGGTCTTATCAGACTACCTTCAATGTAATGATGGATAGAAGTGCAGTGTAATAATGGACAGAAGTAGTGAGAAAAAACATCACTATCTTGGTCTTTATTCTAAGGCAAAAGCATTCACCATTAGCTATGATATTAGCTGTAGGTTTATGGCAGATACTCTGCATCAGGAAGAGATTCCCTTCTATTCCTACTTTCTTGAGCAAGGTGAGGCAAATGAGTCAAAGGAGGCATGAAAAGTACTCACCTCATGTGTAAAAAATTTAAAGTAGTACCAAAAAACTCAGTAATCAAGATAATGATATCTTTTTTTTTTAAGATTTTATTTATTTATTTGACAGAGAGAGACAGCCAGCGAGAGAGGGAACACAAGAAGGGGGAGTGGGATAGGAAGAAGCAGGCTCCCAGCAGAGGAGCCCGATGTGGGGCTCGATCCCAGAATGCCAGGATCACGCCCCGAACTGAAGGCAGATGCTCAACGACTGAGCCACCCAGGTGCCCCAAGATAAATGATATCTTAATGCAGTATTTTTTAAAGCTCAAAATTAATGCAAAACCCCACAATGAACAAAATATCAAAACTTAAATAAAGACTGACTGGACTGTTAGTGATTTTTCCTTTTGCCTCTGGCTCCAGTATGGCTCTGCATGGCACAGTTACTGAAACCATGCAGGAGACTGGGCACTGTAGGCAGAAGGAAGAGCACAACCAAAGGCCATAAGGTTGGAATGTGCCTGGGGCATTCGAGGTATATTAAAGAAGTCAGTATGACAGGAAAAGAGTGAGAGAAGCAGAGGAGAGAATAAAGGAGGTCAGAATGAATACAGGGGCTAGATGATGTCAGTGACTATAAGAACTTGAGTTTTTTTCTGAATGATATGGGAAGCCAAAACACAGTTTTAAAGTAGAAGAGTGAAATAATCTGACATGTTTTAAAAGAATCACTCTGACTGCTATGTTGAGAAAAGATTATAGGGCACTAAAGACAAGGAGACAAGTTAAGAACTATTAAAATAATTCAGAAGAAGTTAAACGGTGGTTTGGACCAGCTGGTAGCAGTGGAGGTAGTGAGAAGAGGTTGGATCCTAAATATATTAAAGATAAAGCCAGTAGGATTTGCTGGTGGACTGTATGTGGGGAAGGAGAGGATAAGGAGCCAAGAATGATCCCTAGGCCCAAGGAATTAGACAAACGGGATTGCTATTTGCTGAAATGAGTAAGACTGAGGGAGGATCAGGTTTTAGAGAAAAATATCAGGAGTCTGATTTTAGACAAATCAATTTGAAATGCTTATCAGGTATCTAAGTCAAAATGTCAAGAAAGCAGATGAATATATGAGACTGATAATAATTTTGAAACTGTCAGCATATAAATGAGAGCAGAGGAGATAACAGAGTGGTGCGACAGAACAAGTAGTCTGAGGACTGAGCCCAGGGGCACTTCAATGTTTAGAGGTTGGCGAGATTAAATAAGATGCAAAGGAGACCGAGGTAAAGCATACAGTAAGGTGAGAAAAAGAATTAGAATGTGGTATTCTGTAAGTCAGGTGAAGAAAGTATATAAAGGAGAGAGTAATCAAATCAAGTCAAGTAAGATAAAGATTGAGAACTGAGGACTATCAAGAAAGTGAAAAGATACTCCATTAGAATATGGGAGAAAATATTTGTGAATCGTGTATCTGTTAAAGGACTTGCATCAAGAATATATTTTAGGGCACCTGGGTGGCTCAGTTGGTTAACCGACTGCCTTGAGCTCAGGTCATGATCCCAAGGTCCTGGGATTAAGTCCTGCATCAGGCTCCGTGCTCTGCGGTGGGGAGCCTGCATCTCCCTCTCCCAGCCGCTCCCCCTGCTAGTGCGTATGCCAAGGAAAGGGAAAGGGAAAGGAAGGGAAAGGAATGGAAAGGGAAAGGAAAGGAAAGAGGGAAGGCAAGGCAAGGCAAGGGAGGGGAGGGGAAGGGAAGGGGAGGGCAGGGCAGGGGAGGGGAAGGAAGGGGAGGGGAAGGGGAAGGGAAGGGAAAAGGGAAGGGAGGGGAGAAGAGAGAAGAGAGGAGAAGAGAGAAGAGAAGAGAAAGAATACATTTTAGGGGCGCCTGGGTGGCTCAGTCAGTTAAGCATCTGCCTTTGGCTCAGGTCATGATCCCTGGGTCCTGGGACTGAGCCCCACATCGGGCTCCTGCTCAGTGGGGAGCCTGCTTCTCCCTCTCCCTCTGCTGTTCCCCCTGCTTATGTGCGCTCTCTCTCTCTCTCTCTGATGAATACAATCTTAAAAAAAAAAAGAATACATTTTATACACTCTTACAACTCAACAATAAAAAGACAACCCAATTAAAAATGGGCAAAGGATCTGAATTGATTCTCATTCATTTTTTTCTAAAATCTTCATTTATTTTTCCAAAGAAAATATATAAACGGCCAACAAAGACATGAAAAGATGCTTAGAAGGGTGCCTGGGTGGCTCGGTTGGTTAAATGTCTGCCTTTGGGAGGGAGGAGTTAAGATGGCGGAGGAGTAGGGGACCCCTTTTTCAGCCGGTCCCCTGAGTCGAGCTGGATAGGTACCAGACCAGCCTAAACAACCACAGAATCAGCCTGAGATGCAGGAAGATACAACTGGATCTCTACAAATGAACATCTCCAGCGCTGAGTATTGAGGTACGAAGCGGGGAGCCGTGAAACCGCGCACAGATATGGGAAGATAAACGGAAAGAGGAGGGAGCCACCTGCACGGGGGAGCGGGCGGGCGGACTCATGGACGGAACCCGCGAGACAGCGGACTGAGACCGGTGAGTCGGGAGCATGCGCCACCAGGCATCTCGCGGAACACCGGAATCCCGGTGTGCTCACGGGATCCAGACTGAGACCGGGAGCTCCCGGAGCGCACGCGGGGCAGCTGGCAGCTGGCGGGCCACCTGCACGGGGGAGCGGGCGGACTCCCGGTCGGCACCCGCGAAACAGCAGACTGAGACCCTGAACCAGGTGCGCGTGCCACCAGGCTTCTCACGGAACTCCAGAATCCCGGTGTGCTCACCGGGCATAGACTGAGACCCGGAGATCTGGGAGCGTGCGAGGGCGGCCGGTGGCTGGCGGCATTAGAAACACAAAGGACAGAGACGCGCCGGCCCTGGAAGTGAGGGCAGGAACGCCAGGTGTGGGGCACACATCCTGGGACGCTGCAGGGTTGAGCAGCACCAACAGTAATGGAGTTAAAATGGCCAGAACATCAGTGCAGAATGGGCCACAATCCCTCTGTTCTGTGACAATTCAGCCTCTGCTGCTCTCTCAGAAGAGGCATAACAGACCGCCAGGGAAAGCCGCCAGAGAACAAAAGCCTGGAAATACCGGCTCACAGCGTGCCCATCCCCATCCCCCCTCGCAGGGGACATGGAGACTCTACCCAAACAGGGTTGCCTGAGTATCGGCGCGGCAGGCCCCTCCCCCAGAACACAGAAGGCAGGCTGAAAAATCAAGAAGCCCACAACCGGAGGCGCCTGGGTGGCGCAGTCATTGAGCACCTGTCTTCGGCTTAGCGCGTGATCCCGGCATTCCGGAAAGGAGTCCCTCATCGGGCTCCTCTGCTGGGAGCCTGCTTCTTCCTCTCCCACTCCCCTGCTTCTGTTCCCTCTCTCGCTGGTTGGCTGCCACATAAATAAATAAATAAAATCTTTAAAGAAGAAGCCCACATCCCCAAGATCCCTATAAAACAAGGGGCACGGCCTGGGACCCAGTCAATAATTTGGGCTCTGGACGACCCGGCAACCTCTCCTCATCAGAATGACAAGGAGAAGCCCCCTCACCCCAGCAAAGAAAAGACAGTGAGTCTGTGGCCTCTGCCACAGAAATAATGGATATGGATGTAACCAAATTATCAGAAATGGAATTCAGAGTAACAATGGTCAAAATGATGAGTAGAATTGAAATAAGTATTAACGAAAAGGTTACTGAGAATATAGAATCCCTAAGAACAGAAATGAGAGCGAATCTGACAGAAATTAAAAATTCTATGAGCCAAATGCAGGCAAAACTAGAGGCTCTGACGGCCAGGGTCGCAGAAGCAGAGGAACGGGTTAGTGAATTGGAGGATGGGTTAATAGAGGAAAAAATGAAAATAGAAGATGGTCTTAAAAAAATCCACGCCCACGAATGTAGGTTACGGGAGATTACTGACTCAATGAAACGATCCAATGTTAGAATCATCGGCATCCCCGAGGGGGTGGAGAAAAACAGAGGTCTAGAAGAGATATTTGAACAAATTGTAGCTGAAAACTTCCCTAATCTAGCGAGGGAAACAAACATTCGTGTCCAAGAGGCAGAGAGGACCCCTCCCAAGCTCAACCACGACAAACCTACGCCACGTCACGTCATAGTGCATTTCGCAAATATTAGATGCAAGGATACAGTATTGAAAGCGGCCAGGGCAAAGAAATTTCTCACGTACCAAGGCAAAAGCATCAGAATTACGTCAGACCTGTCTACACAGACCTGGAATGAGAGAAAGGGTTGGGGGAGCATATTTAAAGCTCTTTCAGAGAAAAACATGCAGCCAAGGATCCTTTATCCAGCAAGGCTGTCATTCAGAATTGATGGAGAAATAAAGACATTTCAGAATCGCCAGTCACTAACCAATTTTGTAACTACGAAACCAGCCCTACAGGAGATATTACGGGGGGTTCTATAAAAGTAAAAAGGCCCCAAGAGTGATACAGAACAGAAAGTCACAATCTATAGAAACAAAGACATTACTGGCAACATGACCTGTCTACACAGACCTGGAATGAGAGAAAGGGTTGGGGGAGCATATTTAAAGCTCTTTCAGAGAAAAACATGCAGCCAAGGATCCTTTATCCAGCAAGGCTGTCATTCAGAATTGATGGAGAAATAAAGACATTTCAGAATCGCCAGTCACTAACCAATTTTGTAACCACGAAACCAGCCCTACAGGAGATATTACGGGGGGTTCTATAAAAGTAAAAAGGCCCCAAGAGTGATACAGAACAGAAAGTCACAGCCAATACAAACAAAGACTTTACTGGCAACATGGCAACATTAAAATCATATCTCTCAGTAATCAGTCTTAATGTAAATGGTTTGAACCATCCCATAAAACGCCACAGGGTTGCAGATTGGATAAAAAGAAATGACCCATCCATTTGCTGTCTACAAGAGACTCATTTCGAACCCAAAGATGCATTCAGACTGAGAGTAAGGGGATGGAGTACCATCTTTCACGCAAATGGACCTCAAAAGAAAGCTGGGGTAGCAATTCTCATATCAGATAAATTGGATTTTAAACTACAGACTATAGTTAGAGATGCAGAAGGGCACTATATTATTCTTAAGGGAAGTATTCAACAAGTGGATATGACAATTATAAATATATATGCCCCCAACAGGGGAGCAGCAAGATACACAAGCCAACTCTTAACCAGAATAAAGAGACATATAAATAAAAATACATTAATAGTAGGGGACCTCAACACTCCACTCTCAGAAATAGACAGAACACCCTGGCAAAAACTAAGCAAAGAATCAAAGGCTTTGAATGCCATACTCGACGAGTTGGACCTCATAGATATATATAGAACACTACACCCCAGAACCAAAGAATACTCATTCTATTCTAATGCCCATGGAACATTCTCAAGAATAGACCATGTTCTGGGACACAAAACAGGTCTCAACCGATACCAAAAGATTGAAATTATCCCCTGCATATTCTCAGACCACAACGCTCTGAAATTGGAACTCAACCACAAGGAAAAATTTGGAAGAAACTCAAACACTTGGAGACTAAGAACCATCCTGCTCAGGAATGACTCGATAAACCAGGAAATCAAAAATCAAATTAAACAATTTATGGAGACCAATGAGAATGAAAATACAACAGTCCAAAACCTATGGGATACTGCAAAGGCAGTCCTAAGGGGGAAATACATAGCCATCCAAGCCTCACTCAAAAGAATAGAAAAATCTAAAATGCAGTTTTTATATTCTCACCTCAAGAAGCTGGAACAGCAACAGAGGGACAGGCCTAATCCACGCACGAGGAAGCAGTTGACCAAAATTAGAGCTGAAATCAATCAAGCAGAAACCAGAAGTACAGTAGAGCAGATCAACAGGACTAGAAGCTGGTTCTTTGAGAGAATCAATAAAATTGACAGACCACTGGCAAGACTTATCCAAAAGAAAAGAGAAAGGACCCAGATTATTAAAATTATGAATGAAAAAGGAGAGGTCACGACGAACACCATTGAAATTGGAAGGATTATTAGAAATTTTTATCAACAGCTATATGCCAATAAACTAAGCAATCTGGAAGAGATGGAATCCTTCCTGGAAACCTATAAACTACCAAGATTGAAACCGGAAGAAATTGATTCCTTAAACAGGCCAATTAATTATGAAGAAATTGAGTCAGTGATAAACAACCTTCCAAATAACAAAACTCCAGGCCCGGACGGTTTTCCTGGGGAATTCTACCAAACATTCAAAGAAGAAATAATACCTATTCTCCTAAAGCTATTTCAAAAAATAGAAACAGAAGGAAAGCTACCAAACTCATTCTATGAGGCCAATATTACCTTGATCCCCAAACCAGGCAAAGACCCCCTCAAAAAGGAGAATTACAGACCGATTTCCCTAATGAATATGGACGCCAAAATCCTCAACAAGATACTTGCTAATAGAATCCAACAGTACATTAAAAGGATTATCCATCACGATCAAGTGGGATTCATACCTGGGATGCAAGCGTGGTTCAATATTCGCAAATCAATCAGCGTGATACATCATCATATCAACAAGAAAAGACTCAGGAACCATATGATCCTCTCAATCGATGCCGAAAAAGCATTTGACAAAATACAGCATCCTTTCCTGATTAAAACCCTTCAGAGTGTAGGAATAGAAGGTACATTTCTCAATCTCATAAAAGCCATCTATGAAAAGCCTACTGCAAATATTATTCTCAATGGGGAAAAGCTGGAAGCCTTTCCCTTAAGATCAGGAACTCGACAAGGATGCCCACTCTCGCCACTATTATTCAACATAGTACTAGAAGTCCTTGCAACAGCAATCAGACGACAAAAAGGGATCAAAGGTATTCAAATTGGCAAAGAAGAAGTCAAAATGTCTCTCTTTGCAGATGACATGATACTCTATATGGAAAACCCAAAAGAAGCCACTCCCAAACTATTAGAAGTTATAGAGCAATTCAGTAACGTGGCAGGATACAAAATAAATGCTCAGAAATCAGTTGCATTTCTATACACGAATAACGAGACCAAAGAAAGAGAAATTAGGGAATCCATCCCATTTACAATAGCACCAAAAACCATACGTTACCTTGGAATTAACTTAACCAGAGACGTAAAGACCTATATTCTAGAAGCTATAAATCACTCTTGAAAGACACTGAGGAAGACATAAAAAGATGGAAAGATATTCCATGCTCATGGATCGGAAGAATTAACATAGTTAAAATATCCATGCTACCCAGAGCAATCTACACTTTCAATGCTATCCCGATCAAAATACCAAGGACATTTTTCAAAGAACTGGAACAAACAGTCCTTAAATTTGTATGGAAACAGAAAAGGCCCCGAATCTCCAAGGAACTGTTGAAAAGGAAAAACAAAGCTGGGGGCATCACAATGCCGGATTTCGAGCTGTACTACAAAGCTGTGATCACAAAGACAACATGGTACTGGCACAAAAACAGACACATAGACCAATGGAACAGAATAGAGAGCCCAGAAATGGACCCTCGGCTCTTTGGGCAACTAATATTTGATAAAGCAGGAAAAAACATCCGGTGGGAAAAAGACAGTCTCTTCAATAAATGATGCTGGGAAAATTGGACAGCTACATGCAAATGAATGAAACTTGACCACTATCTCACACCATACACAAAAATAAACTCCAAATGGATGAAAGACCTCGATGTGAGACAGGAATCCATCAAAATTCTAGAGGAGAACATAGGCAGCAACCTCTACGACATCGGCCAAAGCAACCTTTTTCATGACACATCCCCAAAGGCAAGAGAAACAAAAGATAAAATGAATTTATGGGACTTCATCAAGATTAAAAGTTTCTGCACAGCCAAGGAAACAGTCAGAAAAACTAAGAGGCAGCCCACGGAATGGGAGAAGATATTTACAAATGACACTACAGATAAAGGACTGGTATCCAAGATCTACAAAGAACTTCTCAAACTCAATACACGAGAAATAAGCAAATCAAAAAATGGGCAGAAGATATGAATTGACACTTTTCCAATGAAGGCATACAAATGGCTAACAGACACATGAAAAAATGTTCAAAATCATTAGCCATCAAGGAAATTCAAATCAAAACCACACTGAGATACCACCTTACGCCAGTTAGAATGGCAAAAATAGACAAGGCAAGAAACAACAAATGTTGGAGAGGATGTGGAGAAAGGGGATCCCTCCTACATTGTTGGTGGGAATGAAAGTTGGTACAGCCACTCTGGAAAACAGTGTGGAGGTCCCTTAGAAAGTTAAAAATTGAGCTACCCTATGATCCAGCCATTGCACTACTGGGTGTTTACCCCAAAGATACAGACGTGGTGAAGAGAAGGGCCATATGCACCCCAATGTTCATAGCAGCAATGTCCACAATAGCTAAATCGTGGAAGAAGCCGAGATGCCCTTCAACAGATGACTGGATTAAGAAGTTGTGGTCCATATATACAATGGAATATTACTCAGCTATCAGAAAGAACGAGTTCTCAACATTTGCTGCAACATGGACGGCACTGGAGGAGATAATGCTAAGTGAAATAAGTCAAGCAGAGAAAGACAACTATCATATGATTTCTCTCATCTATGGAACATAAGAACTAGGATGATCAGTAGGGGAAGAAAGGGATAAAGAAAGGGGGGGTTATCAGAAGGGGGAATGAAACATGAGAGACTATGGACTATGAGAAACAAACTGAAGGCCTCAGAGGGGAGGGGGGTGGGGGAATGGGATAGACCGGTGATGGGTAGTAAGGAGGGCACGTATTGCATGGTGCCCTGGGTGTTATACGCAACTAATGAATCATCGAGCCTTACATCGGAAACCGGGGATGTACTGTATGGTGACTAACATAATACAATAAAAAATCATTAAAAAATAAAAAAATGTCTGCCTTTGGCTCAGGTCACGATCCCAGGGTCCTGGGATTGAGCCCTGCATCAGGATCCCAGCTCAGCAGGGTGTCTGCTTCTACCTCTCCCCCCAGCTTAGGCTCTCTCTTGCTACCTCTCTCTCATAAATAAATAAAATCTTTGAAAAAAAAGATTCTCAGAATAATTAGTCATTAGGAAACTAAAATCACAATGTGGTAACTATTTCATACTCATGAAGATGGCTAAAATAAAAAAGAAGACATTAAAAACTGTTGGTGAGGCTGTAGAGAAGTTGGAACCTTCTTACACTGCATGTGGGATTGTAAACTGGTGCAGCCACTTTGGCAAAAAGTTTCGCAGTTCCTCAAAATGTAAAACAGAGTTACCATATGACTCAGCAATTCCACTTCTAGGTATATACCCAAGAGAACTGAATACATACATCCATACAAAATTTGTACATGAATGTTCATAGTAACGTTAGTCAAAATAGCCAAAAAGTAAAAACAACTGAAATGCATCCATCAATTGGTATATGGATAAATAAAATGTAGCACATATATCCATACGATGGAACATTATTTGGCCATAAAAAGGAACAAAATATAGATGCATGCTATAAAATGGATGACCCTTAAAAACGTTATGCTAAGTTAAAGAGGCCAGGCACAAAGGCCATATACTATATGATTCCATTATATGAAATGTCCAGAATAGGCAAATTCACAAAGATGGAAAGCAGAGTAATGGTTCCCAAAAGCTAAGGGAGCACAGGAATGTAGAGTGACTGCTGACAGGCACAGGGCTTCTTTCTGGGGTACTGACAGTGCTCTAAAATTAGACAGTAGTAATGGATGCATAACTCTGTGAATATACTAAAATCCTCCAAATTATACTTTCAAAAGGTGAATTTTATGGCATGTGAATTATATCTCACGAAAGTTATTACTTAAAAAAAATTGAGAATTGATCACTGAATTTATCAATGGAGAGGTCACTGGTGACTTTGACAAGGGCAGTTTTTGTAGAATGGCAGAGACAAAAGCCAGATTAGAGCTGACTTAGGAGAGAAAGGGAGGAAAGGAATGGATATGGTTGTGTAGATCTGTCATTGAATCTATACTATAATTGGTGTATAGACTGCTCTTTGAGAAGTTGTGCTTAAGGGAGCAGAGAAATAGGGCACTTTCTGGATGATGTCTGATTAATCAGAGAGGCTGTTTTTAAAAGATTAGAGAAATTTAGTGCATGTTTGCTGCTGATGAGAGCGATCCTATACATGGGGAAAAAAATTAATTCTACAATTGAGTAAAAGGAGAAAGTGAAGTCCTTGAGTAGACAAGAGGAACAGATTTTGTGCATAAGAGGAGAGATTAGTTCTAGATAGGAACACAAGCAGCTCATGGTCAAAGACATAGATAAATGGGTACATGTGAGTAAAAATAAATGGAAAGATGTGTATAGAATGGATGGAAGCCCTTGCTTCTATTTTTTCAGGGAAACAGCAAGTGAAGTGAGAGTAAGGATAGGAGAGGGATGCAGCAAGTTTGAGGAGATGAGAAGGTGTGAAAGCCTGAATAGATAGGAAATGTAGTAGGATTGCTGTGAAGAATTAAAGGCCCTCTTAAGACTAAGGATCATGAACTTAAAGTGAGAACAGGCAGAATAGTTGTGTGGTTTTCTCCAGCCACCTTTAAATGCATACATAACAAGCATGCAGAAAGCCGAAAGTCAGATTTAACCATGGTCAGGGTTCTGTCAATGAGCAATTTAAAAATGTATAGAGGGAATTAATTATATTGTGAGGAGTTAAGGGTAAGGAGGGAAGTAAAGATCTGAAAAAAGTGAGATGCACAGTGCAAAAGGTGGTGAGGTTAAAGAATTGATACAGTTGAGATTCTAGAGGAAGGGAGCTGCAAAAAAAAGGGGGGAGGATGGTTGGAGAACAGGATTCTTGAAATTGAGATAACAGAAGAAACATAGCTCTAACCGACTAATTTTAAGGCAGGAGTCTGTGAGCTTTTTCTTTAAAGAGAATAAATATTTTAGGCCTTCAGGACCAATGGTCTCTACTGTAACAGCCAACTCTGCTGTTGTAGTCTGAAAGAAGCTGTAGACAATACATGAATGAAGGAGCAAAGCTGTATTTAAATAAACTTTATTTACAAAAATAGACAGTTTGGCCCAGGGACACTGGTACAGGAGCAGTAGCTGAGAGAAGATGGAGGACAAAATCACTACGACAGAGGTGGCCAAAGAACTAAGAAGCAAAGGCGTGGGCATGATTGTTAATAAGGACACTGAATTCATCAAGAATTAAGTCCAGGAACAACGCTGGAGACAGTGGCTGAGAGCCAGGAGTTAAAACCTTTAAAGAATGGGAGGGTGGGGGTGGAAAAATCAGCAAAAATGGCAGAGCAAGGGTCTCTGAAAATTCCATCCTCCATGAAAGCAATAAGAAAACTGGCAAAAATCATCAGAATCAAGTTTTCCAGAATTCTGGAAATTAACCAAAGGCTTGTAACAATCTGAGAAGCATTTATTAAAAAAACAAAACAAAACAAAACAAAAACAGCTCATATCATATACTGAGATTCAAATCTGATATTGAATCTCAGTTAAGAACAGTGACCTTGTGGCATCTTAACTTGCCCTATTCCCATCCTCAGGACTGAAAAAAATCAATAGCCTACAACCACAGTGAAAAGCAGCAGCCTGACAACCACTGAAGGGGCGGAGCACGATTGAGACTCCTTCCCAGTCTCATTGCCAAAGAATTCTCACTATATGACCTTTCTTGTGGTTTCCTGAAGGACCCCACTTGTAAGTTTGTCTATATTTGACCAGACTTAGAGTTTGCTCATCATGAAAAGATTTTTCCCTGGTAGTGGGAATATCTGTTGAAAATACCTGCAGGCACGTGTTTAACTGTGGCTGCCTGAGACAGTGGGTAACAGCCGAGGCAAATAACAGACTATCCAAAGAGCTTAAAAAGAAAGCTAGGAAAGGAGATGTCCATAGGGGCTTTGAAAGTTATGATGTGGTCCTGGGAATCTAGAAGTCCACATGCATGCAGAAGGCTGTGTGCATGCCCAGGGCTGAGCACATACTTAGGAAAGGCCCTGAGACACTAAGCTCTCACGTCTGGTTGAGTTTGAGGCTTTGCACAAGCAGAAAGTGAAGGCTAAACCAGAGTGTCAACTGTGTGGCTGAGTGTTGAATTCTATATGCAGCAAAACTAGTCTTCAAAAACCAGGAGAAATTAAGATATTCCTAGATAAACAAATATGGAGAATTCATTGCTAGCAGACCTCCCATACACGATTTGCTAAGAGAAATCCTTCAGGCTGACATGAAAGGACACTGGATCCACAGGAAGAAATAAAGAACACCAGTAAAGTTAACTCCATAGTTGTATTAATTTTCTATTGTTCTACAACATAAAACCACAAACTTGGAGGCTTAAAACAACACAAATTTACTATCGTTCTGGAGATTGGAGGTCTAACATGGTTCTCACTAGGCTAAAATCACTGTCAGCAAGCGCTGCATTTCTATGTAGAGGCTCTGGGAGAAAATCTGTTTTCTTGTTTTTTCCATTAGAGGGTGCCTACATTCCCTGGCTCAGGGCCTCTTCTTCCATCTGCAAAGCCAGCAGTATTGCATCCTTAAATCTGTCTCTCTTACTTTCCTGCCTCTCTCCTTCCCTTATAAAGATCCTTGTGATTACACTGAGCCTACTGAATAATCCAGGCTAATCTCTCTCATTCCAAATCCTTAATTTAATCACATCTATAAAATCCCTTTTGCTATGAAAGGTAACATATTCACATGGTCTGGGAATTAACAGATTGTTTTTTAGGGGATCATTATTCAGCCTAACACAGTAGGTAAATACAAAAAAACAGTATAAATGTATTTTTTGTTTGTAACTTTTTGTTTCTCTTATCTGATTTAAAAGACACTGCACAAAGCAATAATTATAATTTGCGGTGATGGGCACAAAAGGTTTAAAGATGTCGTTTGTATGACAATAACAGCACAAGAAAGAAGAGGGAACAGAGCTATATAGAAACAAAATTTTTACATACTACTGAAATTAAGTTGGCATTAATCCAAACGAGATTATTATAAATTAAGATATTAACTGTAATCCCTGGGGCAACCACTAAGATAATAGCTCAAAATATTATATTAAAGGAAACAAGGAAATTAAAATGGTACACCAGAACATATCTATTTTAACACAAAAGAAGACTGTCATGGAGGAACAGAGAAAAAATAAGCTAAGACTTATAGAAAATAGCACAATGGCAGACATAAATTTTATCAATAATTACAATAAATGTAAATGAATTAAACATCCCAATTAAAGAATGAAAAGTAACCCCAGAGTCTATGACTAAAATAGACAAATGACAAAACTAACAAACCTAGGAGGTTTTAGAGAAGACAGAGAGACAGACAAGGATCTGCAAGCGATGAGAAAGAAAAAGGAGGACACCAGTCCCACTTTTAGGTTTAGTGGTATGATGAATGTGAAAGAGAGGACTACACTCTAGCGGGATCCTTTGGGGATATTTATAATCTTTTTTGATATAAAGAAATTAACAATTTTTATTTAGTAAAACCTATCAATCTTTTCCTTTGTTTCTTCTCTTT
Organism: Ursus maritimus; assembly: GCF_017311325.1. Taxonomy (NCBI): domain Eukaryota; kingdom Metazoa; phylum Chordata; class Mammalia; order Carnivora; family Ursidae; genus Ursus; species Ursus maritimus. The sequence goes on from NW_024425230.1 coordinate 38,330,960, forward strand.
GCATTCAGGCTTAGAAAGTCATTCACATGGTGCCTGGGTGGCTCAGCTGGTTAAGCATCTGCCTTTTGCTCAGGTCAGGATCCCAGGGTCCAGGGATTGAGTCCCCAATCAGTCTCCCGGCTCGGCGGGGTGTCTGCTTGTCCTTTTGCCTTTGCCCCCTCCCTCTTGTTCGTGCTCTCTCTCTCTCTCTCAAGTAAATAGATAAAATCTTTTTTAAAAAAAGTCATTCACATCCTGACAGCAGATAAAAAAATACTCACCTACAGTTTCTTTTTATATCCAAGTTTCTTAAATTAGGCCCTCAGTTCATTTAAACCTTACTGCAGACTCTGCTGTATAGAACTCTCTTATTTTTTTTTCATAGAATCATGAGGAAAGGAGAGGAAAGGAGACAATGATACATCCTAGAAAGAGCACTAAATTAAAAGGTAGTAGTACTGACATTTAATCCAAACTCCACTACGAAGTCATTGGGTAGCAGCAGTTTGATTTCTAATCTGCCTCCCTCTTCCCCCACTACCACAGTTGAACTCCCTATTATCGCTGGTCTATGGTTACAGGTTATTGCAATTATCTCCCAGTATGGCCAAGTTGACAATGTTCTCTCCTTTTTCCAATCCAATCACCATAAAGGCTAGAATTATAGGCTTTAAAAAAACCTTAAAATGAAGGATTCGTATCTATTGTTTATATAAGTCATTCCTACAAATCATTAAGAAGAATAAACAATTCAATAGAAAAATGAGTAAAGGGGACGCCTGGGTGGCTCAGTCAGTTAAGTATCTGCCTTCCGCTAAGGTCCTGGGACCAAGTTCCACACTGGGCTCCTTGCTCACCAAGGAGTCTGCTTCTCCTTCTGCCTGCCACTCCCTCTGCTTGTGAGCACTCTCTCTCTCTAACAAATAAATAAATAATTTTTAAAAAATGAGTAAAGGGTGTGAACAAGCAATACACAGAAGAAATAGCGAATGACCAATAGATACATTTTAAAAATAACATTCAACCACACTAATAATTAGGAAGGCACAAATTAAAATGACAAAGCATCTCTCCCATCAAATTAGCATAATTATAAAGAATAATAAACACCTAGCTTGGGTAAAGATATGCAGAAAAAGAAACTTGTATATTAAAATCTTGTTTATATTAAGGAGTTTGTTTTGTTTTTTAAAGATTTTATTTATTTATTTGACAGACAGAGGCAGCGAGAGAGGGAACACAAGCAGAGGGAGTCGGAGAGGGAGAAGCAGGCTTCCCACTGAGCCGGGAGCCTGAAGCAGGGCTCGATCCCAGGACCCCAGGATCGTGACCTGAGCCGAAGGCAGACGCTTAACGACTGAGTCACCCAGGAGCCCCAATATATTAAGAAGTTTCATAATTAATAATAAGGAAATCCAAACTCCTTAAAATAACTTAAGGACTTTCACAATCTGGACTTGGCTTATCTTTCTCATCTCTGTACTCTACCCACCCTGAGTTTTACCCACATACAAACACAAACAAAAAGCAATGGAACATGTCAGATTTTTCGTCCCCCAGCAATCAGGGTCATGCTGTTCCTACTGTCTGAGATGATCCTTTCCCTTCATCTCATTAATGCAAATGATATATTTCCTTCCCAAATGTAATTCAAATACCCACTTCTATGATGTCCCCAAATGTAGTTGTCCTCTCCTTTGTGTTCTCCAGCAGTTTAAAACTCAAGAGCCTTTAACACTCTTCCACTGGAAATTATCTGCTGATAATTGTTTTCCCAATGGACTGAGGATGGAGACCCTTGAGATTCTAGTCTTACTTATTTTGGTTTTTAAAGCACTGAGCACATAGTTGGCACTCCATAAAAACTGAATTAGTAACATTTCATCTAGCGCCTAACTGCAAGGCTTTTTTCATTTCTCAAAGTCTTCAAAGACCAGGATTTATTAGTATCTTAAAATTACCTTCTCCAACATACCACTCTCCAAAACACCAAAACCAACTACCTTATTTTGATAACCTAGGTCGTATTACTGAACATCTACAAGGCTAAGAAAGTAAATACTGCTTTTATCAATATGTGCTCTTAGTAGGTTAGAAATAAAAATAATGCTGTCAGAAGTAATTGTGCAAGATAATTGATTCCACGTTGATAGACTGAAATTGGCCAGGGTAAGATTATTTATGCCGTGGAAATTGGTAAACACTACAAATAAACCCTGTCCCCTTCTCCAAGCTGGTTAAACCAGCACACCAATGGACAAATGTATATTTATGCTAATACGACAGCACTGTGACTAGCTGAGGAGTAAATAGTAGTTCAAGTCTTCCTCCTTCTTCAAGGAGCTTCCTAATTAGTCTAAATGCACGTATTTCCCCTAATTTAAAACATCCAAAGTACTTCTATGTCAAAAAGTTTTACTTACACTCATCTAATTCATTTAATAAATATTTACTGAGTACCTTGGCACTGTCCATACGGGGAGTATGGATGATGATCAATTGTTTTACCCACTCATTTTCTTCTTCTTCTAAACCTTAAAGCTTCTTAAAAGAGAAGTAGGTTCTCAATAAGCACTTAATAGGCAATGACTGGCACAGCAGACATTATGGTTGACTCCCAACATCCATTTCATCTGAGATAATCAAAGACAATCACTGAAATCTCATTCCCCTGGTCAGTGACTAGTTCAAAAGAGTGTTTATGACCCAGTTAACAGTCAAAGAGATATGGAAATAAAAGTCTGCTGGGAGCTTCTGGGAAAGGCTTCCTTGCTCCTCAGAAGCAGATCTCCCTTCTTAATCTCAGTGTGGTATTTGGACAAAATATTTATAAAGCTGCAGCCATTACGTTATCCAAATCAAACCAACCACAACCACGACAAAAAACCCCAAACCTGACCTACCTCTGAAATTGTTATGATTGATGAGAAATTTCCTTATTAAGCCATTTAAAATTTAAAAAGTTTCTATTACTTGTAGCTAAAAGCAAATTAACTGACAAAACAGAAATGTGGACAAAGATCTATGTAGTGAACTGGATTCTCAACACAGTAAAATCTGTTAGAGAGTAACTAATTGTGTGGGTTTTTAAAAAAGAGAGATTTTAAGTAGGCTCCACAGCCAATGTGGGGCTCGAACTCATACCCTGAGATCAAGGGTTGCATGCTCTACCAACTGAGCCAGCCAGGCACCCCAATTTTGTGTATTTACGTATGTATATATGTATTTTATTTTAACTTAATTTAATTTTATTTTTTAGAGGGGGGGAGAGAGAGAGAGGAGGAGGAGGGGGAGAGGGAGAGAGAATCTTAGGCAGGCTCCATGTCTAGCACAAAGCCCAACATGGGGCTCAATCTCATAAGCCTGAGATCATGACCTGGGCCAAAACCAGAAGTTGGAGGCTTAACTAACTGAACCACCCCAATTGTGTTTTAAATTAAGTTTTTTCCTTTAACATTTTCCTCCAAGGCACACACCTATTTTTTTTTAAGAGATCAAAGTTAAACATGCACATAATTTAATAAATCAGAGTTCTACAAAGTTTGTTAAGAAAAACAGTAGCCCAGGGCGCTTGGGTGGCTCAGTCTGTTGAGTATCTGCCTTCAGCTTCTGTCGCGATCCCAGGGTCCTGGGATGAGCCCCACGTCCCTGCTCAGCGGGGAGTCTGCTTCTCCCTCTCCCTTTGACCCTCACCCCACTCATGCTCTATCACTCTCTCTCTCTCTCAAAAAATAAATAAGAAAAAAAGAAAGATAAACAGTAGCCCTCATCTGTTGCTGTCCCATTTCCAGTTCCTAGAGGCAAACCACTTGCACATCTTTCAAGTGATTACTTTAGAATTCATCTCTGTGTTTCTACATGACATGCTCAGGTTGTTACCTCTTAATTTTTCAGTTTGGGGAATTATCTATTGATTTCCCACTTTGAAAGATGATATGGATCTCTCTTCTCCTGTACCCATCATACACATGCATCCTTTCTATCTCCTCAACTATCCTTTATAATAACGCTATAATTTTGATTAGTTCACTGTTCAGTGTACATTGTAATGACTTTGCAAGCCTATTCACATTTGAGCCATATAGTAAACCATGATTCCTTTTCCGCACAACTTTTTGCTTTTCCTGTAAGCATTATCTTTTTTATTCATTTGCTTAGATTTCCATGTATTTATCATTATTTTAACCCAGAAAATTTTTGTCAATTGTCTACATTTCCACTCCCAAGACATTCAGGCCCACCAACTATTCTACTTCATCTTCCTAAAGAAGTCTCTCTTTTGGAGCCTTCAAACTTTCTCCAATCTGGGCTGGCTGGCCATTTAGTGCTGGCAAATTATTGTTTATCTGAAGTCTCCCATTCACTATCTGGAAGAATCCCCTAGCCTGCCTGCCTTTCTTTTCTTTCTTTTTTTTAAATTTAAGTATAGTTGACATATTAGTTTCAAGTGTACAATACAATGATTCAACAGTTATGTACATTATGAAATGCTCACCAACAATAAGTATATTACAATATTCATTGTGTTGTATTTTTCATCCCCTTGCTTATTTACTTTATAACTAGAGGTCTGTACCTAAGATTTTAATCCCCTTCACCCATTTTACTCATCCCCCCACCCTTATGGCAACCACCAGGTTGTTCTCTATATTTATGAATCTATTTCTGGCCTTTCTTGTAGATTGGATTTCCTGTTTCCTTCATCATATGTCTTCCTCTTTCCTGGTTTAAACCCTTATTTTGTGGAGAGTATCTTAAACCAGCTTCCTAGAATGGTGCATGGGAAGTACATTTTTTGAGACACTGCAAGTTTATTCTAGCTTTTCATACAAGACTGATAGTTTGGCTGAATTAAAACACACACACAACAACAACAAAACAAAACCAAGGGATGTCTGGATAGCAACAACAACAACAACACAAAAACAAGGGATGCCTGGGTAGCTCAGTTGGCTAAGCATCTGCCTTCGGCTCAGTCATGATCTCAGATCAAGCCCCGCATTGGGCTCCCTGCTCAGTGGGGAGCCACTTCTCCCTCTGCCAGCTGCTTCCCCTGCTTGTGCTCTCTCTCTCTGACAAATAAAATCTTAAACACACACACACACACACGAAACCTCTAGGCTTGTTCTTGGATACAATATCTGACAATTATGTGTACTGACTTACTTTATAACTTTTAGAACAAAAATTTGATGATGATTTCTGAATTAACACAGGAACTGAGAAGCACCTGACTATGGAAGTCTGTATCAGAATTAATTTTTAAGATTTTATTTATTTATTTGACAGAGAGAGAGAGAAAGAGAGACAGCGAGGGAGGGAACATAAGCAACAAGCAGGGGGAGTGGGAGAGGAAGAAGCAGGCTCCCAGCTGAGCAGGCAGCCCAGTGCGAGGCTTGATCCCAGGACCCTGGGATCATGACCTGAGCCGAAGGCAGACACACCTAACGACTGAGCTACTACCCAGGTGCCCCTGTATCAGAATTTATAATACATTTAAGCTAGCCTATAGTTAGTGTTAATAAAATTAGCAGCAAGTAGGCACTGAATAAATGGTAGTAACAAAATCATATTTATATCTGTGAGTTCTGATATACATAAAGTAGATAACTTTGACCCAAAACTAAAGGAGCAGATTTGGCTTCTCAAGCTGCCTAATCTTGATTAGTCTCCAATTTTATTAACTTCTCAAACATATCAAGTAATTTTTTTTGTATTTATATTTTCTCTGTTGGGTAAAACCAGCTTGCTTGTTTGGATTGTAGATTAAACTCCAAACACTGGCAAAATGACTGTCATTAAGATTACCTTGCTAAAACCTCAAAATCTTTTTGTAAACACACACAGCTTATACTGCCCAGGATCTCAGTAACTTATATAATTAACAGCACACAAGAACCCTGAATAAGAAAAGGGAATTCATTATCAAGAGAAAACAAAGATGTCAATCTCCCCAAGGACTCAACATAATTACCTCAATGGCAGTTATTCCAATTCTGTCTCCAAAAGATTCACATTGCTAAAAAATTCATAAGAACGAATCAAATCTCCTTTTTTGATTATAGACAATTCTGTTTCTCTCCTCTTCTTTCTTCCCCTCCCCACACCCATCCTCTAAGGAGTCAAGTCAATATTCAAACCACTGGTGTTCAGAGGAAATTCTTTTTCTCCCCTAATGAAAACTGTGTAAGTAGGAGGCATTCTAGCCTTCCCTTGGTCCCTGATGTCTTACCACTTATCAATGCTTACAATCAATCCAGCATTCTCAAACACAACAGTCAAGGCTCAGTATTAGGAAAATCTCTCAGACTAAGGGTCAAGAGAAATTTGATTAACTTCATACAACTACATAACAGTACTAAAATATTAATAAGTATTTGAAGGATCAATATAGATTATGTATAATATAGTCTCAACCTCTGTGAGAACTATATTTATGTTTAACAGCAACAAAAATTTTATTTACTAATACTAGAATATAAGATAATGGGAACAATATGTTTGTTTAAAAATAATGGCCCCAATACAGCATCAAGGAGCATGCCTAGGACCTAGATCTTTTTTTCCTAGTATTATTCTCTAATAATAGGAATCAAGTCTCCTTGGAGAAATGAGCTGATTCTAGGACTAAGGCAGAAGTATATAAGATGAGTCTACCTCATCTTATAGTGCGAGAAAGCGAGGAAGTGTTAAAATAAATAAATAAAGCGCGTGCGTGCGCGCGCACACACACACACACACACACACACATATCATATGACAAAAGAATGTGGAAACTGACTGAAAGGGGTCCCAGTGGCTGAAGCCAGAACAATTTGAGCAACAAAATAAAGTAGTATTGGATTCTAACCCAAAATATAAAACAAATATCCATGAGTCCATAGTGGTATCTAAATAAATGCTTGAGGGGCGCCTGGGTGGCACAGCGGTTAAGCATCTGCCTTCGGCTCAGGGCGTGATCCCGGCGTTATGGGATCGAGCCCCACATCAGGCTCCTCCGCTATGAGCCTGCTTCTTCCTCTCCCACTCCCCCTGCTTGTGTTCCCTCCGTCTCTTGCTGGCTGTCTCTACCTGTCAAATAAATAAATAAAATCTTAAAATAAATAAATAAATAAATAAATAAATAAATACTTGAGTAAATGAATAAATGGGGAGAAGAGACAAATCTCCCATGTAGAAGAATTCCAAATAATTTATGTGGATACTCTGCCCGCAAGGAAGGAGAGCAAAACTCCCTTCTCTAGGCTGTGGACAACACACAGTGACTTCCCTCCAGAGGGTACAATATGGAAAGGGAAGAAAAAGGGAATAACTTTATAACGAAGAATCTGACAGACACTATTTCAGCCAGGTGATCAAGGTCAACACTGACAGTCACAAATCATGTTTAGAATATGTATGCTGATATGATGTGATGAAAATGGCACTTTACCTCTGTGGGTACCTTCCCAGTAACTCATAACCCCAGTCTTATCATGAGAAAACAATAAGACAAATTCCCATAGTGGGGCATTCTACAAAATACCTGAATAGTACTCCTCAAAACTGTGAAGGTCATCAAAAACAAGGAAAGTCTGAGAAACTACCATGGCCAACAAGGGCCTAAAGAGACTCAACAACTAAACATAATGTGGTATCCTAAATGGGATTCTGGAACAGAAAAGGGAAAAGTAGGTTAATCTAAATAAAATACAGACTTTAGTTAATAATAAGAATTATAATATACCAATATTGGCTCATTAAGTGTAACAAATGTATTACACTAATAATAGAGAAAACTGGGTATGAAGTGTATGGGAATTCTCTATACTATATTCTCAACTTTTCTATAAATCTAAAACTACTCTAAAAAATAAAGTCTATTTAAAAAAGAAACAATACTGATCCCTGCTGCCAGGTCAGAATGTGATCTAACCAAATCAGAGTGGGTGAAGGAATTTGGTAAATTAGAGTTCACAAAGAAATAAACATCGCACATTTCCCCTTTGTTAGGAAACAATTTAGAACCCGTTAACCCAGGTACATAATATCAGATCAGTTGTCTCATCATAAATATAAGACATTTAAATTTCAAGGTAACTACATCTTTGCATATCAGAATCAAACACCCCAACAGATATACAGCTAGCAATAAACATGGGTGATCTGACATGAGATCTGTGGGGAGAGGGTGGCTAAAAGTAAAAAATTCAGATACTATTATTAACAGACTAGCTTTGCTTGAAAGTAAAAGTGGATACAAATCTTTGGAATCTATCACAACCTAAGAGAGAACTAATCACTAACAAATCAAATCAAATTAACAAGTACTGAGTCTTAGCTATGCATTAGGCATTATCCCTAGGCCAGTACTACTGTGTCTCTAGATTGGGAGCATCAGCACATCCTGGGGACCCGTTAAAAATACAAACAGACCTCACTCCAGATTTAGTGAAGCAGAATCTCTGGAGATGAGCCTAAAAATCTGTTTTAACATGCTCTCCACATGATTCCTATGCACACTAAAGTTTGAGTATCACTGTGGCAGACAGTCTGATCCCTCTATAAATATGGCAAATGCATACACTGGTCTGGAAGACAGGTAAGCAGATGAAGAATTCATGTCACACAGCAACGTACCTGCTATATGATTACCAAGCAGGACGGGTAAAGCAAGCAGTCAACCCTCCTCTATCAGAAACTGAGTAGAAACACAACAGTTAGATCCTCTGAGCTTTTTACAGCAATTTCAAAGACAAGCAAAAGGGAAGAGAAGTCAGAGTCGAGCTGAAACGCTAGTCAGGAGGGAGACATACATAATAGAAGGTGTAGTGTATATTCTACCTGGTGACCCAAAACAGACTAAGTGCTGAAGTCCAGTTTGCTTAACATCAGGTTCTTATTTTCCATGGAAACCTGTGGATTTGGTTTTGACTCTTCTGCACTTTGAGACTGCTGTTTCCATCTTGTTCTCGCCTATTTAAAAATGAAAAGCACCTTCTATATCACCAACAAAAGCAATTCAGCAGGATTCATTTCTATATACTGTGCTGCCAAATATAAGCCCCATTAATGAACAGCACAAGGGACTGAGGGCTTGGCTTGGTAAAATGATTAGAGTGTCAGGAGAAATCTAGCTCTGCAAGCTGCTGCTTTTAGAAAAACGCATTTAACTACAGCCACAGGTCCCTCCCTCCTCTTGCTTCAAAATCAGATGTTCACCCATCCCTAGCAGCAAGATGAAGACCTTAGAGAGAGGGCCCTGACAGCAAACCACAGAGGCTGCAGACACATCTCGTTTTAATTGCATCATCAACTGCAAAGCAATTAATGAAAGACAGAAAGAAGGAGGGAGCATCAGGGCAAAGAGAAAAGAGACTTGAGCAACCATGTGGAAATATTTCATCCTCACCCCAATGAGAGCAGGTTATTTATGGCAGCTGCACAGAGCATCAAATCCTCGCATCTGAACTCCCAGGCACTTTCCAGGCAGCAATAAAGCTACATAGTCTAGATTTCCTCTTGCTTATGGTTTTATATCTCCCATATTCCTCCTTCTAGCCACCAACAAAGATGAGGGAGGGAGAAAGCCAACAGATCAAATGGGTGATTTAGCTATTAAGTCCCTTGGGGAGATTCTGCTTTGCACAATACTGGGATATGAGGATCAGTAAATACTAAATATGAACAGCAGTGATTCATCAGAAGCATGCACATTCTAGGCCTAGGGCATGGTGGGGCAGGAACTCCATCAATAAACCTTTGCAGTTTCCTTCTTTTTCAAGTTGTATCCTTATCCTATCATAAAAGAGGAAGGCAATAAGATAAAAACTGCCAACAAAAATCTCTCAGAGAGAAAGTGAATTCTCAAATGTGGCCTGGGGTGCCAAAAAAACAGCAGCATGAAAGAGAAACAAAAGCTCAAATAGTCATTCAATGCCAAGATTCCAGCTGTCATTTCCACAGTGAACAGGGAACTCTAAAAAACATCAGTGAAGGTTGGTGCTCTGGGGGTTAATGGAGTAAGCTGATGAAAAAATTAGATGGTCTTGACTAATTCATCTGGGAAATTCCTAAACAGAATAATGTCCAGGTACCCTCGTTTCCCCCTCACTCACTTTAGTCACGAGGACCACAGGTTCTGGGTTTTCTACAACAACCTGACTGAAAAATTCCACCCTACCGTGTCTGGATTTGAGGTTAGAAGAAACAATGGTCATTTCATATACAGCTTATTCCAAAGCTCCTCACACAGATCTTGATAGAACACTGTAAACCAACATATGCAGGCAAAATGCAATGCTAAATAGACAAGGGTGAGATAAATAGGCAGGAGAGATCTCCCTGAGGCCAAGGTCCAAAACTATTGAAAGTTGGACTTCAACTAACTTGGCCTACTACAGAACTACTTGCACTGCTTATTAAAAATACAGAAGATTATGATTCAATGAAGAGTGTTCCAAGGGACTTCCCAGATGACTGCTGTTAGAGGGGGAAAAGCAAACAAACAAAAAACAAACTCCTTGGAAGTCCCTACCAGATCTGGTTTTTGCCTACCTCTCCTCTCATAACCACTCACCCTTCCTCACTCGAAACTAGCCCATCATTCTACAAATATTTAGTCAATGACTGCTACATGCTAACATAGCTGTATGTACTAGGGATGCATATAGGTCTGTCATGTAATGGCTGTTTAGTTCCGTCCTGTGTAAGGGCTCCTAACTGAGGAAGTAGGAAGAGGCTGCAATCCAGATCATGCTTTGCTAGCTAAGTTGTGTGTCTTGGCATGGGGCTGCAGTCTCTTGGGGAGGAGACTTATTTCTAATTTTCTGAAAGAAGGCCTATGGCCTAAGAGAGGCTCTAGATACAGTGACAAACAAATCAGACAAAAATCCCTGTCTTCATGGAGCTTATTTTCCATTTTGAGGGAAAACAGAGGAACCAAAAGAAATGATATAGTATGTGAGACAGTGATAAGTGTTAAGGAGAAAAAAAACAGAGGGGCACCTGGGTGGCTCAGTTGGTTAAGCATCTGCCTTTGGCTCGGATCATGATCTCGGCGTCCTGGAATCGAGTCCTGTATCAGGCTCCCTGCTCAGCGGGGAGTCTGCTTCTCCCTCTCCCTCTGTCTCTCCCCCCTGTTGGTGCTCTCTCGCTCTCTCACTTGCTTTCAAATAAATAAATAAGATCTTAAAAAAAAAAAAAAGGAAAAAAGAGAAGAGGGAAAAGTGTATAGGTGTGTAGTTTTAGAGTATTCAGGAAGAACTCAATGAGAAAGTGACATTTCTATGTTGAGAACCTTACCAAATCCATTCTTCCCTTCAGGCCTTTGCACCTGCCTTACTCTCGACCTAGAGCTCCTTCTGGCACACCACTCCACTCCCCTACCCCCGCCATTTTCGTCTGTTCCCTTTTTATCTTTCAATTTCAGCCTAAATGTCACCTCCTCAAAGGGTGCTTCCCTGGCTACTCTAAGTAAATAGCTACTCAATATATTTAGGCATTCTTAACCAAACGAAGACTCAACTACACAGATTAGAGATTTGAATTCTATTTCCTAAGTCAACCTCTGGCATTTAGCTTCCCCATCTGCAAAATGGATAAAAATAGTACCTACCTTATAGGGTTGCTGTGAAGATTAATTACAACCACCACCACAAAAATATAATAATGAGAATAGTAGCTATTACTTATATAGCTACACCATGTACCAGGCATTATTCTATGCGTTCTGCATTTATTAACCCACTTAATCCATTCAATTAATACATTTAAATTGCTTAGCACTGTATTTAGTGCACAGTAAATAAATATTTGCTGTCATTCTCATTATCACTATCATCAACGGCAGCCTTATGAGTGATTCAACTAAAGTATCTATTATCTATCTAAGCCTCTGCCTGACTTTCTGCTCCACTGACGGATCTATGCTGAAAAGTTCCGTATATTCCCTTCTAGGATTAACATGTATATAATACATATATTCCCTTCTAGGATTAACAGCCTCTGGAAGGAATATATGTATCAACTTCAGCATTCATTTTGTGCAAAGTGATCTCTCATTCCTGGCAATGGCATGGACCTTCAAAAAGAGAAAGACATAAAACGGTCCTTATGGATCATAGGCTACAAGAGTCTCTAGAGGACAAGTAGTAAGGTAATGTGGAATTACAAGTCAAAATCCCTGGATTCACTGATTCACAGAATGTTAGAGGTTATCCAAATTAATCTCTCATTTTATACATGAATAAAATGAAGTTCAGAGAAAGGAAGTGATTTGCAGTCTTGCCTAGTTACTTATTTATAGTTAGTTCATTACAGCCCTGGAACCAGAATCTAAATCTTTCATTTCCCAATCCGGCACTTTTCTTATTACTCCACAGAACCACCAGTTCAAAGTGGCCACTTGGAAAATAACAGAAATGAACTTGTTCGTCCTAGAAGTCTCTCCTCAATCTGTTCTAATAGTGTAAAATTCTAATGGGAATGCAACCAAAAAAGAGATAAATAGAGTCCAAAACAAACTTCCAATTTGGGGAAATTTTAGGCTTTTAACATGAGATCAAAGTTTAGAAGGCAACAGGGTTGAATCCAGAGGATTCACATGGCATCAGGTTCATGGCAAAGGGATAAGGAAATATAAGGCCCTGGGAAGAGTAGAGTTATTGGAGTAAGGAGAAACAAACAAATAAAATATCTTGCTACACATGGATAACAGATGATATTAAGGAATTACTGTGTAGTATAATAGTGGTATTTTGGTTACATAAGCAAATGTCCTCATTTTTTGGAATGCATTTTCAAGTGTTTAGGAGAGAAGCTCCTAAAGTTTTAGAGAGAAGCTTTAGAAGAAGTTTTAGAGAGAAGCTTTAGAAGAAGTTTTAGAGAGAAGCTCCCAAACTGTTCAGCAAAACAAATAAAAAAATACACAAATATAAACAAAGGAAATACGGCAAAACTGTAACGATTATTGAATCTCGGTGGTGGGTGATCATTTTACTTCTTTTAACTTTTCTGTATATTTAAAATTGTTCATAAAAAAAGGGCAATTGAGAGAAAATACCTTGCCACAATATAGTTAATTATATTTCAAAAGCTGTCTTGGCAATTTTTTTTAGATGGAATGCTAGGCTCTTTTAAGGAGGTACCAGTTCATGCTAGTCCAGTTGAAAATATAAAATAGAAACCTGCTTTTGAAAAAAAAATTTTTTAAAGATTTTATTTATTTATTCGACAGAGATAGAGACAGCCAGCGAGAGAGGGAACACAAGCAGGGGGAGTGGGAGAGGAAGAAGCAGGCTCATAGTGGAGGAGCCTGATGTGGGGCCTGATCCCATAACGCCGGGATCACGCCCTGAGCTGAAGGCAGACGGCCAACCGCTGTGCCACCCAGGCGCCCCTAAAAAATTTTTTTAAATATTTAAAGTTTGTTTATATTTTCTCTCAATTCTACTTAGCAAGATCCTTCTTAATCCTTTATTACTTTTTAACTGTATAATAGGTGAAACTCACACCCTTTATAGAGTTTATGATGTTACACTCTTTNTGGGAATCAGATTTCCCAAAGCTTACAATTAAAGGCCTCCATGCAATCAGCAGCTTCAGGGTGCCTACCACTGAACAGTCCTCACCTCTGAATGACACTAAGAGATACCACTCCATGATCTGGAAGAGGATGGTGACCTCCAGCAAAACTGAGTTACATACTACTAGGCTGTAATACAATCTTTCTCCACTAGCTCTCAAAAGCAGCTCACAATTATTGAACTGTAATTAGGGTCATCCAAGGTAAAACTGGGAAGAAGGTAGTACTGTCTCTATCGCTCCCTCCACTGGCAGTTTAGGACCCTCCAATTCTAAACCTTTCCCCATCTCTTCCACAACTGTTTCCTTTACTCACATTTAATTTTAAACTGTATATCAACTAAATAAATTAATCCTAATTAATTAAAAATGTTTAGCTAACTGGTCTTTTAAGAAATGGTTAGAATTTTTGGCTCTTAGCTGTCTCGTCAAATCACATTATTTTTTTTTTTTTTAAAGATTTTATTTATTTATTTGACAGAGAGAGAGACAGCCAGCTAGAGAGCGAACACAAGCAGCGGAAGTGGGAGAGGAAGAAGCAGGCTTCCAGTGGAAGAGCCTGATGTGGGGCTCAATCGCAGAACGCAGGGATCATTCCCTGAGCCGAAGGCAGATGCTTAACGAGTGAGCCACCCAGGTGCCCCTCAAATCACATTATTCTGATATACATTACATACATACATATTCTGAAGGACCCACCTATAGAGTCTCATTTGAAGTTTCTATTAAAACCAAGTCTGCTGGGGCACCTGGGTGGCTCAGATGGTTAGGAGTCTGCCTTCAGCTCAGGTCATGAGCCCAGGGTCCTGGGATCGAGCCCCATGTCTGGCTCCCAGCTCAGCGGGGGTCTGCTTCTCCCTCTCCCTCTGCCGCTCCCCCTGCACATGCTCTTTCTGTACCTCTCTGTCTCAAATGAATAAATAAAATCTTTAAAAAATAAATAAATAAAACCAAGTCTGCTTTTCAGACAGTTCAAGTGCAGACCACAGACGAGTCATGCTTACTTCTTTTTCCATGGCTACCCATGGCTACTCACTTAAATAGAAAAGTCCCTAATTTAATGTATAGGTCAGCATCAAGTGAGTACTTCTTGCCCTCCTTACTTTAACCGAAACTCATGGTGAATTTTAATAAGAAAAAAAAAAAGAGAGAGAGAAACTTAGCTCAATATTAAGGGTGCTTATTTTAGTATCATTCATATCTTGGTTCTCTTAAGAGATGATCAGAATCGCCACAATGATTGCTTCAAATGCCCTAGCCAAACCAGGTTTTGCCGGTTTTCCATTCTGTATTCAGTACTTCTAAAATTAAAGACGTTTAATTCATTTGCTAAAATGTTTATGTAACTTAGTGGCATTCTTAGTAGCTGAAGCAGACATTATGGGTAAATATGAAGCAGTTTCATAAATTATCAATAAAGAATTTACTTTACCCTAGTAAAGGGACAAACACAAAATTAAGGAACTATTAGTGGATAAAAAGATTTGTTTAGTGAGCAGTATGCACAGCAATGGATCAGTGACAATACTGTTATTCACTATAATCTAAACGTACCAAAGGAAGTGGCTGAGTTTCACATGCTCTTTTATACAGCCAGTTTAAAAAACTCAACGGATCAAACAGACTGAAGCCACACAGAAATGGGTATAGTTCTCTTCACTTGCTCTACAACAAAGCATAAAGACCCTGGTTTCCCTTGTGAATATGACAAAATACCATAGAGAATCAATTCTCACTGAGGGATGAATATCATTATGCCTGACAACAAAACAAAACGCTTTTTATTCCAAGTGTTGTAAAAAGCACAAATAGAGTCAAAATAAACCTTCACTGTTTGCTCTCAACCTCTTAATGTTAACCTCTTCCTTACAAACCCCCGAACTTAAACAGGATGAGAGAAGCAGTAATAGAACACTCAGCATGCTTACAGCTCTTCTTATGTGACACAGTGCAATAGTGGATTTCACAACAAGCAGCTTCCCTAACCACAACAGTTCTTCTTCTCTGAGAGAATTATTGTGAATATTACTCATCTGGCTTGTAGATTGTATGGTATACTTAGTCATCATAATCCTTTTTATAAGTATAGGTCATCCCTTTCTTCCAATTAGATAATTAGTAATCACGCTCTCTTTCTAGGCAAATACACATACACACACACCCCACGAAGTTGCTGCTAATGATAAGATTAAATTTTTGCTGGCTTCAACTTCTGAGCTTTATTATAAACTCAGGTTATTGTTTAATTATGACAATGATGAAAATAAACAAAGATTGTAAATCCCCTTCCTATTTGTCTAGCACCATTAAATTTGAGAAATTTAATAGAATTATATAAAGTTAACTCAGCCAGGAACTCTAAGAATGTATGTGGCTGTGATACAGAGGGATTATTAGTAACATATGAGCCCAATGTGGATGTCATATTAGTGCCTCCACCAAATTAAATGATACAGGCAGCCAAGCATTATGGTAAAATGACCAACTTTGAAGTCACACATATCCCTAAGGTGATAAATCAACCTCTATTCATTTCCAGTTGTGTGATCTCAGGGAAGTAAATGTTTCTAAGTCACAGTTTCCTCAAATTTAAAATGAGACTAGTTACCACCTTCTTGTCAAGGTTGTGAGATTACCAAGATAAATTGTTGCCTAGCACAGTCTCCTTTAAAGGCACTCAAAATAAATGACAGCTATTATTACTAATTACAATGACTTTCAGTGAACAGAATTTTTACATTTATTTGGCAGCCAACATTTATCAATATCCTTGGTACTATGCCAAACTAAGAATGAAAAGTGGATCTTGGAGAATGAAAGGACTGAACTGAAATGATCAGGCTTTACACTAGGATCTGAGATTCATTCTCAGGAAGTTTGCAAGGAGTTTGGAAATCTGTAAAACTCAAAAGGATAATTCAGATGTCAGATGGCACATTAATAAACATAATACCAAATTTTCCATAGGCAGCAGGATGTATACCCTCATCTCCCTGAAACTTGAACTCCAGTTCTTAAGGTAGCTTAACAAAATGGTATGCACCAAGCCTGCTCTGAAAAATAACTGAATGACTTTCATCCTCATAATACCCAAACACATCAATGTTTAGTTCCTGGTTCTCAGAGGAGAGAAAACACAATGTTAACACTGATCAGTTGCCTAGGATAGGTTTTCGGCTATAAGGCCTTGGTACCTATTAGTTTGTCATTAGATACCAGTTCAGAAAGAGCCAGGAATGAAAACCATTATGAGAGAATCCATTTTGCATCATAAAAAGGGAGTTAGAATACAGAAAGACTGCTTAGGTCTCTAAGCAATCCAATCTTAATAAGTAGCATTACTATTTTTTTTTTGAAGTTAAGATCTATCCAATTTCGGTTTACTATGTTAAGACATACATACAATAAGAAGGTTGGGCAATGGGACTTAGCAATCAGTGGACAAGGACCAACACTCACAAAGATTTCTCTAGAAGACAAACACTGTCAAATAAGAAGACAGTTTCAGAAAGTGGCAAGTAGTATTACAAAAATAAAATAAGGTAATGGTTAAACTATGAATAACTGCGGGAAGGTACCATTAGATAAGTAAATCTGGAAGAATGGATGGCTGAATGAGGAGCAAGCCAGGTACGAGGGAGGAGCAACCAGGTTGAGGGACCATAAAGTGACGAGGGTTAGCACTTAAAATACACATTCTATAGATTCCAGTCATTTCTGACCTGTTTCTACTCCTTGCTTCCCTAACCCAATCACTTAAGAAGTCCTGCCAATTCCTCTTTCATAATAGTCATTTATTCCTTTTGCCAAACATCCCACTTTAAAATCTTTTCCATCTCTTGTTCTTTTCCCGACCTTTCCTCAAACACATGTATGTTTGCACAGATATGAGCAGAAAATTTAAGAGATAAGCCTGTCAGAAAGGGGAGGTCCCTGAGCTTTCTATGTCAGAATCTAAATAATGAGCATGAAAAAGTATTTCATTTACAGATATAGAAAATGAACGGTTCCCTAGGTAAAAGAGGAATATAAACAAGGAATAAATAAACTCTAACGAGATGGAATAGCATCTGATGGGTTGTAGAAAGCCAAAGGACCCTTTCTTGAAAAAAAACAAAACAAAACACTAGGGAAAGAGGAAGGATGTTGAAAGTATGCGGCTACTCTAGATCCAGGACAGAGGTATGACAACTCATCTGGCGTCAGATACGGCTACAAAAGCTCCTAGTTTCCTCTACTCTGTTTATCAAAACCTTATTCTCCTTAAATGGCCTGGTTCAAAGGCCATGTCCTGAAAGAGGCTTTCTGTGAACTTACCAAGCCAGAATTCATTTATTTCTTTTTAATCTCATATTTGAACTTCCATTTAATTGAATTTATCCTGCCTTATGTTATAGTGTTATTCTAATGGATACTGCTATCACCTTGCTTACATCACAGAAGGGATAGACAGGAGCAAAAAATAGAATACTAAATGAGCTGTCTATGAAGGCACTTAGTAAACTGGGAAAGGTTAAACTAGTTCATTTATTCAGTTAATATTTACTAAACAACTACTATGTGCCAGACATAAAAGTAGACATGGTCTGTGTTCTCAAAGAGTTTATATCCTTGGAGATGGTTGGGAAATGTTGGCAGTTATTAATATAATTATTCATTTATATCCATCTTTCCTACTAGATAGTGGAATTCTCTAAAAGGCCATATCATTTTAATTCCCCCTAACAATGACCACTGCACCTAGTACACAGCACGTGAGAAATAAATGTCGGTATTGGGAATACTTTACACAAAGGCATTTCTAGTGCCCAGTCACAAGGCCCCTTCTAAAGGTCCTGACTTGGCCACCAGTGTTCTCCTTCTTGCTACAGACCCTAAGCCTTCAGCCAATCATCCTTTCCCCTTAACTGCTGCTACTCACCATTTTTATCTTTGAGGTTCTCCCCCACTCCACCCCTGGCTGACTGACCAAGGTCAGTTTTTGGCTCTCTGCTTTTCATCTCCAGGATATGAGTCTCACTAGCGTCACATTTTGATTCCATCTTAAGCCAATCTATCTTGTCTTTCCACACAGACGTTACAATTAAGGCAGAAAAACAAGCACTTTCTTGCTCTAAAATGAAAAATCGACATCTTTGAAGCTCCACTTAAAATAGTTCATAAGGTTAGGGCCCACCCTGGGAATTATCCTCTCTGGGAATTTCTTCATAGCCAAAGCCAAAGGGGTGAATTTAACTGCAAATGCATGAACTCCTCAGACGCTAAAAAGGTCACTTAGTACAACAGCTTGATTTCAGACTGAGGGACAAAAATAGGGTGAAACAGAAAAAACTTAAATTCTAGGGTGAAGGTCCAGATGAAAGACTTGCTGACTAAAAGGGAATGGCTGGTTACGGCGGGGGGGGGGGGGCATAATTTCAAAAGAATGAATCTGAGCTATCCCCAAGAGCCAGAGTTTCATTTTTACCAAAAACGTCAGGAAGAACTATCTTTAATACTAAATTATGTTTACAGAATGGGTCTAGATTTTAGGTATAATTATCCTATTTCCTCTTTGAGGTTTTTTTTATCTTTAATGCTTAAAAGTCCTACTGTAGGTCTCATTTATTGTAAATTGCACAAAATCCTTTTTCTAAGCAAATAGGATATAAATAATAACTTAAAAGTTCTCACAAGTGGTGAATAACTTTAAATACATATTAAATCTAGTCAGTAGGAAAAAAATTTTAATAAACCTAGGTAATGTTACAGCCATTAAACACACTGTATGTAACATCTGAGTACTGGTCAACATTATGTCATGAGGCTATAAACACATTAAATACATTAGTATGCCAAAGACTAGCAGTATTCAGTATTAGTGGCTAGGCCGGAAGGATAAAATTTGTATATTAACGGGGCATCTGGCTGAGTCTTGGTTTCAGCTGGGGTCCTGGTTTCACCTGGGCTCCTGGGATCCCTCAGCCGGGAGTCCGCTTGAGGATTCTCTCCCCTTGGCCCTCTGCCCCTCCCCCCACTCACACCCTCTCTCTCTCAAATAAATAAATAAATCTTTAAAAAATATTTGTATATTACATTTTTAGTTAGGTTTGGAAAACTAACATTTATTTAACATTTCTGTTAAAAAATATCTGAGGGTTAAAGTTAATGCATATGAAGCATTTAGAATAATACTTAACATTTAATAAGCGCTACTGTCATTATTGACAGATCAATCGTAATAAAGGGCTCATACAAATTATTAAAACAGAGATCCACAAAGTCCCAAAAATAAAATGAAAACAAAAATCAAAACAGAATTTATAAAAATATAAACAGGTATAAAGCATTTGAAAAACTGTTGAACCCTGTTCTACTTCTAAGAATATACTCAAGAAAGAAAATAAATGCAAACAGATGTATGTATCAACATGGCCACTGTAACATTATTTATATCTAAGAATGTATCCACAACAAAGAAATGTAGATTAAACTGCCTATTCGAAAAATCCAGAAAATTTATTTATAAATAAAAAAATTGAAAACAGCCCTAAAAGTTTAACAGAAGGGAATTAAGGAAATGGATAATTTATGATACATCCTTGACAGTGGAATATTTAGCATTAACCAAAAAATATTTACAGGGAATTTTTAATGAAATAAAAAGATAAGTTAAGAAGCAGTAGGAGGTCAATGGTACATAGCAAAATGCATATAATAAGGGACAGGTACCCAATGTTAAAAGTGGTTATTACTAGGGGCGCCTGGGTGGCTCAGTCGTTAAGCGTCTGCCTTCGGCTCAGGACATGATCCCAGCGTTCTGGGATCGAGCCCCACATCAGGCTCCTCCACTGGGAGCCTGCTTCTTCCTCTCCCGCTCCCCCTGCTTGTGTTCCCTCTCTCGCTGGCTGTCTCTCTCTCTGTCAAATAAATAAATAAAATCTTCAAAATAAATAAATAAATAAAAGTGGTTATTACTAGAGGTGCTCAGTCAGAAGAGTGTAATTCTTGATCTGGGGGTTGTGTGTTCAAACCCACGTTGGGTATGGAGATTACTTAAATAAATAAAATCTTTTTTAAAAAAAAAGTGGTTATTACTAAATGTTGGATTATGAATTTTTGTTCTCTATACTGTCTTACAAGTTTCTATACAAGCACAAGTCAGTTTAACAATAAAAAATTAAACATTTTTAAGGTGGGGGAGTGTCTGGGTGCTCAGTCGGTTAAGTGGCCAACTCTTGATTTCAGCTCAGGTCTCAATCTGAGGGTCTCACGTTGGGCTCCAGGCTGAGCGTGGAGCTGACTTAAAAAAAAAAAAAAAATTGGGTGGGGGGGGCGCCTGGGTGGCTCAGTTGGTTAAGCATCTGCCTTTGGCTCAGGTCTTGACCTCAGGGTGCTGGGACTGAGCCCTGCTTTGGGCTCTCTGCTCAGCGGGGAATCTGCTTCTCCCCCTCCCTCTGATATGTCTCTCTCAAGCAAATCAATAAAACCTTAAAAAAAAATTTTTTTTTAAGGTGGGAGAAAAAAAGAATCTGAGGGTTCCACTCTGCAGAGAATTGGAAACACAATTATAAATCCTACTAAATAATCCCTATAGTAATTCCTACTACAGTTATTAATTTACAAAGTTGTATGGCACCATGTCATTATTTATTTTTTAAAAAATTTTATTTATTTATTTGAGAGAGAGAGATAATGAGAGAGAGCATGAGCAGGGGGAGTGGCAGATGCTTAACTGACTGAGCCACCCAGGCGTCCCAGTGTCACATATTTAAAATAATAAAAAGTACCAAAGTCAATGGCTGTACGCTGTATGGCTGGCAGTAAGCTCAAGTGATAGTTTTTACTTGCAGCACACCTCCAATAAAAACATCTTTTTAAGGAAGAACAAGCAGGTAGGAAGGATGAGATGATAGTGGACGGAAAACACATACTTTATCCTAAGTTTAGATTTGCACAAAAAGTCAGCAGGAGGGAAAGAGATCTTTTTTTTTTTTTTCTTGTTTTAGCCATGTACTAAACATACATAAAATTTCTCACAACGCCTTTTATCTCCATAAACACTGCTACACTATGGATTCTGCTATCATTCTGAAATGCCTCATCTTTAGGATATTAAATGACAAAATCTCTCTAATCATAACCCCTATTCCCTTCTCTCTAGGCTTTTGGTCCTGCAGGTTCCCATGATCCCTTACTTGGGAGCTGCTGGAGGACTCCAGTACTTTGATCTCTCAGTCATACTCCAGCTTCACCCTAACCATCACCAATACTTCCCTTGCCACTCAGCCTGATTTCAAGACCAACCATTTAAATTAGATCTCACTACGGTGGATTTCATAGACCACAAACTAGTTCTAAAAAAAATAAATAAATAAAATTAGAAGACTAATATATGGTTGACAGCTTTTTATTTAATCAAAAAAGGATAGTAAAAAAAATCAAATACCATCATCTATCATCATAATTTCATAAAAGGGCATTTAAATTCCAAAAGTAGGAAGGGTCACTCTCAAAAGAGAGTGTGGTCCCAGGGAAAAGGAAAAAAGAATAAAAACAAACAAAAAGAGGGGTGTCTGGGTGGCTCAGTCGGTTAAGCATCTGCCTTCTGCTCAGGTCTTGATCGCAGGGTGCTGGGATCTAGCACCACACACTGGGCTTCCTACTCAGCAGGAAGCCTGCTTTTCCCTCTCCCTCTGCCTGCCACTCCCCCTGCTTGTGCGCTCTCTCTCTGTCAAATAATTAAAATCTTTAAAACAAACAAAAAGAATTAAATGTTTGCAAATGTAAAATATTTTAATTTTCAAATTTCAAAAGTTTCCTTTATAATATTTTTTCTATGTAATTACTTTCTTTACATAAGAAAATCAATTTGCAAAGCTATATTCAGTAGTGCCACCAGAACTGAAGCTTATGAATGTCAATTCAGAATTTTTAAGGTGAACAGAAGGCAGTTAAAGGACATTAGTCTCTGTGCTTCAGCAATACTTGGGACTTTTCCCTGAAGGGCTGGGATCGCAGAGCAAGTCTGGAAAAGGCTCAGAGCCATCTTCCATCACTCATCAGGAAGATGACAAAAAAAAAATCAAATAACAAAATCATCCCTTTGAAAGAGAATTTAAAGATCACTAACAATAGACATGGATATCTTGTTTTAGAAGACATTTTTTAAGAATCTCTCCTTTGAAGATAATTTTCCCACTTTAGTATGATTCTTCCTTTCCCCCTTTAAGAAATTTGCCCCTATTGGGCACCTGTGTGGCTCAGTTGGTTAAGCGTCTGCCTTTGGCTCAGGTCGTGATCCCAGGGGCCTGGGATCAAGCCCCATGTTGGGCTCCCTGCTCATCGGGGAGTCTGTTTCTCCCTCTCCCTCTGTTCCTCCCCATTGCTCGCGCTCTCTCTAACTCAAATAAATAAATAAAATCTAAAAAAAAAAAAAAAAAGAAAATTTCCCCTATCTACACCAACCTCCTCCAAGGCCACTTATAATAACTAAATGGACTACGTGGGAGTAGGAGGATGGGAGGCATTAAAGACTTAACTTAGAGGAGGACCACTAAACGATCGGAGTTAAACATGTGATAATTTGAAACGAGAGATGGGGAGATCAATGGTTCTCAACTTATTTGACCATAACGTACAGTGAAAATTACATTTTATTTCATCATCTCTCACTTGATTATATTTCTCTCCCAGATGGGTCTGCTTCAACCCTTGACAATCTTTAGTTGGTCCTTAATACAGCAGCTAGAGGGATCCTGTTAAAAACTAAATGATGACACTTTCACCTCCAGCCAAAACTGAGTAACAGAGATCAGATTTACCCTTCCACCTGAAACAAAGAAAAAAAAAACAATGAAAAAATATGAAATGCTTTTCAAGACAATGGACATCAAGAAATGCTTGAGATTGGACACCTGCATGGCTCAGTTGGTTAAACGTCTGCCTTCGGCTCAGGTCATGATCCCAGGGTCCTGGGATCAAATCCCACATCGGGCTCCTTGCTCAACGCGGAGCCTGCTTCTCCCACTGCCTGCTGCTCCCCCTGCTTGTTCTCTCTCTTTCTCTGACAAATAAAATAAAAAAAGAAAAAGAAAAAAATGCTTGAGATTCTCTCTTTTCCTCTCTTTCTGCCCCTCCCCACCACACTTTCTCAAATTCTAAAATCAATCAATCTGAAAAAAAAAAAAAAATGAAAATAGGGATTCCCCAAAAGATGCGAAACAAGTGAGGCAAGCTCTACAATTGCCCCAGCTTACTGCCTGAAAGAATTTCTAGGCGATTACATGGGGAGGAGTAAACCAAACAGAACCCAGCGGTCTCTCAGAATTGCAAGTTTACAGAGTGTCAAAAGAGCTAGAGTTTACAGGGCAGAGTACAACAAAGGAAAGCACTGCACAAATTTTAGAGATCTACAAAAGGTCTCCTTCAATTTATCAGCTGAGTACTGGTCAGCACATGTGTGTGAAGGAACAATCTAAGGCTGAGAAGAGAAACAGTCAAAGGTAATGAAGGAAAAATACCTGTAGCTCACACAGGACGGGGAATAGTGCCTGCTCCCACCACCAGAGAGCAAAACCTCACTACACAGCGTATGTAGGCACCCTCTCACCTCAGTACCTTTGTACTTGCTGTTTTTACCCCCCACACCCACCCTTTCCTGGACATTTTCCCTCCAGATATCCTCTTAACTTGCTTCCTTATCTCCTTTAGGCCATTTATCAAATGTCACCTTCTCCCACTCCCTCCCAAGTCACCCACACCTCCTTCTCTGCTTTTTCTCCACAGCATTCATCACCATCTAACACACTATATATTTATTTTGCGCATTGCGCATGGTCTGTCTCTGTCAGCTAGATTATAAATTCCATAAAGGCAGGAATTTTTCCTCTAGATTTTTAAATTAATTACTTAAAATCCCTATGTTATAGTTTTAACATCTGGACAATCTCTAGGTCTGGTTGTATTTACATTGCTTCTTTTGTATATCTCCTAAATTTTTATTGAACTAGATACTACTTCTAAAAGGTAGAAACTGAGGAAAACAGTATTTACGCCTGGAAAAAAGCACACCTGTTTCTGCCAGGCCATCAGGATGGGGATCTGAATCAATCTAGCGCATAGGTGAGCTGGGTTTGATCTTACTGCTGCTTTTGTTAGCTTCAGTGCATCACAGGCCTCAAATTCTTCCAGTGGTAAAATGACAATACCTTGTGTTTTAGTGTGAGGAATGGATTACTAGAGACTTTTTCTGAGAGTTTTGTTTCATCCTCAGTTTTTAGTAGGTATTTATTTATTTATTTATTTATTTATTTATTTATTTAACTAACCACTACTGCCTGGGTGGCGCAGTCGTTAAGCGTCTGTCTTCGGCTCAGGGCGCGATCCCAGCGTTCTGGGATCGAGCCCCACATCAGGCTCCTCTGCTGGGAGCCTGCTTCTTCCTCTCCCACTCCCCCTGCTTGGGTTCCCTCTCTCACTGGCTCTCTCTCTCTGTCAAATAAATAAATAAAATATTAAAAAAAAAAAAAAAGTTAGCTGCTTAAGTGACTGTGTCACCCAGGCACCCCACAGTAGATCTTGTATACCAATGCATAGAGTAGGTGTCTCTTCATGTTCTTGCCCCCGCCCCAAGTGGTACACTAATGCTGCTTGTTACTTGGTAAAAGACTAGGGGTGGGAACAAGATTCTCTTGCTCCAGGTGTGGCCTTAGGCAGGTCCTGTACACCAGAACCTGAGGGGTAGAACTCACTCCAGGGGCACACAACCTCTGTTTCCTACTCAGTGGAAGATCTATATAGCTCAGGTAGGTTTCCTACAACCCTTCTGTCCCTACCCCTTGCACTGACCCCTTTCCCTCCCCATGGGGCAACTGAACTCCTCCTACTCTGCCTTGTATTCTGGTTAATTTACTAATGTATCCCCATTTGGCACATAGCAGACACTCAATAAATGTGATTAATTTTATGTTGCAATAAATATGCATTCAAACACACAAACAGCTTAAAATAAACTTACTAACTGTATTGAATGGCTTTTTTAAAAAGCTGGTTGCAACCAATTTAATTGATTTTATAACCCACTAATGAGTCAAATCTGCAATTCATGAGGAGGGTGGGGACTTATACAAAGGTAGTACCGTGTCAGTCATGTATAGCCATGTGTGGAGTAGGGCACTCAAGAAAGATACAGGTCCCAGAGATGAACGTACTGAAGAGATGTCTAACTGTGTTTCTGTCTATGGTTACCCTTATGATTGTCTCCTGAAACCTGACAATAACTCCCCATTGACTTTTGTTAGAGTAGACTTCTTGTCCTTACAACCCAATTATTCCTGATACAAACTTAATCCAATACTATCATTCAATTTTTTGCTTTTATTTTGTTTTTATTCTTTTATTTTTCTCCTGGCTGCAGAGCAATCCTAGTAAATTCACGTAATTGTGGTATCTTGCCCAACAACAAATTCCTGACAACCATCCTTTCGTGGCTCTTCAATGCTATTCAGCAATCAACGTCATTGTTTCTGCACAACTCCCTATCCTGAATCTGTCAAACTTTCCAACCAATTTGAAACTCTCAAAACCACCCCCAGTACTCCCAATCCACCCTTAGCAAATGACTTTGCCACCATAATGAGACTAAGATTTATCTGTCCTGGGCTCCCTCAAATTTCTGTTCTTTAATTCAAAAGTCCTTTATAAAAAAATTTTTTTTTCACCTCTTCTCTCTGTCCCCCTCCTACCTTAGAGGAATATTTCAACCTCCCTTTGATGTGGCTAAACTTTCTAAGCTTTATTCTTTTATGTTGTTTATTTTATTTTTTTAATCTTTTTTAAAAAAGATTTTGAGAAAGAGTGCACAAGTGGGGGGAGGGGAAGAAGTAGAGGGATAAGCAAACTCCCTGCTGAGCATGGAGCCGGATGCTAGGCTCAATCCCAGGACCCTGAGATCATGACCTGAGCCAAAATCAGATGCTTAACCGATTAAGCCACCCAGGCGCCCCTTATGTTCTGTTTATTTTAAAGTTATTTTTATTATATTTCGAACAGATAAAAATGAAGATCATAAATACCCCTGTACCCATTGACCAGCTTTGTTGAATCCTAGTATTATGTCATATTATTTCAGACATCTCTTTTTTAAAAATTAAAACATCACAGATTGAGGACTTTCCTCAGTTGAGGCCTCCTATGTACCCTTTCCTCACCCTGTTCCCATTCTGTTCCCAAGGGAAACCATTATAATGAATTCAGGATTTATCACTGTCGAGCACAGAATTTAAGCATTTGCTACATATTTATATATCCATAAACATTATATATTATTGTTTTCCAAGATACTTTTTATCTTAATATTTTTGACCTCTCCAAATTTTCTCCAATGAATATATTAAAGAAAAATATTCTCGGGGCACCTGGGTGGCTCAGTCGTTAAGTGTCTGCCTTCGGCTCAGGGCGTGATCCCGGTGTTGTGGGATCGAGCCCCACATCGGGCTCCTCTGCTGGGAGTCTGCTTCTTCCTCTCCCTGCTTCTTCCCCCTGCCTGTGTTCCCCCTCTCGCTGGCTGTCTCTCTCTCTGTCAAATAAATAAATAAAATCTTAAAAAAAAAAAAATTCTCTAATTAAAAACAGCAATCTTTTTCTTTCCCTCCCCCTTCTAACTACTGAGATTTCTAAATAAGTAATCTATACTTGCTACTGCCACTTTCTTACTACCTACTTTTCCTATATCCATTATGCCAATTCTTTAAATTGAGGGTGTGTGGTAAAGACAATAGGTCAGAAATTAAGTCATAGGATAAAATTTGGATCTTTACCTTAACCATATGCAAAAATTAATTCAAAATAGATCAAAGACTAAACATAAAAGCTAAAACTATTAACACTCTTTGAAGAAAACACAGGGGACACTGGATTTGGCAATGACTTCTTGGCTGACACCAAAAACGCAGGCAACAAAAGATAAATACATAAATTGGACTTCATCAAAATTAAAAACTTTTACACATCAAGAAGTGAAAAGAAACCTATAGAATGCGAAAAAAATACAGATCATAGATCTAATAAGGGATTAATATCAGATCATGCTAAGAGCTCCTATAACTCAACAACAAAAAACCCAATGCAATTCAAAAATGGGCAAAAGATTTGAATAAATATCTCTCCAAAGAAGATATATGAAGGACAATAAGGACATGAAAAGATGCTCAATATCACTAGCCATTAGGGAAATGTAAATCAAAACCACAATTAGGTATACTCAATACTCATCAGGATCTAGGATTGCTATTATAAAACAAAACAAAACAAGACAAGACAAAAACAGACAATAACAAATGTTGGTGAGGATGTGGAGAAATTAAAACCTTTGTGTGTTGGTAGGAATACAAAAGATGATGCGGCTCCTTTGGCAAACAATATGGCAATTCTTCAAAAAAATTAAACACTGAATTACCATATGAGTCAGCAATTCCCAGTTCTGGGTATATACCCCAAAGAATTTAGAGCAGGAACTTAAGCAAATATTTGCACACATAAATTCATAACAGCATTATTTACAGCAGCTAAAAAGTGGAAGCAAACTAAGTGTTCATCAAAAGATGAACAGATAAACAAAATGTGGTATAAACCTATAATGAAATAAAGCAAAAAAAAAAAAAAGAAAGAGTAAACTCTGGAACCAGGTTACCTGGCTTTGAATCTTGGCTTTGCCACTTCCTACTACGGGACCTTGGGTAAATTACCTAACTGCTCTTTACTTCATTTCCTCAGCTACAGATGGGATGACATTTATAAGTACCTACATCATCAATTTGTTGTGATGATTACATTAGTAAGTATATATAAACTCCCTACGACAGTCCTAGCACACAGTGAGTTCTATTTTTAAGTGTTTGTTATTATTATTAGATTCACCATTTTGAAAACATAATTTAATGTGGAATTCAGGCCTATGGGTAAAATTGCGTTTCTCTTACGCAAAACTGAATAAAACAATTCATATGCTGCTTTCAGGTGAACTCCTGATATAAAGGAGCACCACCACTTAAACTGAGGAAAGAGTTCCATAATATCTTATTTTTTCAAAGATTACATTTATAATTTTGGATATTTCATCTTAGCTTGCTTTAGTTGATGTACAGAATGTTCTACGAATTTCTGTTCAGAGATTCTAAGCAGTGCTATTTACTGGGCACACTTACTAATATCTACTGTTTCATCAATCTGTAATGGAAAGCATGGATTTAATAGCCATCTGGTATAGTGTTGTTTCTATGGCATTTGATGTTTTACAATGTCCAAAGTAGAATTATTCAAAAGTGGCACCTTTTCTGTTTCTTCGCTGATCTCGAACTTAATATTGACCATTTCTAAGCAAGATGGTAAAATGAACAATTCTACAACCGTGTAAGGCTATCTTTCCTATTTTGTGTTTGTAGATGTTGAAAAATTCTAATTTTTTTCCTGTGAAAAATGGGATATTTTGTGGTAAGGGATCAGTGTAGTTTGCTTGGAACTGCTTTTTCTGCAAACTCTTTCTTACAAATAAGACAATTAGGTTAGAGAAGAAAATCATTAGG
Source organism: Ursus maritimus (assembly GCF_017311325.1). NCBI lineage: Eukaryota > Metazoa > Chordata > Mammalia > Carnivora > Ursidae > Ursus > Ursus maritimus. The sequence goes on from NW_024425230.1 coordinate 38,360,065, forward strand.
GAATACCTATCTAAACTTGAGATAATCCTCATCAGAGTATTATCATTGACTGAATAATTATTAATTAACTGTTTTTCCTAGGACTTGGTTTGTGAGATGAATCTGATGCCTTTCCAGCTTTAATCAAGTAGTCTATAGGGGTCTTAAAAACAATGTACTTCCGGGGCGCCTGGGTGGCACAACGGTTAAGCGTCTGCCTTCGGCTCAGGGCGTGATCCCGGCGTTCTGGGATCGAGCCCCACATCAGGCTCCTCTGATATGAGCCTGCTTCTTCCTCTCCCACTCCCCCTGCTTGTGTTCCCTCTCTCGCTGGCTGTCTCTATCTCTGTCGAATAAATAAATAAAATCTTAAAAACAAAAAACAAAAAACAATGTACTTCCTATACACCCACCCCATCCTTGTTCTCTACCTAATTTTTCTCCAAAGCCCTGTTCACTATAAATAGCTAGATAGACAGATTTTTATGCCTAATATTTATTGTGTATTTCTCCCACTAGAATGTAAACAAAACAGGGATTTTTTACTGTTCACTGGTATATCCCCAGTACCAAAACAGTGTCTGGTATTTGGTCAGCACTCACTCTTACTAAGTATTTGTCCAATGAATGAATTATAAGTGGCTTTACAAATGGCCAGAGGTAATGCCATTATCCTCTGCTGTACCTTGGTTTTATGAAGTGCTTTTTTTGGGCTAGAGCCAAATTTTATTGTTCTTCAGAGCTCAGGACCTTCTTTCTAAATTTTCAAAACCCAGAAGGCAAAACAGCCTTGTTTACCATCTGCCATGCCAATTCTACATACGATTATTACTGCAACTGTGTTCATCCACTTCATATTCATGGTTCACACTTCAATTATGTCATCCTAACATGCATACAGAGGCCTATAAAGATAAGGCTTTCAAATATCCAGAAAACTACACAAGCCAAAGATCCAGATTATGTGGATTCTATGCTTACTGCCTAAAGTTGAATAAGATATGTGCAATATCAACACCAAACTGTTTATGCAGAAAATCCTAGGAAATCTAAAACAAAACACACAAAAACCCAAAAGATTGCTAGAGAGAACTAAATGACTTTGACATAAGGTCATATACAATATTCAACTGCATTTCTATATGCAACAAAAAAATGCAAAATGAAATTAAAAAAGAAACACAATTTACAACAGCATCAAAAAACATGAAAAATTAGGAGCACCTGGCTGACTCAGTTAGTAGAACATGCACCTCTTGATATCTCAGAGTCATGAATTCAAGCCCCAATTTGGGCGTGAACCTACTTTAATTAATTAGATAGCTTTTTAAAAATGAAAAACACAAAAAAATTAAAATCATAATGAGCCATAACTCATACCTACTAGGATGCTACAATGAAAAACAGAGACAATATCAAGTTTTGGCAAGGATTTGCAGTAACTAGAACTCTCACACATTGCTGGCGGAAGTGTAAAATGGTGCAACCACTTAGGAAAATAGTTTGCAAGTTTCTTACAAAGTTAAATATATACTTATATAAGCCAGATTTCCACTCTTTGGTATATATTCAAGGAAAATGAAACCCAATGTCTATGAAAAGCAATATATATATAGATATTCATAGCTTTATTTCTAAAAGCCCAATACTAAAACTAATGCAAATTTCCTTCAACTGATGAATAAACAAATTGTGGTATATCCATATAACAGTATTCAACAATAAAAAGAAACAACTATCGCATGCAAAAACATGGACAATTTTCAAAGATGTTATACTGAGGAAAAGAAGCTGGAAACAAAAGAATACACACTGTGTGATTCTTTTTATACAAAATCCTAGAACAGGTAAAACTAATCTATAGCACCGAAAATTACATTACTGGTTGGTTGCAATGGGGTGGTAAGAGAAGGCTGAATGCAAAGGGACACAAAGGAACTTTCTGGGGAAACTTAAATATTCTACATCTTTGTTTAGGTGATGGTTAAACAGGTGCATTCACTTGCCAAAAATCATCAATCTGTACATTCAAGACATGTGATTTTTTAGTGTATGGATATTATACTGATTTTTAAAAATCCTGATTATCTGGGTCCTCTTTTCACCAAACAACACTTTTCTCCTCCCTGCTTTTATCAAGCAGATCTGGTTGCAAAATAAAGGGCTGAAAGTACCTCCTACAGACACAGAGGCTTGAAGAAGGAAGTAGGTTTCTACTCTCACTAATCTTGATAAGTAGCCAGTCTTAATCTCTTTTACCTGCTAATCAGAATCGCAGAAACCACAAGTACACAGTTCTCTCATAATAGGGAAATCACAGCTTTCTGCAACTGTTCAGCAACTGGGGGCCACAGTGAAGTATGCCACACAACACCTACAACTTGATGGGCCAACAGCAGAGGACAAAGCACTGACTGGCAATCTGCAGACTGAAAACTAGATGCCCTTTAACAACCAATGTACCTGCCCTATATTCCTAGCTCATGGCTTTCATGCTAGGCTGGTAAGAAGGGGTTTGTTTGCTGACAGCTCAGAGGATTTATGAGAAGGGATTAGTCCTGGCAGTGCTGTTGTGAAAACTCTGGGCAAAGTCTGACAGTAACCCATGGCCTTCCTGGAAAGGGGTTTCAGATGAAGCTGTAGAAGAAACAAGGTCTTCATCATGAACAAAAAAGAATGCTGCCTGCTGTTTCAAAACAGTAAGCAAAAGCAGCCTGAAATGAGAACTTCCAACCTTAGCATCAATTGTTTGGTTGACAAGAATTACCTTAATCAACATTCTGCATGAATCTGGAACCCAAAAACCAGTGAATGTATAAAGCACATCAAACTATATTCCAACGGGCCCCAAAGTCCTTTCAAATTCTTTGATTTTGTTGGACTTTGGTTCTAAGTAATTCCATTACTTGGAATAAATGGGTCCAGAGCTCAAGTTGAAAACCTTTCTGTTCCACTGAAATTTTTTTCTTTTTAAGATGAATGAGATTCAGTCAATGAGCATTTATAGAGCAGCTACTTGGAACCAGGTGCTGTGTTAAGTAATATGGTGCCTAAGATAAAGATGACACAACATTTTCCTCCAGAAGATCTTACAGTCTGGGTAGAAAAGGATAAGAATTAGATTATGTAGCATGGTGTGATAAATGCTATGACACAAATACATATGAGGTCTTCAGAAACAAAGCTTTCCAGAGTAAAACTTCTACTGATTCCTGAAGAATAAAAGAGAAAGGTGTTCCAGGCAGAGAAAAAAGTATATATACAAAGGCACAATGATATATGAAACAACAGAAGGTACAAAACCCCATGACATGTCTAGGGAACTGTGAGTACTTTATATGGCTGAAAAAAAGAAAGAGTGGTAGATAAAGCTAGGAAAAAGCAGACTGGGATGGGTTTCTGAAGGACTTCATTTCTTAAAATTAAGGAAATGAAATTTAATCTAGACTGTTGTGGGAAATAATTAAATATTTTATGTAGAAGTCTGAGGTCATGCTGTCATTTTGGAAAGATATCGCAGCAGCAAAGTAGAGAATGGTCTGTAGAGATATTAACCCAGAAGCAGGGAGACAGACTGGGAAGTAACTGTGATGATGCAGGTAGTAAGAGATAAGCTCCAACTTAAAGCACAGAAGTGGAGATGGAGAAGAGGAGAAAGGATATTTTTAAGAGTAATCATTCACAGAGCTTATGACTTCTGAAGAAGTGAGAAAGAGGGTCTAGGACAATTCTGTTTCACCTTCAGCAACTGAGATGGTCCATTAAATATTACCAAGCCATGGAATATCAATAGGCCATCAGGTTTAGGTACAAAGATAAGAACTATTTTAGACGAGCTGATTAAAATATGAGTATTTGGGCCTGTAGTGCACAGAACCTTGAAAGGTGACAATCTTTAAATCTTATTTTAGGGGCACCTGGGTGGCTCAGTCATTAAGCATCTGCCTTCGGCTCAGGGCGTGATCCCCGTGTTCTGGGATCAAGCCCCACATCGGGCTCCTCTTCTGGGAGCCTGCTTCTTCCTCTCCCACTCCCCCTGCTTGTGTTCCCTCTCTTGCTGTCTCTCTGTCAAATAAATAAATAAAATCATAAATAAATAAAATCATAAATAAATAAATAAATAAATAAATAAATCTTATTTTAGTATTACACAACTGAAGATCCATTTGATGACAGGAGAAATAACAGAGAAATTTTCAGTCAGAAAGGAAATTCCAGGAAAAAAAAAGTTTAAATCTCATAGTTGAACTGAGAAGTAGTTATCATTTCTGCCTCCCTCCCTCACAATAACCACTTACAAAACAATTCTAATAAATTCAGGCAAATCATATCTTAAATTTTTCCCAAGAGGTCTACAAATATTGTAAGGCAAGTTCAAAGTCTAAGAAAGAAGGGTGCCTGGCTGGCTCCGTTAGTAGAGCATACAACTCTTGATCCTGGGATTGTGAGTTTGAGCTCTACAACGCTGGATGCAGAAATTACTTAAATAATAATTATTATAATAAAAGTTTGAAAAAGACTGGTTTTAGACTATTTTCTAAGCTTCCCTACTCTTTCTGCATAGAAAATATATACTGGGGAGCAGGTTCTGGGCTCACCCTTCTCAAAAGGACCCACTTAAACTGAAGAGAAGAAAAGTCTCAGTTCACTAAATAGTAAGACCTAACAGGCAAGGGCAAAGAGGAGAGATTCCACCTGGATAACAATTCCCTTTCCATAAAATCATTTACAGTCCCAGTGCAACCCATTTGCAATGTTCCTCTCTGCCAATTTTTCTCCTTCTAGGGAAATGCAACACTATTCCATTTTTCCATATGTTCTATTTGATAGAAAAGAGGAAGGGGACAACAAATGGATTTTGTTTTCCTGCTAGACTCGAGTTTTTCAGAGGCACCTGGGTGGCTCAGTCAGTTCGGCCTCTGCCTTTGGCTCAGGTCATGATCTCGGGGTTCTGGGATCAAGCCCCACAGGCTCCCTGCTCAGTGGGGTGTCTGCTTCTCCTTCTCCTCTGCCCCTCCCCCCACTCGTGCTCTCTCCCCCTCTTGGTCTCTATCTCAAAATAAATAAAATCTCTTAAAAACATAAAAAATTAAAAACCTATATGTTTTTATAATGATTAATGGCTTATTCTGCATTACTGAACACAAAGTCATCAAAAATTGACACAAAGAAAAGAGGTATTAGTGCCCCAATGCTAGTCTCTTATTTTGACCAGCCTTTTTTCTCTCCAGCTTTCAAATCCTCACAAAGTCCTGCCTACTCCTACTTCTCTAGGAATACATGTTTAAGAAAGAGAAGATAAGGATGGGGGGAAATGGGAGAAAAGAATCTTTTTTCTACTGTATTACAGGGCATAGGAGAGATGCACTGGTTTATGCACCACTAGCATCATAAACCAACTGGTATTAAAAATCCTCACTTTACAGATAAAATTTTAAAAAATTAAACTCTCTGATCCTATCCTGCCTATAGCCAAATTCACCAATTTATTAATAAAATATATTTTAAACCAGTCTATGAGCTAAAGCAAAAGCCTCACATATTTTGATCAAAAGTCACCAAAATTTCCAAAATTTTAAAATGCCAAGATGGTAATATCCTGTGTTATATGCTGACAGCCAAGTCTCTTACCTTAGAGATCTAACAGTAGATACCAACATACTATTTGAACACCTCAACACAGAAGTATTTCTAAAGGGAATCTAACCCATCTGAAAATATTTTGCCCTCCTAATGTAACAAAGGAAGGCAAGTAACCTAACTAGAACACTACTCTACAGTACGCATTCTCAATGAGAATAATACTGTGCCTGAGGGGTTTAAAAAAAAAAAAAAAGGATACTATCACCGGTTTGTGTTCCAGATATAAGGTATACTTTGGTATAAAATTTCATGGGACGGCAACTAGGGAAAAAACGTCTAAAAAAACTCTTTAGGAAACAATATCGAAGAAAGAGTGAGAAAAATTGTTCAAGACCAAGGGTCGGCAAATCTTTTCTGCAAAGGGTCAAATAGTAAATATTTGAGGCTCTGAATTCTGTACAGTCACTATTCACCTCTGCAATTGTAGCATGAAAACAGCCACATATCGTATGTAAAGAAACCAGTATGGCTGTGTTTCAATAAACTTTATTCATGGACAACAACATTTGAATTTCATATAATTTTCACATCATAAAATATTGTTCTTCTTTTAATGTTTTCAATCATTTAAAAATGTAAAAATCAACCCAAATGTCCATCAAATGACAAACAGATAAACAGTTTTTTTAAAGTTAAAAAGAGAGAGAATAGCTAAATCTCCCTGACCCTTAAAAAAAACTGTTGATAGCCTTCAGTGATTTTGAAAAAGAACTTCTGCAAAAATAAATGCCTATATATTCTTCCATAGGTCGACCTGTAACACTCCCAGTTATACTCAGTCATGAGACTATAAATAATGAAAGCACACACTTTTCTGGCCCACTTAAATGTATAATCTTAATATTCCCCCTTCCTTTTTTTTTCTTCCTATTTTTTGACAGTATGAAGCAGAAGTATCTAATTATTATCAAAAGTTCTCAGTGAAAATAAAACAATTACATTTCCCTGATTGACCGGCACCTTTCTGAACATTTTTTCTTTCTACCCAAATTCTAAACTTGCCATAAGTCCCACTTTCTCTATAAACCTGTTTCCAAATATTCTTCCACAGATTTTTCCTTTGTTATATCACTTACAATCTGTGTTATATAAGCTATCACATTTCTTTGTAATATAGACCTAGTATTTCATGAGTTTTGTCTCAATAAGATATACGCTTCTTTAATATGTACTATGGTTTCTACTCTCAAAATTCAACCACTATTTGATTTCATGGTTGACTGACAGAACTCCCTGGAAGTCTGGAGAATTAGACTCAGAAAACAAGCACGCACAGGAAGAAGCTATACAACCAGAACCACCTAAAAAATCATGCTACATTATCAGTCTAGTAAGGATAGGGCTGCCTCCACCACTGAACCACTGATACATCTGGAGACTGGATGGTGCTGTCATCACCACCACTATAAACAATTTTCCACTGTCCCTTGGCATCAGAGACATGAAAATATCAGGGATGATATATGTGGTTAGTGAAGCTTGGGTCAAGGTCTCAAACTCATTGCTAAGAAAGGTAGTAAAGTAAGCATCTGGCATTTTCTGATTTTAGAGTAGACATTAAACTCATAAGGTAAGGAATTCCCCCAAAAGGCAGCAGCTCAGATAATTGGTAGGAAAAAAGAAAAAGACATTGTATGTTCATTACACACACTGAATTATTCCATCTTCCAAAGTATTAAAGGTATGTCTATATAAAATACTACATTCTAAATAAAAGCACAGTATCCCAGAAGAAAACAAAAAATATTTAATCAAAATAACACAAATAGTACAAAAAGAAGTAACAGCAATTATTGTTATATATGGAAGGAGATATGTGACCTTTCTTAGTAACTTAAATCTAAATACTGTCGGGGCACCTGGCTGGCTCAGTTGATAAAGCATGTGACTCCTGATCTCAGGGTTATAAGTTCAAGCCCCACATTGGGTGGAGAGGTTACTTAAAATCTTTTAAAAATCTAAATACTGTCATCTAGTCAAAGCAGCAACAATTACATCTGAATAGAAGCAGAGTGATAAACAATTCTATGCTAAAATGGAGAAGACAGATTTGGTAAAGAAAAAATTCTAGCAGCTCTATCAGTATTTCATCCAATTTCTTTTTTTCATCCATAATTTTAAAAGATTTGCATATCAGACACTGGGGATACATACAGAAGCTTAGAGTCTAGTAACAGAAAACAGACATAAAAACAACCGAATGTAATAAAATGTTACTGGATGCTAAACACTGCCATGAGGGGTTCAAAAGGAAGATGCCAGGGTGGGGGTGAGGTGGAAAGACATAAAGTCAAAAGGCTCTGAAGAGGTGTTCTTGAATGATGAGTAACACAGAAAAAAAGACAGAGGCAGGAAGAACAACAAATAAAATTAAAATACCACCCTAGGGGCACCTGGGTGACTCAGTCTTTAAGCTTCTGCCTTCCGCTCAGGTCATGATCCCAGCGTTCTGGGATCGAGCCCGGAACCGGGCTCCCTGCTCGGCGGGAAGCCTGCTTCTCCCTCTCCCACTCCCCCTACTTGTGTTCCCACTCTTGCTGCCTCTCTCTCTGTCAAATAAAAAAATAAAATCTTAAAAAAAAAAAAAGGCAAACGCAAAAATATGTGTATGGTAGTTTCAAAGAAAAAAGGTCACAAATTCTTCCCTTCCCTGAACCCACCCACTTTGCAATTCTCTCACCAAGAGACAGAATTCGACTTGATTCTGTGCTGGCCTTGTGACTTGCTTTGGCCAACAGAAAGTGGAGGAAGCAAAACAGTGCCAGTTTTCTGCCTCATCTTCAAGAGGCCTGGCACACATCCTACACTTCACCTTGAGGAGGGAGACCACCATGTGAATAACCCTTATATAGCCTGCGAGAGAATGCAAAACCACATGGAGAAGATATGACTGGGCAGTCCCAACCAAGGTAAGCCAAATCTGGTGCAGATCACCAGAACCATCTAGCAAAATCCAGCCTAAATTGCTAACCCTCAGAATAAATAAAAAGCTAAGTAAACAGTGGTTGTTTTAAGCCATTAAACTGGCATGCTTATATATAGAAACAGCTAATGAGGTAATGGGTTTGGTTAAATTTCTAAATATTCACTATTATGAAGTTTCTAAAGTAGAGATGATAAATATTAATTGTCAGATTTCCTCATCAGTATATTTCAGAAAATGTCCATAGCCCTTTTAGTATTAAGAAAAACTGGGCAAGAAGTGCTCTGAAAAGTATAAACGCTCAAATACTCATCAACAGTAGAATAGTTAAATAAATTGTGGTATATTCTCTCACAATGGACTACTTCAGAGCAATGAGAATGAACAAACTGACTACATGCAATTATGTGTATGACTCTCACAGGCTCAACGGTATATGACTCCCCACTTATATAAAAATTAAAAACAAGCAAAAAACTCATGTATGCTGTTATAAGTCAGCATAGTGGTTAGCGGTAGGGAGCTTATGACTAGAAGGCAGCACAGAGAAGTTTCCAGAGTCTAGTAATGCTCTGTTTCTTGATCTGGGTTCTGGTTACATGGGTGTGTTCATACTGTCAAAATTGACTGAGCTGTAAGCTTATGACTAGTGCACTTTTTTTTATGTATAATAAAACCTTTTTTAAGAGGCGCCTGGCTGGCTCAGTCAGAAAGGCATGCGACTCTTGACCTCAGGGTCGTGAGTTTGAGCCCCACATTGGGTGTACAGATTACTAAAAAATAAAAACTTAAAAAGTATATATTATTTGATATAGTTGATAGTTATTACCTTTATTTACTTATATATATACTGTTTTACCTCCAAAATGTTATTAAAAACTTCTAACATATGACAAAAATAGAATAGTATATATTGCTATACTTTGATTAGCATCTCTTCTGATTTTTTTTTAAAGATTTTATTTATTTGAGATAGTGAGTTAGAGAGCATGGGGTGGGGGCAGAGGGAGAAGCAGACTTCCTACTGAGCAAGGAGCCTAACTTTCTTAGTCAAAATATACAGCTGATTTGCTTTTTATCCCTAATCCACTCCTTCCTAGAATAAACATAACCACCTATCAAACCTAAACAACTGTCGGGGAAAAAATCAGGAAAACAAAAACAAGCATGGTTTAAGGGCATTTGTATATATCTCCTATAGTCCTCATTGGAAACAGTCTTTTGCCCTACTTGTTATTTCCTTGAAGCCATTAACTGATACATGCAGGCTAGGGATTGGGTTTGGGGCAGCTCACTTACACATAATCAAAACTAGTTTTTCCTTTAAAGTTGAACAATCTAAAATGCAAAGCATCCAGCCAGAGTATGGAGTCAGATGTTAAGAAAAACTGAGGAAAGAGGACAGTGATTTTTTTCCCAAAGATTTATTTATTTGAGAGAGAGAGAATGGGGGGAGGGGCAGAGAGAGAGAATCTTCAAGCAGACTCCCCACTGACTCCCAAATTTCATTTGTGTTATTACCTTTACATATATTCACTCAATATTCATATATATATATATATATATATATATATATTCACATGTATTCTAAATATCATTATTACTGTTCCAAAGATTATCATTCCTTGAGTTTTTCTTTTTTATTTACTCAAACACTCATCCACTTTTGGGTGAAAAAAATCAGACAGTACTGAGAAGACTGGTTTAAACCACCCACGGAGATGCAAACACCTGATCTAATGATGTAGTCTACAGCATCATGGTTTTATACTGTTGTTGTTGTAGGGAAAAAGAGAGCCAATAATATCACACTCGTGAAGTTTATATAGGCCCCAATATTTCTCTCTCTTTGTGTTTTAGACTGGATGAGAACAGAAAACAATCTCCAACTGTTAAGCCCAGAACTGACACAAGACTCTAGACTTGAGTGAAAGAAAAAATACACCATGTTCTTAGGTGGTAAGCCAGTATCATATAATGACAATTAAGTAGTTTATTACATTATTGTAAAGATCATTTCTCCCTCAAAGCTATAAAGTCAATGTAATTCCAATCGGTAGCTGAAATGGATTTTGGGAAGAATATAAGAAAATATTTTTAAATCTAGTCTAGAAAGAAGGACTATGAGGACAACTTTGCCCTGTTACAATAGCCTAACTCTTAACATGGCACTTACTATATTACATAGCATTTAAAGAGCTTTATATGTATTAATGCATTAAGCCTCAAAATAACTCTAAAATTTAAATAATATTATACTCCTCATTTTGCAGATGATACTGAGGTCCAGAGAATTTAAATAACTCCCATTAAGCCATCTAGCTGATACATGGTACAGCTAGCATTCAACTAGGCAACTAGATAGAGTCAGACTCTTAACTATGCTATGCCTCCTCCTAGATACTACAATGTCTCACAGACCCATAACAGATCATTAAAAAGTATGATATGATGATGCAATAGATGACTGGACAGACAAGATGGCTCAGAAACAGATACAGATATAGATATATAGATATATATATCTATAACAGATATATCTATATATATCTATATCTATATATCTATATCTATATATATAACAATTTAGATCAGGATAAAGTTGGCATCTCAAATCAATGAAAACCTATGAATAACATTCAATAATTCAGTAAATAATAAGAGGACAACTGACTCTCCAATACGGTTAATATACATACATATATATATTTTAGATTCCGATAACACATCAAAATAAGCATCAAATAGTTTAAAAATCTAAACCTATGGGGCACCTGGGTGGTTCAGCTGGTTAAGTACCCAACTCGATTTCAGCTCAGGTCATGATCTCAGGGTCATGAGATTGAGCCCGGTGTTGGGCTCCTACTGGGTGTGGAGCCTGCTTAATATTCTCTCTCTTTCTCTCCCTCTGCCCCTCCCTCCTGCTCTCTCTAATAAATAAATCTTTTAAAAAGATAAAAAAATAAAAAACTACATTTAAAATCAAATATTTAAAGAAAAAATAGAGGTTAATATTTGCATCATCTTGGGGTGAGGAAGTTCTTTTTAAATCATGAAATTCAGGGGCGCTTGGGTGGTTCAGCAGTTAAGCGTCTGCCTTCGGTTCAGGTCATGATCCCAGCATTCTGGGATAGAGCCCCATATCAGGCTTCCCACTCAGCGGGAAGCCTGCTTCTCCCTCTCCCACTCCCCCTGCTTGTGTTCCCTCTCTCGCCTCTCTCGCTCTCTCTCTCTCGAATAAATAAATAAAATCTTAAAAAAAAATCATGAAATTCAGGAGTCATAAAAAAAGATGACCAACAGATTTCATTAAATATAAACTTTTATAAGACCAAAACGCATAAGTAAACTTAAAAGACAGATGTCTATTCTCCTCATAGGGCAATTACTATCAAAATCCTCTCAAGGTTTTTTATAGATATAGATCAACTAATTCTAAAATTTATATATAAAGGCGTTAGCCTAAGAATAACTAAAACAATCTTAAAAAAGGAAAATAAAGTGAGAGGAATCACAGCACCCTATATTAAGGCTTATTAAATAGCTACAGTAATCAAGGCACTGTGCTACTGGCAGAGGGAAAGACACATAGATCAATGGAAAGAGCAGAGAACCCAGAAATAGACATGTGCAAGTTTGCTCAAATGATTTTTGACAAAGTTGCAAAAGCAGTGGAGGATAAAGAAAATTAGCCCTTTCAAAAAATGGCACTGGAGCAATTGGATATCCATAGGTTCACACACACGAAGTGAACCTCAACCTAAACCTCACACATTCTATAAAAATTAACTCAAAATGGATCACAAACTTAAGTGTAAAACATAAAGTTACAAAAGTTTCAGAAGAAACAGGAGAAAATCTTCAGGATCTAGGACTAGACAAAGAGTCCTTAGGACTTGATACCAAAAACATGATCTATAAAAGGAAAAACTGATAACTGGGCGTTATCAAAACTAAAAATATTTTTAAAAACTAAAAATATTTGCATTGTGAAAGCTCATGTAAAGAGGATAAAAATATAAGCCACAGACTGGAAGAAAATATTTGCAACCATTATCTCACAAAGGACTGGATCTAGAATATATTAAAAACCCTAAAAAAAAAAAAAAAGTAAAAAAAACAATTAGAAAATGCGCAAAAGACATTCAGAGACATTTCACTGAAGTGGATATACAGACGGGGTGCCTAGGTGCCTCACTCTGGTAAGCATCTGCCTTCAGCTCAGGTCATGATCCCAGGGCCCTGAGATGGAGCCCCACTGTTGGGCTCTCTGCTCAGCAGGGAGTCGGCTTCTCCCTCTCCCTCTACTCCTCCCCCCTGCTCCTGTTCTCTCTCTCAAAGAAATAAATAAATAAACATTTTAAAATTTTTTTATTTTTTAAGATTTTTTATTTGACAGAGATACAGCGAGAGAGGGAACACAAGCAGGCGGAGTGGGTGAGGGAGAAGCAGGCTTCCCCGCTGAGCAGGAAGCCTGATGCGGGACTCTATCCCAGAACCCTGAGATCATGACCTTAGGCGAAGGCAGATGCCTAACGACTGAGCCACCCAGGTGCCCAAAAAACATTTTTTTAAAGAGTATATACAGACAAAAAACAAGTACATGAAAAGATCTTAACACTACAATCATTAGGGAAATGCAAATTACACCCACAATGAGATACCACTACACTCCTCTCAGAATGGCGAATTTAAAAAATAGTAGTAACACCAAATACTGGTAAGGATGCAGAGAAAATGGACCTCTCACGTACTGTTGGTAGGAATGTAAAATAGTACGGCCACTCTAGAAAATAATTTGGAAGTTTCTTAAAACACTAAACACACAATTACCATATGACCCAGTAATTGCACTCTTGGGCATTTATCCCAGAGAAATTAAAACTTATGTTTGCACGAAAACTGTACTTGAGTGCTCACAGCCATTTTTTCAATGCCAAAAACTGGAAACAGCCCAAATGTCCTTCATCAGGTGACTGGTTTAACAAACTCTGCAATGTACACACACATATACCACAGAAGCTCAGCAATAAAAAGGAATGAACTACTGAAAAATGCAACAACCTGGATTAATCTCCAGAGAATTATGCTGATTGAAAAAAGCCAATCCCAACAGGTTACACGCTGTTTGATTTCATTTACTGCCACATTTCTGATAGGACAATTTAGAAATGGAGAACAGATTAGTGATTGCCTGGGATTCTTCAGGTAGGGGGTGTATACAGAGAGGGAGGTGGCTATGGTATAAAAGGACAATATATCAGGGATCCCTGATCCTGATGCAACTGTTCAGAATCTTGACACTGGCAGTAAAAAGACAAAGCTATACATGTGATAAGACTGTACAGAACCAAACACACACACACGAACAAGTAAAACTGGTCAAATCTGAATAAGATCCGTGGATTGTATAAATTTCAATATCCTGGTTTTGATATTATACTACAGTTTTGCAAAATGTTACTACTGGGGGAAACTGGGTAGTGTTCAAGGGATCTCTGTACTATATCCTGCCACTGCATGTGACTCTACAATTATCTCAATAAAAATGTCAATTTAAAACAAACAAAAGACAAACGACAGATAAGAAAATAGCTGCAATAAATTTGGTAGACAGAACCACACTAAAACCACAATAAAGGATTTTCCAAGACTTAAACCCGCAAGGAAGAAAAGGAGACAAAGGCAACATTTTGGAATCTAGAAAGCAAATGAAAGAATGGCAACTGACTAAGCAGACACAAGAATCTGAATCCTAAATCTGCAGTAGGAAAAGCTTCCAACTATACCAATCAACACCCCCATCCCCACCCCAAGAGTTCAGGAACTGTTAGCAGCAGGTAATTCAGCCTGGCGTGGGGGACTGGTGATTAAGAGTAAGACTGACTGAAAACTGTTTAAGCAAGTTATAAACAATCTGTTTTCTCACTCAGATACTCCCGCCCACCTCCAACTCAGGAGACTAGAGGTTTAGTCTCTGGAGAGGGTCAAATAGAAGATCTCAGGACTAGGGCGCTTGCTCCAGGCATACAGGAGGATACGAGGATCATACCTAAAAGAGGGGGATTAAATGTGGATTTAAACACAGTGAATGGGGGTGCATGGGTGGCTCAGTCTGTTAAGCATCTGCCTTCCTCTCGTATCATGATCCCAGAGTCCTGGGATCCAGTTCTGGAGGTCTGCGTTGTTGGGCTCCTTGCTCAGTGGGGAACCTGCTTTTCCCTCTCCCTCTGCCTGCCGCTCTTCCTGCTTATGCTCTCTCTCCCTGCCAAATAAGTAAATAAAATCTTTAAAAAGTAAATAAATAAACATAGTGAATTTGGAAGATTGAGGCCCCAGTTCTCTCTTTTTTTCACTTGGCAAAAAGAAAGCTAGCAGTTAGTCCTTACCTTGAGGAAGACTAGAAGAGGCTTTCCTAAGGAGTCTGGTAAACCCATGAGGAAAGACCTAAAGACACTGACATGTAGGGTTTGCCAATTTAAGAGCCATCTCACTGTGAAGTTCACCATAAATATACCCTGCTAATGGTACTCAGAGCTTCCAATCTTTTAGTGCCCCATCTTTTTTTTTTTTTAAGATTTTATTTATTTACTTCTTTGAGAGGGAGAGAAAGCGTGAGCAGGGGGAGGAGCAGAGGGAGAAGGACAAGCAGACCCCACGCTGAGCGCAGAGCCTGACGCGGGGCTCAATTTCACCATCCTGAGACTGACCTGAGCCAAGTCAAGAGTCTGACGCTCAACCAACTGAGCCACCCAGGGCCCCTCAGTGCCCCAACTGAAGATGTTTAAACCATGAGCAGACAACCAGGAACTACTAGATACTAAAGAAAGCCTCCAATATAAAAGATAAAGATCAAAATGAGCATTTTGTAAACGAGTCAACTGAGGCTCATATCAGCTAAAAATGAAATCAGTATTCACCACAATGGACAAGCCATCCATATGTTTCACAAATATTTAATGGGCCAGGTAGTATTAGAGGCACTTGGAAAACAAGGGTAAACAAACTAAAAGAAACAAAAAACATCTCTTCCCTGGTAGAGCTTACATTCTAGCAGATAGAGTCAGATAATAAATAATAAATGTAATAAGTACACATTTAATAAATTAGTAGATTACTGGTTTGAGAAAAAACAGTGGAACACGGTAAGGGGGCAGTGTAGAGGCAACTGCAAATTTAAAACAGGGTGACACAGTTGTAAAAACCTGAAGGAAATGAGGGAGTTGACAATACCGCTGTTTATGAAAAGAGAATTCTAGAAGCTGGAATTTTCAATGTAGGAGCCCTAAGGTAAGAGGAGCATGCCCAAGATATTCAAGGAACAGCAGAGTCTGGTATGGCTGAAGAAGAGTGAGAGAGGAGGAAAATAGGAGATAGGCCATAGAGGTATGGCAGGAGAAGCAGAGATCACATATACAGGGCCTTACAGACCACTGGCTTTTTCTCTGAAGGAAATGAAGGGCTGATGGAGGGTTCTGAGGAAAGATGTGATATTGACCGGACAAGTTTTTTTTTTTTTTTTAAAGATTTTATTTATTTATTCGACAGAGATAGAGACAGCCAGCGAGAGAGGGAACACAAGCAGGGGGAGTGGGAGAGGAAGAAGCAGGCTCATAGCGGAGAAGCCCGATGTGGGGCTCGATCCCAGGACCCCGGGATCACGCCCTGAGCTGAAGGCAGACACTTAACCGCTGTGCCACCCAGGCGCCCCTGACCGGACAAGTTTTAAAAGAATAAGTATGGCTGGTGTGTTATAACTGCGTGAAAGCAGGAAACACCAGTTAGAAGGAGAGATAGGATGGAGTCTCTCAAAATTTTAGAACCGACAGGGGCCTTGGAAATAATTTTTCTGTGTCTTTCATTTTAGAGATAAGGAAACTGAGGCCCAGGAAGCCAAGTGAGTTTTCCAAAGTCCCATGTTCAAGTCTGGAATAAACCACTTTGCATTTGAGTATCCTCTTCAGTGCTTTCAGGTTTATCATCTCATTTGTGCTCAACATTCCTCTGGGCAGTTCATAGGGTAGCTGATAGCTGATAATCATTTATCAGGTAGCTGGCCAAAATTAGGGACCAAGTTTAGTATTCTCTCGGTACTCAATATACAGCTATTAACTATCTTTACAGGGACTCTGCAGTCATGCCTCTAATATCTTGAAGTACTAAACAATCCAACTAATTCAGACCTTCAAGTAACAGAAATGACTCACTCTTACATGATCTAATCCCATGGTTCTACAGCACAGCCAAGGTTACCAAACGTTGCCGTGATGTATCAGGTGGCATGATGTCCATTACAAATTAATAAAAAGAGTAAGTAATTTTGAAGCAAATAGGAAATAGTGATTTTATTCCCCATGATACTGTATGCTCAGGTCTCTCCTTTCTTTCTCACCCAGTCTTATTCTGCAACGTCTTTCTCAGATTAGAGACCAGCTGATAAACAACTAATTCCCATAGGATAGTTCTTGATACTAGTATAAAGTATTCTCTCTCCAGGGGAGTGTGTAACTTTAATAGGAAACCCAAAACCTTCAAATCCCCAAGGAACCACAGTCAAGTTAGTAGGGAATATAATATTATTGTGAAGAAGACCTAGCATTTTGTCAAATCACATTAAATAAATTCAAACTCAACAACTGTTTATTGATAAATGTGGTTCTTGCCATTAAAATGCTCAGCCTAGTGAAAAGAAGACAACACAGAAAATACTAGCTTTAGTTGACTGAATGTCTGCTGTACATTAGGCACTGAGCTAATAATTATTTCTTATAAGCAATATGTACCTAGTATTGTACTCAGCTCAGTGTTTAGCAAATAATAAATGTTCAATATATTGTGGTCATGATTACTATAATCATTACCTTCATAATTGCATTCAATCTTCACTTCTGCTCTATGAAGTACTTATGAGCTTTACTTCAAGATAAGGAAATGGAGGCCCAGAGAGGCTGAGTAATACACTCAAGGTCATACAACTATTGAAAGCCAGGATTCAAACTCAAGTCTGTATAATTCTATAATATATGCTATTAATACCTATACAATATTTAAAACTGCCACAACATTAATAGAAAGATGTTTAATTTCACCTGGAAGTTGAAAAGTTTGCTAACAAGAATATGCTATAAAGAGGCAGTGACATTTAAGCTGGGTCCTGAATGACAATTAATTTACCAAGTGGGAAAGAAAGGGGGTGAGAAGAGAGTTTGGTCGAGATAAAAAATAATGACAGTCTGAACACAGGAAATGGCAGCAAGTATAAAGAGGGAAGTAACAAGAGATAGTCTCTCAAAATGGTCTTTGTGGTACACTAGATGTGAGCAGTGAGAAAAAAGAATCAAGATGACACAGAATTTTTAGACTGGGTGAATGGAAGGAAATAGTACTACTCCTGAAATTGAGAAAGCATGGAGAAAAATGGGTTTTAGGGACAAATTATGATTTTTTTTTTTTGATACTGTGAATTTGAAGTATATTTGAGACAACCAAGCAAAGAAATATGTTAGGCAACTCGAAACCATGGTCAAACTTAGAAAAGAGGTCAGGACAGAAGATTTGGAAGTCACTGCTCTAACTATAATGGCTTGAAAAAATGAGAATATAAGTGACTGACATATATGTAATACCTGTGCTACATACATATAAAGCCATTCTGATGATACCATACTGAACTCAGAAAATAAGCAGGTCCTTGACACGCGCTTACAAATCAATGAATACCCAACACCTCCATCTTCACAGATAAAAAAATTGAGGTTGTTGAGATAGAGTGTAAAGTTGCACTACAGTGCTATCCAGACAAAGACCTCAGCCTTTTTATTTTCACCCTTGTGTCCTCAAATACATATCTAGTAATCTAGATGTTCAATAAACATCTGATGAACAGAAAGCATGAATGAAGAAGGCACAGAGAATACAACAGAATACCCAGTTTAAGTGGTAGAATGGACTATAGAATCCAGATACTCTCAATCTCATATGCTTTACATTCCACAGGTTTCTCTAACCCCCCTTCCCTGACACAAACAGCCATGTGCACACAGATGCACACACACACATCGTTAGCTCAAGGACTTTGTCGTGAAAAAAAAAATACTCTTAAATCTCAAACAAGTATAAATGTTCCCTTCAAAATTCCCTATTAACAGAGAGTACCTCTGAAAAACCCACCGTTAACATCATACTTAACAGTGAAAGACTAAATGTTTTCCCCTGCAATCAGGAATAAGCCAAGAATGTCTGCTCTTGCTTCTACTCAACATGGCACTAGAGGTTATAGCCAGGGCAATTAGGCAAGAAAAAAGAAAAAAAGAAATCCATATTGGAAAGGACGTAAAAGCATCTCTATTTGCAAATGACATGATCTTATAGACAGAAAGTCCTAAAGAATGCACACACAAAAAAATCTGTTAGAATAAGTTTAGAAAGGATGCAAGATACAAGACTGAGAAATACAAATTAACTGTATTTCTACAGAACTATATGAAATTGAGGAAATTCCATTTGCAATATAAATACAGATCCAAATACAATCTAAAAGAACAAAATACTCAGAATAAATTTAACAAAAGAAGTGCAAGGCTTGTATTACTGAAAACTGTAAAATATCACTGAAAGAAGTTAAAGAAGACCTAAATAAATGGAAAGAGATCCCATGATCATGGATTGGAAAACGTAAAACTGTTAAGACTACAATGCTCTCCAAATTGTACCACAGATTCAACACAATCTCTGTCAAAATCATCAGTAGCTTTCTTGCAGAAATTGACAAGTTGATTCTAAAGCTCCTATAGAGGGGTGCCTGAGTGTGTGTGGTGTGTGTGTATGAAAGGGGGGGAGGACAGGAGACAGACACTGCTCATAGGTCCAAAGGCTTCTTTCTGGAGTAATGAAAATATTCTGGAATTGAGTAACGGTGATAGCTGTATAACTTTGTGAATACACCATAAAAGCACTGAATTGTACGTTTAAAAAAAGGAAATGGGAATATCTTCATTTTTAAAAACTCTTTTAGTAAAAAAAAAAAAAAATCCCCAAATATAACCTGTTTAGCTCACTCATCCCCAAAATTCTCCACTACCTATCAGTCATTAATGAGTTCTGGAAACAGATTACTTTCTGCTTTTTGACAACAAATAAAGGCAGAAACATTAAAGCCATCTGATAAACATGCAAAAGCAGAAATTCTGCTTATAGGTAAGGCCACCACACATTATTTCTCAGTCTTCTATTCATATTTAAGTTTTTCATATGGAAGATTTTCAAAGATTTTCCTAGATTTCCTTAAATTCTTAAGTCAAGCTGTTGGTCAAAGCTTACCATTAGATAGTCAATCCTGATTTGATTTCTTCAAACTAAGTGCTGATGATAGTTCCAAAGGTTAGTCTCAGAGCCGCTAGACTAATTATTTTGATTGGAAGTTCCCTCTCCCCTATTATTTAGAGAATCCATGTTAAATGAAAAGAAAATCTATCATAATAACCCATCAGTATAGAATGCATATGTTCAGAGAATACAAATTATAATGTACCCAGCTAGCATCTCTCCTCATTTCTGTCCTATTATAAGATCATAAGGGTGTATTAATAATGAAGATCTCTTTTGGGAATGGCTACACCTGATATTGCAAATACAAAAGAGTACTTTTTTTTTTTTTAAGATTTTATTTATTTTTTTTAGAGAGAGGCAGTGAGAGAGGGAACACAAGCAGGGGGAGTGGGAGAGAGAGAAGCAGGCTTCCCGCTGAGCAGGGAACCCCATGCGGGGTTCGATCCCAGAACGATGGGATCATGACCTGAGCCGAAGGCAGACGCTTTCACGGCTGAGCCACCCAGGTGCCCCCAAAGAGTACTTTTAAACATTAGTCTCCTATAGTTCCCTCTCATTTTAAAATTAAGGAGGAGTAATATATATGTCCAAAATACATTTCCCAATTAGGCCAAGATTTCCATTTTCTTTACCACACACCTCTAAGAGTTAATAATCTAAACATCTAATAAGCAGACGCTCCAGTCTAGACAATATAAATCCAAATAGGAAATTATATAGTAAAAGAAGTAGAATTGTTTCCCTGTAGTTGCCTTAACTGAAATGTTACTCTAGGGGAAAAGAAAAAGTCCCTGTGTCTTGGTTTGTCTCAAGATTCCACAAGACAGCCCTTTTCTACTTACACAATAAGAAATCTCACAGGACTTTCTTGACCAAGCTCATCAATGAAAGCACATGATCATGTGAATTGACACCACAGATAACCTCTTTCCCAAAAGAAGAAAGCGGGTTAACACTCAGCTTTTAAAAATAATAAAACCTTTCCCCCTACACATTCATTTATTAAAGACAATCACAGATAAAGATAAAAAGTTGGCTTTGAGACAAGTTATAAAAACTTAAATATAGATGATAGAGTTTCATACTCCAGGGTGAGATTTCATCAAATGTAATAAAACCTAGCCAAGCAGGGCCAGACCAGGTCAGTTCCCAAATGGGAAAATTAAATATGCTTAAGGGAACAAAGTTGAGATTCATGAGGTATAGGTCATGTCCAAGCCAGTCCTGAACCAATAACCTAGCCGGATCCACAACATTAAAGAAATTCTTCTGCTAAGAAAATATGATAAAACTAAATATGATTTTTCTATTCTTCCTTTTACCTTTCTGCATTTTCCAAAATTTTTATAATAAAGCATTTATTACTTCTATGACATTTAAAACTTTAAAAAAAATTAATAGTTTTTTCCAAGAGTAGCATTCAACACCTGAACGCTGAAATGTCACTAGCAGAAAATAATCTCAAAGAAATGTAGGACCAAGTGGACAGGTTGCTGTAATTCACAAGGTCAAGACAGTCTCACTTGCCAAGTAGACAGTTTACCCTGAGGGTATCAGAGATAACAATGCTTGTACTTTGCCCCAATCTTCTCTCTGACAAAATAGGCTTTTGTCTATAGTCACCAGATGCCTCAGCAAGTGCCTTAGCCAAATGCCAGAGGCTCAGAGCCTAGATAACACAGCTGAAGTTTGGTACTCCCATACAGGGATTAAGAAACAATCCCCAGCCCACAATTCTATTGAGCAAGCTTTGGCGGTTGCCAGAGCCAGTAAAGAATAATGAGGGGATAAGGGTCCAGAGGCATAGCTGTACCTCTTTCCCATACCAATGCTCTCCTTTTGTTTTCAGATATTTCACTCTGTTGCAACTTGAGGTCTTACTGGTCTCCTTGGTTTAGCCACCATGACTGCCCATCCTCCCGAAAAAATCATGCTGGCCATGATAGGATTTTAGTAAAACTTAAACACTTCCAAAAAAACTGAGGGCACCTTGATTAGGCACTTTCATAAAAGTTATAAACCCTGATTCTACCTAGTTAAATCCCTTCTGGCTTTCGTTTTAGCAGACCAGAATATTAATAGGCTGTTCTAGAAGAGTTGTAGAACACTCAATATCCAACTATTTCCTGTACCTTGAAATGTTAATACTAAGACAGAAGGGGGAAAAAATACAACAAAACAAGAAAAGGAAGGGAAAAAACCCTTCCTCTCAGGGCAATGCCCAGACCCCAGAGACTAGGTCCAAGCTCCCTCCCTGCTCAATTTCCAGCTACCTTACAGCCAAAGCCAAGAACAAACCTTCCACTTACACAGCCTTCCACCCTTTTCTCTCCTCAGCCAACTCTGGAGCCAGGATGAGAGAGACTGCTGGCACATGCCAGTTCTTGTTTATGAGCTGGTTACCACCTCAAAGGCTGCTTGGCCCAAGGCCTGCCCTCTCTTTACAGGATCTTTCAAACTTCAAAATGGGATCTTTGCTTGGACTCCTCTCAAGACAATGAGGTGGGTTACTTAACCTACTGCTTTCAGCTTGGTTCCTATCCAAGGACTTCTCTGGGGACTATACTCTCAGGCAGCAGTCAACAACACCCAATATGGAAGGACATTCTACGCATCCATACAAGACAAAAAATGAAAGATTTTATATTAAAGGTAAAAGCAAACACTTTCAGAAGTAACTTCAGTGACCATCAAGAAAGGGGTCATAGAGTTGAAGTGACCAAAATAAGGTGATCCTCTCTTTTGCTGTCACAGAATAGCAGAGAGGGTGGGAAAGAAGATACTTGTTTTGCTGATAATTCAACTCTGTCCTATGCCCAGAGCTTATTTCTGAAATCTTGTAATAGAAATTTACCTAGGTTGAATTCCACACCCTACTGGCCAGGAGTTGAATAGAGATATTTGGATGCCAATGCTTCAAACTATTTTTTTGCTGCCTTTCCATCCTATCATGGACCCCTTTCTTGCCCGAATTCAACCTCACCTTTTAGGGATTGAGGGAAAAAAAAAAGAAAATCTAGACATACTTAGATATCATAATGGGTTACAGCCTGGTTCTCTACTGCCTTTGGTGAAAAAAAGTATTTTAAAAACTTCCTATGGAAACATAACATTCACAGCAGAACACTGTACGTATCACATGTACAACTCACTGAATGTTCATAAACATACATAGCCATGTAAGTAATATTCACATTGGAATAGTGTTCTAGCAAATAGTTCTCAAATGCAGACTTTGCTCTCTGGGGGACATCTGGCAATGTCTGGAGACATTTTTGGTTGCCTCAACTTAGAGAAGATGTTACTAGCATCAGGTGAGTAAAGGCAAGGATGCCGCTCAACACCCTATAACACACAAGACTGCTCCCACAACAAACTGCCTAGCCCCAAATGCCAATGGCGCTGTTGTTGAAAAACTCAACAGTGTTAAAACAATGTAGAAACTCCATTGTACTTCCTCTCCAGAAAGGACTTTACCACTTGAAATGTAAAATTCCTTTACCCCAGTAGAAAAGCTGCTATTACATGATGCCACAGGGAGGTGAGACAGAACTTCAGTGATCACAGATGAAAAAACTCATCTCCAAGAGCCTCCAAGAAAGAGAAAAGTACACACATGTGTTGCTGGCCAACCATATACCACATATTTAAATATACTTTTAATCTATACAAAACTTAAGGAAAATGAGAATCAAAGGTAATTAGCAAGATTCTACACCTATTAAGTGAAAGTGCTATGACTCAAACACAGGTCTAATTACAAAGTCTATGTTTTGTAATTATGTAAAACTGGAATTAAGGAAGTTGAGACTGAGGAAAAGGCAGTAAAAAGCAGGAAAAATATGGGAAGTGGTTAAAGTAAGAAAAAAAGACCACTCTTTAACTGTTTAAAAGCAGCATGGGAAAGGAACTTTCCCTTAAAGCATGACTCAATCCAGGGGCTCCTGGGTGGCGCAGTCAGTTAAGTGGTGGACTCGGTTTCAGCTCAGGTCACCGTCTCTGGGCTGTGAGATCCAGCACGTCAGGCTCTGAGCTCAGGGCAGTCTGCTTGAGATTCTCTCTACCTCTCCCTCTGCCCCTCTGGCTTGCGCTCGCTCACTCACTCGCTCTAAATAAATAAAGAAACCTTTATCTTTTTTTTTTAAAGAGTTTATTTATTTACTTGAGAGAGAGAGCAAGTGAGAAAGAGAACACCGACTGAGCCACCCAGGCGCCCCAGTAAATAAACCTTAAAAAAAAAAAAAAAAAAAAAAAAAAAAAAAAAAGCACGACTCGATCCAATAAACCAAATCTAACTACAGAACCAAGCAAGTTCTGTAATACCTTTCAGAGGATTTTTAAATATTTTTGTAGACATGTGCTCCCAGCTGTAGTTTCATATGCTCTCCATTACACAGAAAAGCACTTCTTAACATGCCATCTAAGCTACCTTGTTGGTGTTCCTCAAGGATCTATCCTGAGCCTCCTTCCTTTCATCTCATGCAACAGACACGTTCGCCCTGGGTAAGCTCATCCAGTTCTATTGCATCAATTACTATTTACTGGTTCACAATAACTTCTACATTTTCCAATTCTGTATTTCCAATTCTCTCTCATGACCTCTAGACCTTAAGGGACTTTTCTTCTTAGTTGTTCATTCACTTAACTCTCTCCTCCAAATTAGTTACTATTCATCCTTCAGTTATTTACTCAAACTTCTTCATGGATATTTTCTCTGACCCCCACCCTGTTATACATGTGATTATTTGAGACCATTCTGTCTCTCCTACTAGACTATATGCCCCATTGGACTTATTATACAGTAGCTTGCAAGATGAACTTTGGAAATTTTTTTTTTTTAAGATTTTATCTTAAGTATTCTTAGGCACCTGGGTGGCTCAGTCGGTTAAGCATCTGCCTTCAGCACCGGTTGTGATCCCAGAGTCCTGGGATCAAGTCCAACATCTGGCTCCCTGCTCAGCAGGGAGTATGCTTCTCCCTCTCCCTCTGCCTGCTACTCCCCCTGCTGTTATCTCTCTCTCGTAAAAATAAATAAAATCTTAAAAAAAAAAAAAGATTTTAAGTATTCTCTATACCCAACATGGGGCTCGAACTCACAACCCCAAGATCAAGAGTCACACACTTCTCAGACTCAGCCAGCCAGGTGCCCCAAACTTTGGGAATGGTTTTGAAAGATACAGAAACAGGGGTGCCTGGGTGACTCAGTCAGTTAAGCGTGTGCCTTCTGCTCAGGTCATGATCTCGGGGTCCTGGGATTGAGTCCCACGTCAGGCTCCCTGCCCCGTAGTGGTCTGCTTCTCCCTCTCCCTCTGTGCTCTCTCTGCCTCTCTTGCCCTCTCTCAAATAAAATCTTAAAAATAATAATAATAATAATGAAGTTCTCTGGTCTTTCAAAAAAAAGAAAGAAAGATACAGAAACATATATGCAGGGGAAATGTAGCAAGAAACCATCCCTAAGATAAGATCAATAAAAGAATATTTAAGAAAAGATAATTTTTTAGGGGTGCCTCGCTGGTTCAGTCAGTAGAGCATGCGACTCTTGATTCACTGTTGTAAATTAAAGCCCCACAATGGATGTAGAGACTACTTAAAAATAAAATCTTAAAGGGGCACGTAGGTGGCTCAGTCAGTTGAGCATCCAACTCTTGATTTCAGCTTAGGTCATGATATCAGGGTTGTGAGATAGAGCCCCACATCGGGCTCCACACCGGGATGAAGCCTGCTTAAAATTCTTTCTCTTCCGAGGTACCTGGATGGCTCAGTCAGTTAAGCCCCTGACTTTTGATTTAGGCTCAGGTAATGATCTCAGTGTTGTGGGATTGAGCCCTGCATCCAGCTCCACACTCAGTGGGGAGTCTGCTTGAAAGTCTCTCCCTCTGCTCCTCTCCCCACCCCCGTCCCGTGCTTTCATTCTCTCTCTCTCAAATAAATATTTTTTTAAAAAAAACAAAAAGATTCTCTCTTTCCCTCTCCCTTTGCCCCCCCAAATATCTTTAAAAAAAAAAAAAAAAGGTAAGTTTTATTAAATAAGCACCACACTAAAATCTAAGTTTCCTTTAAAAGTACTATTTGTGTGGGGCGCCTGGGTGGCTCGGTCGTTAAGCATCTGCCTTTGGCTCAGGGCATGATCCCGGGGTCCTGGAATCGAGTCCCGCTTCGGGCTCCTCTGCTGGGAGCCTGCTTCTTACTCTCCCACTCCCCCTGCTTGTGTTCCCTCTCTCGCTGGCTGTCTCTCTCTGTCAAATAAATAAATAAATAAATAAATAAATAAATAAATAAATAAATCTTAAAAAATAAATAAAATAAAAGTACTACTTGTGGGGTGCCTGGGTGGTTCAGTTGGCTAGGTGTCTGCTGTCGGCTCAGGTCATGATCCCAGGGTCCTGGGATCGAGCCCCACATCAGGCTCCCTGCTCAGCAGGGGCCTGCTTCTCCCTCTTCCTCTGCCCGCTGCTCCCCCTGCTGTGCTCTGTCAAATAAACAAAATCTTAAAAAAAAAAAAAAAAAAGTACTGTTTGTTTCTTGGGAGCTATTATTTAGACCAAAGACATCATTACTTGCTATCAACTCCTAATCCATCCTAATCTCAAATCCCTAGTCAAAACCCTTTCTAAAGATAAACCAGTCACTTGCCATTGTCTTACCAATAGCAAGTAAATAGGTGGTGGGGAAAGTACTAAGGTTAGTTTGTTGTTGTTAAAAATAAAAACAGGGGCACCTGGGTGGCTCAATTGGTTGAGCCTCTGACTCCTGATTTTGGTTCAGGTCATGATCTCAGGGTTGTGGGACTGAGCCCCAAGTTGGGCTCCACGCTCAGGGTGGAGTCTGCTCGAGATTCTTTCCTACTCTCTCTCCCTCTGCTCTTCTCCCCCACTAGCGCTCTCTTCCTCTCTCTAAAATAAATAAATAAAACCTTTAATTAAAAAAATAAAAATAAAAGTAAAAACAAACCATCAAAGTTTATATTCAAGCACCCATTCCCCACATCACAAAGCCCAACACCACTATATATTCACTGTCACCATCCTCCAAACATACTTCTCAGGCTGTCATCAGTTCATTTGGACAAGCTTTTACCAGAACATTTTTTTTAAAAGATTTTATTTATTTATGTGACAGAGAGACAGCCAGCGAGAGAGGTAACACAGCAGGGGAGAGGGAGAGGAAGAAGCAGGCCCCCAGCGGAGGAGCCCGATGTGGGACTCGATCCCATAATGCCGGGATCACGCCCTGAGCCGAAGGCAGACGCTTAACGACTGCGCTAACCAGGAGCCCCTACCAGAACATTTTTTAAAAATAGAATCATTTTTACTTAGTTCTTCAACATGAAAACTTCTGTTTATCCTGTCCCATAGGGCAGGTGCAATGTTCTGTCCAAGAGCTGCCACTAGTTCATAGCTAAAAGCATAGCATTGGCACCAAGCTTTCAAATAAGGTATACTATTCACAGCAGGGCTATCTCTAAACAGTAGCTAAGCAGTAGCTTAATAGCAATTTCAAAGAATGAGTAAAACCTCATTGTCAATAGTACAGTGGTTTTCTTGATAAAACCAATGCTGTGCCCAGAATGTAACAAATGCCCATGCAGAACATAAAACATGGTTACTTTTTTCTGGTTAATTATTTTCAATAGGGGAGGAGGAAGAAGAAAAGACCTCTCTAAATCTGTAAAACTAACCATAATCCCACCTGGTCAAGACAGGACCAATAACAAATGTAAGAGCCTCAGAAATAACAAAAAAATAATTTAAAAAACAGGATTTTTTTTTTTTAAACATGGTTTAGATTCTAGCTGAAAGTCAGAAAAGGATAGAAAGTGAAGAGTAACTCAGAGAAGTTACCAAAGGAACTAAGCCTAAGAGACACTAGGCTTAGGGATATTTATGCTGGTAAGAAGAGAATAGCTCTGTTCTTCCCTTTGCCTATAGGATGACCCTTGTTTAACTCAGGGTAAGACCTGAGGCTACCATATAGAAGACCAAGGGAGCCTAAAAGAGAAAGAATTTGTGGTTATTGTGGGGAACATTAAAGTTGGACTTGAAAAGTAAATGCTACAAAAGAGTATTCATTATATTAAGCTGGGTTCAATCCAAGGCCCTGTAAATTTCCACTACAGAGAGAATCTGCACCCCGAAATTTCCTCTATCATAAAATACCTTTGTATACTAAATAGATAACTAAATATATACATTTAACATAATCAAATAAACTATACGTGGCTGGCAATAAAAAGAAAAGAACCATCTGAATGGGTTGGGCCTCACAGTTATTCCACTCATTGAGTATACCCTCCGGAGGGAGCCAGAGAGGGGAGACTTGAACTGTCTGTTCATTTACCTGGTTTCCAATCCCATGCACCTCTCACAGTGTAAGTATTTAGCTAGGGCTAGGGGAACTCTAGTATCTATAAATACATATTTTTCATCAATACAGTCCTTAAACACAAGCCAGATTTTAAATGAGACCTCAAACTGAAAAAATAATGGTTTGTTTCAGTGCTGGAGAAAAAATTGTTTGCGTTGAACTTATGAAGCCAGTATGTCAATCTCCAACATGGGGACAGCCAAAGTAATTTTCAAGACTATTTTCTCTCTCTTTTTTTAAAGATTTTATTTATTTACTCATGAGAGACAGAGAGAGAGAGGCAGAGGAGGGAGAAGAAGGCTCCCCATGGAACAGGGGGCCTGATGAGGGACTTGATCCCAGGACCCTGGGATCATGACCTGAGCCGAAGGCAGATGCCCAACCAACTGAGCCATCCAGGCGCCCTCAAGAATATTTTCTGATCAAGTGCTTCATACCCTGACTTTAGAACCTAATCCTTGAAAGGGAAGGGAAAGGATAGGAAAGATAGCAGACACAAAAATGAAAAAACTTCTCAGCCTCTTTCTGAAATTGTAATAAGCAATCAGCTTGTTTGATCTCAAGTCTCCAAATTTTCAATCTAAGCACATATGTATAAGCAAAATGAAAAATGCCTTATGGCATATTTCATCTAAAACAGACACTCCACCAGATGTTTAGGAATCTGCATACTGACGGATTTAAGATCTAACCTAATATGGTGTATATAAATGTGTAGTCACATCATATGATGACTTCTTCCCCAGATTTGCCATTTTTTCTCTTTCTATTCAGTGGTATATATATTTGAAATACTCCAAAGCCTAGAGAGATCCATCTGAAGTACAGATCAATATAAATTCTAAGAGCACAGGTAATACATGTAAAACCATATTTTAAATTTTATTATATGAGAATTTAAGGCTATATAATTATAGTTTTGGCTAAAATATGTCATTCCATGATGTTTTTAACTGAGTTTGCAGCATATTCAAGTATGTGTTCATCTCTGATAACAACTGTAGCATTCTAATTATTCTTTCTTAGGTATGAGACTTAAAATCCCAGCAGGGAAATACTTTGTACTCATACAAAGAGAAATACTTTAATTCTCTTATTGACTTCAAAGAAATAGTACGTGTTTATTTTAAAAAGCAAAGAACTTGGGGGACTTCTATTTATGTCAGGTGATGCTCTCTCTTCCTAAAACAGCATGTTCAATTTGAATGTGACCAGAAACATGCTCAGGAATACGGTCTTTATTGGACAGCTACATTATTTTATTCTGTGATGCCATGAATTTCCAGAAAATTATGAACACCAATGGTCTAATAAACACAGAAATACTTTCACAAATAGATTAGAAAATAGACTGCTTTGGGATTAGCAGCAATACATTTATCTAAACCTGTCTTCTACTCCCTTCTATTTATATTTTTAAAAAATATCTCAAGTTGCCTATATGGCAAATATATCTAGTCATAAGAATTTTGCTCAAATTTGGGGCACCCAGATGACTCAGTCAGTTAAGCATCTGCCTTCAGCACAGGTCATGGTCTCAGGGTCCTGAGACTGAGCCCCACATCCAACTCCCTGCTCAGCAGGGAATCTGCTTCTCCCTCTGCTCTTCCCCCTGCTCATACGCTCTCTCTCTCATAAACAAACAAACAAATAAATAAATAAAATCTTCAAAAAAGAATTTTGCTCAAATTTGCCTTAAAAATTCTGGAACGATAAATTTAAAATTGAATTAGTAACACTGATATGGATGTCCTCCTTTAAAAACTATAACTATCAGAAATTCAGGAATTAGTTCTCCTAATTAAGGGAATAATAAGAAGTCAGATTCATTATAGCTATATTCTGAAATGACTGACCCTAACACAATGATTGAGAAATGAAAAAGGAGAGTTGGAGGAGAATCTTGAGCATGTTGAGAAACACTTGAGAATCAGATGATATCTAAAGTGCAATGCATAGCTCCATCTGGAAATGGCAAAAAAAAAACCAAGGACAACTTCCACAACGATAGTGGTTTTTAACAAAGAGGCACATGAAAAGCATCCACTAAAGTTTTAAAAAATATGTACATGCTTACACTCCCCAGCACTAAAGATTTTACTTCAGTAGGGCACTTTTACCTTTGTGGAAGTTCCAAAATAATTCTGATATGCACCTCCAGTTGAGAAGCCTCCACACTAAGAGACTCTTCAACTTGAATGTTAATTTCTCTAAACCTCACATTACTTTGCTTGGTGTGTGATGATCACTAAGGGTTAATTCAGTGAAGAGTTAAATACTTAACTTCCGAAGAAACGTATCTAATAGGAAATATCAACTCTGAGTTGAGTGGGCTGGGTACCAGTTTACAAAAAAACTTTTTATGATGGAAAGAACCCAATAACAAAAATGGAGGCCAACAGAAGACATACAGATGGCCAACAGGTACATGAAAAGATGTTCAAAGTCATTAATCATCAGGGAAATGCAAATCAAAACCACAATAAGGTATGACCTCACACCTGTTAGAAGAGCTATTATTAAAAAGGTAAGAAATAAGTGTTGGTGAGGTTGTGGAGCATACGAAACCCCTTGTGCACTACTGTGGGAATGTAAACTAGTGCAGACACTATGGAAAATAGTTTCCTCAAAAAACTAAAAATAGAACTCCCATACAATCTAGCAATTCTACTTGCAGATATTTACCCAAAGAAAACAAAAACATTAATTTGAAAAGATATATGCATACGCATGTTCACTGCAGCATTATTTACAATAGCCAAGACATGGAAACAACCTAAATGTCCATCAGTGGATGAATGGATAAGAAAATCTGGCATGGGGGCGCCTGGGTCGCACAGCGGTTAAGCGTCTGCCTTCGGCTCAGGGCGTGATCCCAGCGTTCTGGGATCGAGCCCCACATCAGGCTCCTCCGCTATGAGCCTGCTTCTTCCTCTCCCACTCCCCCTGCTTGTGTTCCCTCTTTCGCTGCCTGTCTCTCTGTCAAATAAATAAATAAAATCTTTAAAAAAAAAAAAAAAAGAAAATCTGGCATGAGTATATGTATATAAAATGGAATATTTTTCATTCATAAAAAAAAAGAGTGAAATCTTGCCATTTACAACTACACAGAGGGACCTTGAGGGCATTACAGTAAGTGAAATAAGTCAGAAAAAGATAACTACTATATGATCTCACTTATATGTGGAATCTATTTTTTTTTTTTTTTGAGAGAGAGGACGCATGCATGCATGCGTGGCGTGGGCGACACGGGTGTTGGGAAAAGGGAGAGGGAGAGAGACACTCTTAAGCAGGCTCCACGCCCAGTGCAGAGCCCAATGCAGGGCTTGATCTCATGACCCTGAGATCACGACGTGAGCCGAACCCAGAAGTCGGACACTCAACAGACTGAGCCACCCAGGCACCCCTATATGTGGAATTTATACAACAACAAAAAAAAACATCCAAGCTCATGGATATAGAGAACAGATCGGTGGTTGCCTGAGGTGAGGAGTGAGGAGTGGGTGAAATGGGTGAAAAAGGTCAGAAGGTATAATCTCCAGTTATAAAATGGATAAGCCATGGGAATATAATTAATGTATGGCATGGTGACCATAGCTAATAATACTGTATTACAGATTTGAAAGTAGGTAGGAGAATAAATCTTGAAAGTTCTCATCAGAAGAAAAAGGTTTTTGTAACTTTATGTAGTTATAGATGTTAACTGGACTTATTGTGGTGATCATTTTGCAATATATACAAATACTGAATCATCAAGTTGTACACCTGAAATTAATATGTCAATTATTCCTTAATTTAAAAAAAAGACAAAAAAAAAGTTTAATGGCCAGGTCTGGCTCATCTAAACACAATACAGTATTTGCTAGTAGGGCTGGAATCCAACAGTCTCAAATTAAAAAATATTCAATTAGTGTATTTTTCAGGCACACAAATTGTACTCTCCCAATGGACAATATTTCAAGTTGAAGACTGACTACCAAAAATCCAAGAACTGTCTTTTTATTTACTGCAGCTAGTAACAAGTTCACGTAAGGAAGTACCTTAATCCTCATTCTTCTTCTCACGGTTCAGACAACCTGTAGCTCTTAATCCTTTAAAAGGCTAAAGTCTGGGGGGGCCTGGGTGGCTCAGTCGTTAAGCATCTGCCTTCGGCTCAGGGCATGATCCCGGAGTCCTGGGATCGAGCCCCACATCAGGCTCCTCCGCTAGGAGCCTGCTTCTTCCTCTCCCACTCCCCCTGCTTGTGTTCCCTCTCTCGCTGGCTGTCTCTCTCTGTCAAATAAACAAAATCTTTAAAAAAAAAAAAAAGGCTAAAGTCTATACTCCTTAAGGATTAGCAAAAGGGAAAAAAACTTTCTGAACTAAAGCAGTCATGTTACATTCATTTCAATCCTTAGAAAAATAGTTCAGAAGGCCTGAAGATATACCAAAAAACCTGACTTTAATGGGAAACAGCTAAGAAAGAGCCATAG
Organism: Ursus maritimus; assembly: GCF_017311325.1. Taxonomy (NCBI): domain Eukaryota; kingdom Metazoa; phylum Chordata; class Mammalia; order Carnivora; family Ursidae; genus Ursus; species Ursus maritimus. The sequence goes on from NW_024425230.1 coordinate 38,392,774, forward strand.
TTTTGTTTTGTTTTTTAAGATTTTATTTATTTATTTGAAAAAGAGAGCACCAGTCAGAAGAGAGGCAGAAGGAGAGGAAGAAGCAGACTTCCTGCTGAGCAGGGAACCTGATGTGGGGCTTGATCCCAGGACCTCGAGATCATGGCCTGAGCCAAAGGTAGATGCTTAACCGACTGAGACACTCAGGTGCCCCAAGAGCCATGGTTCTTCAACCAGAGATCAGCCCTGTACCAAAAGGAATCCAACAAACACTTCCAGACTAATCAATCAAACACTATAACTCCAAACCTCAATAGATCCAAATGCTATGAATCAATCTCTCTCTCCTCAAGCCTTCCTGGAAACCAGGAGTTAAAATATAAGCTATCATAAACTCATTCTTTTCCCAAACCTTTAGAATCTCTATAGATATCCTTTCATCTTAATTTCACAATGACCTTGTATCTCATAACTAACAACATTATAACATCAGCAACGGCTAACATTCACTGCATAGTTACAACATGGTAGTCACTGTGCTGGGTGCTTAATGTTCTTTATCTGATCTAATCCTCACAATAAGGTCAGTTCCACATTACAGATGAGAAAAGAAGCTCAAAAAATTTAAATATTTTAAATATCTCTACTGCTCTCAAAGTCCCAAACCCTTAGGTATTCCTTCCAATTTGATCCTCATTATTAAAAAAGGGAAGGTGCAGGATGTCTGTGGCTCAGTCTGTTAAGCATCTGCCTTTGGCTCAGGTCATGATCCCAAGGTCCTGGGATTGAGTCCCGCACTAGGCTCCTTGCTCACCAGGGAGCCTGCTTCTCCCTCTGCCTGCCACTCCCCCTGCTTCTGCGCTCTGACAAATAAACAAAATGTTTAAAAATAAACAAATAAAATAAAAGGTGAAGGTGCTCTATGACAGCAGATCTTAAACTTTGGTGTGTAACATGGTCAAAGAAAGAGCTACTGTTAGAACACAAATTGTTGGGCCTCAACCCCAGAGTTTATGTTTTGGGGGACTGAGATGGGTCCTGATATTTGAATTTCTTCTTCTTCTTCTTCTTTTTTTTTAAGATTTTATTTATTTATTTGACAGAGAGAGACAGCGAGAGGGGGAACGCAAGCAAGGGCAGTGTGAGAGGAAGAAGCAGGCTTCCCGCCGAGCAGGGAGCCCGATGCGGGGCTCCGTCCCAGGACTCGGGGATCATGACTTGAGCCAAAGGCAGACGCTTAACGGCTGAGCCACCCAGGCGCCCCTGATATTTGAATTTCTAGTCTACGGCCATACCACCCTGAATGCACCCCATCTCGTCTGAATTTCTAACAAGTTCCCAGATGCTGCTGCTGCTGGTACAGGGACTACTGCTTTATGAAAAGGTTAAAAGGAAGTAATCCCCTCTCACCTTAGCTATCATTTTCTCATGTGAAAACACTTCTCTACAGAGTACTTCTAACAAGAGAGACACTTAGAACTTAAAAAAACCTCCAGGGTCTGAAAGCTAAAAGACTTCTTTTTTCCCCCACTTCACAAAGGCCCCAATATCACCAATGACATTAAGATAGTAGAAATCCAAAAAAGGAAAATTAAGAACAGAATGACTGTAAAATTCTGCTCAAGGGCCTGTCACCATCCACATTTTACTTCTTCAGCCTGAAAGTGTTTCCTTTCGGTGTCCTAGGGCCAGAGACACGCCAAAAGAAAAAGGAGGTAGATTGTTTTGTAATACTAAAAAATCGAGGACAGGTTCTAAAAATATAATAGTATTTTGCCCTATAAACAGAAAACCTCAAAATGCTATAAATTCCTTTTGTCTGTCTCTCTTTTGTCACACTATCCTCCATCTCAAAGAGCTGTTCTTCTTACGCAAGACTGACCCAAACTTTATCCTTTCTCAGGTAGCTTAAACATTGATTACGTCAATGTCATCTAGGATGAATGACTTCAAGCATAGGATTTGTTAAAAATGTCTCCTCAGCCTGCCAGGGAAACTTCTTACTTAGGTGGGTGCTGTCAACCATGACTAAACTGTACCAAGAGAAATATATTTTAAAATATTAATATGGCTTGGCACCTTCCTGATGCTAATCCTTCCAGTTCCATCCCAATGGCACAACTGGGAAATTAACCGAAGAGAAAAAGCAATCTTCCCTCTGCTCTCGACTTTCAGACGCTCCTCCTCTACAGCTCTGCCATGCACAGACTCATTCTATACATATACATGGAGACGGAACATGCGCGCACACACACACAAATAACTCTCGGCAGGAACCAAAAATCAAAGCCTAACCCCATGGTTTTGAAGTGAGCAAGTCCAATTTCCTTCTTTGTAGCCCTTGACACATGCTGGCTGGGAGCCGTCTGGATTTTTTTCTGCCTTGTTCCTGCACCAGAAGGCTCTGCACTGCAGGTCAGGGGATGATAAGGAAATGAACAGTGTAATTTCCAAGGCCTCTGAACACGGCCCTGTCAGCAGCTCTGGAGGCGGGTTACTCAAGCATGGCTTGAAGAGTGAAAAACCACAGAGAGGAGGGCTCGGCCAGCCAGCAGTGGCAGGATCTCAGCTGTGTATGTTACTGCCACCTCCAGCCTGAAAGCCCAAGCCCTGCTGCCTCCCTGGATGAGCTCTGCTGGTAAAAGCTCTTATACCCAAATGGCAAAAATACAAGTTCGCACTGGGGGAGGAAGATTAAGAACTGGGACTTAGATTTTCCATGTACTCTTGTGTAGAAACAAAAAGCATTTAGTGCTCTTTCAGCATATATGAGATTGCACAGCCTGGCAAACCCACAATAACATCTATCCAACATACCAAACCCCATATCAGGGATATGGCCAGAAAGGAAACTCAATTTATATGAAATGTGAAATTCAACAGGCTACTTCAAGGTCTTTTAAAGCCAATTTTCAGTCTCTCCCCTTCTCCAAACCTCACTATAAATATCAGGAGCTTTAGAACCCATCACCAGCATGAAAATTTCCCAACCCAGGTTTGGATCTTCTTCTGACCACACACAGTGCTCAAAATCTTAGTCAACATGCTTATCTATTTATACTGGGCTTCCTATAAAGGTGGAATGTGGTTATATTTCAGCCCATTATTGCCTAGGGCAGACTGAGACATATTTTACATCATGTTTTTCTCTCTAATATTTATTGAATGCTTCCTAATGAATGCCACACATTGTTCAAAATGTTTTATATGCATTAACTAATTTAATGTTATAACAAGCCTACTAGGAACTATTGTTTTCCTTATTTTGCAGGTGAAAAAAACTGAGGTAGAGCAGTTAACTTCCTCAAGATCACTGGGTTAATAAGTGGCAAAGCTGGGGTACAAATCAGGTAGTCTGGCTCCAGAGTTTATACTCTTAACTGCTAAGTTATACGTAAAAGTTGATGTGAAATTTAAGTTTAGAAAGAAAGCTAGCGTTTTATGTCAGAAGTGGTTCCCAATTCTCAGATGAAAAAGAAAATTCACAATGGCTCTCAAATGTTAAAGTACATAGCGATTATCTGGAGAGACTTCTGGAAGAGTTTTGGGCCCCGACTCCTGTAACTTATTTAGAACTGGGTAAGGGTCAAGAATCTGCATTTTGACACTCGGGTGATGTGATACACATGGTTTTACGGGCCACACTTTTAGGGACTCTACTATAGATGGTCAACTGTAAGATCCAAAGAGCACGAAACTTCTCTGTTTTATTCACTAGTATATACCGAGCACCAAGCACAATACCTGGAATCTAAAATGCACTCAAATTGTCAACTATACCTCAATTAAATTTTTTAAATAAAAATAAATAAAATGCACTCAGTTAATGTACTGGATAAATGGCATTCAACAGTATATATCATGTCTTTATGAACCGTTAATATCCACAATACATTTAAAGTCTGCCTACTAGTGACATGTCCAAGAATGGAAATTTGAATGCAATATTCCAGAAAACACACACACACACACAAAACCAAGCTCAAAGTAGCAGTTTAAAAAGTAACTTTCCCTTTTTATATATAATAGGATAATAGGATAGGTTTAACACCAGCTGTAAATAGTTCTTTGCAAACACTGTCATCATACCAAAGAAACCTAAACTCAAGGATCCTTTGTTTACTAAGCATCTACAATGTTAAAAGCAGTAAGAAAAACAACGAAAACAGTTTCAAGAGTATCTGGGAATTCACATCCAGTGTTTCTAAGGTAGTTTTTAGAGTGGGAAAACAGAGAATCCCTCATAACAGCTGAAGACTTTTTAATAACCCCAGAGTAACAATATGCCATAAGAACCCGGTCACCAAAAAACTGGTTTCTAAGCCTGGCTTTGTTACCGACTACCGCGAGAGCCTAGGCAAGTCACATGACCTCCCTGGTCTTAGTTTCTTCTTCCATAAAATGAGGAGATTGGACAAGATAATTTTTCTGTGGGCCCTCCTTGAATTACAACACACAGATGGAAAACAGAGCTACTAAAGAAAAAATAAATTAAGCTCAGGCTCTGTTGCATCTCTGTCCCACAGAAATATCAACTTTTTTAATTTTTTCCATGTAGGAAAATGCTTGAGGGCATTTGGCTTCAGGAAGCATGGCTGACTGCTACGCCATCAATAGCTGAGAAAAAACAGCTAGTGAAGGAGGAAGGCTTTAAGAGAGAAAGCCTTGGATCAGAAGGAAAAAAAGAGACCCGACCTTGACTGGGCAATGAGGGATTGTAACACGAGAGAACTGAGCTGGGAGGCATAAACTAGGGCAGGAAAACAAAACCAAGGGCAAAGGAAGATGCTCTTAGAACACAGGATATGATAGCAAGCATGATGAGAAAGGGAAAGAGCAAAGAGCACACTTAATGGGTTTTTTTTTTGTATCCTAAACTAAGGGGGGAAGTGGTAATATACGCAGCAGTCTGAGAGTAGCAGAAGCTGAGACCCAAAACGGGGCGGGGGAGGGGGGAACAACTGTAGACTGTTTCTACCTTGCAAGATCAAAAACAGCAGCTAAAAAGGCCAGAGGAGCTTCTGGCTGCAAACCTCTAGATCCTTTAGCCAATAGAGCCTACTGGTTACTATACATGATTTGAAAAAATGAGTCTCACCTTAAATTCCTGGTTTAAGCACTGACTCTGACAGGAGTCTGTATTGCAGGACTCAGCACAGATACATCACTGCCTTCTGTGGTTTGTAAATTCTTTTTTTCTTGCCTGTCAGAATGGCAATGCAAGCACTAAACTCTAAGCTTGGAACATTCAGGCAGGCACCCTTTCTCCCCTTCCATCCCTAACTTAACAATCTATCAATCAAACCAAAGGCAAGGCAACAGGCAGGAGCCAAAAAGCTCTGTCTTGTTTATTCCTCACCATTCCCTCCCCCATCTCTTCAGCGGGCAGGAAGTATGAACAGGAGTGTTCAATAACAATTCAGGGCAGCAGCAGTTGCTAAGAGCCATTTCTGGTCTCTTAGAACTCTGGGAAACAGCACAGTGAGCCCTTCCAGAGAAAGGTGTGGTGGAGCCTAAGTAGGATCCCATGAAGGGAAATTCACATCCTTGGCTGATAGGAAATTCCCTGAGCCACGGCCTAAGATACCTACCTAGATGAGAAGGTCCTGAGGTAAATAATTTGAATACTCAAATATCCCTTATTAGCTAGTGGTAGACATGTGACAATTCCAACCTACACCCCAAACTCTATTTGTCTTCTCCCCTATTTCCAAGGTGGTGGTGAGGGGGTAGGCAGACATGGTTTGGGGGAGATATCAGTCAAGACATTTCCCAAATTTTATGAGTTTTCTTTCTTCCTGAGAGCTGCCAGCTCAAAGTATATAATTCCCAGATTATATCAAAACATCTGTTTTGCTCTTTTAGTTCTATTGGTTCATATAGTCCCCACATAGAAGGAACATTCCAAACCAATTGAGGCATAGGCAAGCCCATTATCTCAGAGAGAAAATCTTAAAAGTTTTCAAAGCCTTAATGTATAAGCTATAGTAGTAATCATCACTGAGCCCCTATTATGCCCTAAACCCTGGAGTCCTTGTTTCCCAAAAGTTGATCTGCTCTAAGATTCCTAGCCTTCTTTTCCCTTAAGTCTTCCCCTCCTCCCATTCCAGAAACATTCTCTCCCTGCACAGTGTTTTCATCTCCTAGCAACTTCCAAACATTTATTTAAATAATTATTTCAATGAACAAAGGCTTTATGGAAAGGAACCCCAGAACCAGACTGTTCAAAAGGGTTGAGGGAACAGGGAAAGGAATTGAGAAACCAGGTTTTGGCTTATAGTAACATCAAGCTGCACAGCAACTTTCTGCTTCTAAAAGTACTTCCCAGCAATTTTATCTTTCTTCCAAAAACTGAAGTGGTCTCTCTCCCTTTTCTCTCTCATTCCATTGCCCCACTGTCAGTCTCCTTGGGAGACAAGGCTTATATACCACAGGTACATTATGAAAGGGCAAACCACCCTGGCACCAAGGTGTTTTCTTAGCTGAATATGCCGTACCTTTCAGCCGAATTATAATCTGAAGGGCAGCCACCCAACTGGTCGCTGGACCTCCAAGAGAAAACAGGTTCCACTTGCTACTCTGTTGGAGACTATCATGGACATTTAGACTTAAATCCAACAGGAAGCTCAGCATCATTAATCCTTTCACCTGCGGATGACTACTGGGCCTACAAGATTGCAACATGAGTCAAGAGTTCTAAACAGAAAGGAAAATGAAGTCCACTCTCAGAAGTGGCCACTTTTCGGAGTGCCTGGGTGGCTCAGTCGGTTGAGCGTCTGCCTTTGGCTCAGGTCATGATTCCAGGATCCTGGGATAGAGCCCCGAATTAGGCTCCCTGCGCCATGGGGAGCCTGCTTCTCCCTCTCCCTCTGCCTGCTGCTCCCCCTACTTGTGCATGCATGTGTGCTCTTTCTCGGTCAAATAAATAAATAAATCTTAAAAAAAAAAAGAAAAGAAAAAGTGGCCACTTTTCAGCACAGGAAGAACAATAATTATGAACATGGATATATGGCAAGAGTTTATCGCAGCCAGATGTAGGGAACAGTCTAATGGGCCTGGAACAGAAGCAAGAACTCCTGGTACTCCTAGGCCTCTTTAAAACAGTATTATCCATCTGCACCCCAGAGAAAATGGTAAATCACAGCCAGCACAGGACGAGCCATGCCAGTAGCCAGCTGGAACTTGACGCTGCTGAGGTGGACTATAGCATCTGTCACCTAAACATAGGCAGCTTCTCTCTGGCAGCTGCCTCTGGTGAAAGGGAATGAACCATTGTGTTATTAGTGGAAGAAAATTCACAGCCCTGTTACCAGGGAAGCCCAGATGTTGCTAAGAGCTACAGATGTGCCGGAGGCAAAGACCAAAATACCTACAGCAAAGAAAGCACAAGCTACCACTGGAATCCAGGCACGGAGAGGGCACCACCACACAAACATACACATGCAGCCTCTATTTATTAAACTTACATATGGAAATAGGTATTCCCTGTTGCAGCTGATGTAATTACAGAGAAACCAATTCATACTGCATCTGCTGGGATCAGCTGAAAACACAGGGTGAGCAAAACACAGAGCGGAAAAATCAAGAGCCGATGAAGAGCTCATCATCAGGCCGGCCGCTTTGCAGGAAACTGTAAGCTGCTGAAGTTTAAGGCAGCCTGAGCTGACCCTACACTCACACCTACTCTGCTCCAGCCCTGCAAGCTCTATTTCCTGAGACATGAACTAAGATCATCTTCCCAGAGGAGGAGAGCCCCTCCTGGGGCTGCAAGCACCTGTCCTTCCAACTCAAGCAGAAGGTAAGGTATCATTACACTGTTTGGCAGCTATTAAACCACCAGGACACTTTGATTACCAATAGTTGAGGGAGATACTTGGCCACGAACTATACTTTTGGTGGCCAAAGAATCTCTTTTAAGGCCAAACATGCAGAGCCACAATGCTAACTCATAAGGCCTGATTAAGTACCTCTTAGTACAGTCAGTACCTCCTGCTCCCTTATTTACCTGCCCCTTTGCTCATTGGTAGCCACCAATAGAACACGTGGTAGATATCATACCATGAACTTATTTAAACTTTTCTCTTCCAAAAACACAACAGCACCATTTATTCCATTAAGAACAGCACTCAACCGAAAGCCTATCATCAACTTACTAAGTTTATCAATGACTCTGAGGATGAAATACCAGCAAGCTGGGGACCACATAAAGGTTGATGCCAGTCTCCAGCAACAAGTATCTGAGGGTGGGACAAGGACAAGGTGATGGGTTCTCAACTTGACTTAGAGAAAATTCATTCTACCAAGTAGCTGCCCCCAACAATAGATATTCTCAAAATGCCCAGGCCTGCTGTTAATGAATCCGTAGAGAATCCCCTAATTTGGAACAAAACCACATTATCATTACCAGCTGCTCTGACCTTGTAATTGGTCATTACCCACAAACTAATGAGCCTCCCACAGAGTGCACAAAGCATTTGGTGGTTAGTCCAGGGCAGTTCTGACTGGCAGTAGGCAGCCAGATCTGGCCACCTCTTACCTTTTCAGACTTGACTTTCTTTAGCGGGCGACACTCATTCTCCCCTTCCTCTGGCTCCGGTTTAGCTCCCAAAGGATTGAGCGCTGCCCCAGGCTCAATAGCTATACTCCCAAGTGGCTCCACAGTTCCTGTATCCACCCCTGCACTTCCATCATACTGACCACCCCGTCCTCCCAAGGGAACTGGCTGGAGGACCCCAGGATCCTTTTCTGAACAAGTCCCCAATCCTTCGCTTCTCTCCTTCTTGCTCTTAGATGAGCTGTTCTCCTTCTCCTTTTTAGAGCCGGCTACACTGCGGGATGCCTTAGCGGCCTTCTCTGAGCCCTTGGGAGCAATAGCAGCAACCAGGCTTCCTGCATTGGCACCATCTCCTGAGCGTCCCTGCACCTCTTTCTTGCTAGCTGCCCCCTCACTTGGAGTGAACAGGGAAGTCCCTGGAGTGGGTTTGCTAGTGTCTTTGCCACTCTTATTCCTTTTGGATTTTGATTTGCCTTCCTTCCCTTGAGGACCTGGCACTGGGGTCACAAACTTGATGTTGTCTGGTAGTGTGGCCACAGCATTGGGAGCCGGTATCCCCACCTCCTTTGAGCCTGACATTTCCAGTTTCTGCTGGTCCTTTTCCAGATCGGCGTCCAGGTCAATGATGAGATTCCCTACTCCAATGTCCCATTCATCCCCACTGTCGTATGTCTCAACCGGGTTTGCATCCACTCCTTTCCCTCCGGAGGCTCCACTGCTCAAGGACATCTTAGAGTCAACGTCCCACCTCAAGATTCAAGGCTCTTCCTTGCCCCCAGCTTTCCTATTTTCAGCTTCAGCTATGTTCTCAGACCTGCCACATTGGTCAGTACATGCCCAGTGGACAACATCATTGCTGGAAAAAGAAAATTTAAAGAGCTGTTAAAGGAAACAATACAGGCAAGGAGACAGCCTGAAATAAACTCCCACACAAAACAGACTGTTCCTAGGGGGCTATCACATCACAATGGACAAGACAAACAGGTTCAATTGTATTTCTAACCAAGTCACATTGGACCAGGGAAAACTTAATTCCCTTTCCATCTCCCCAGGGGAGAGTACAGTATTTCCAAATTCCCTTTCCATCTCCCCAGGGGAGAGTACAGTATTTCCAAATTCTGTGTAAGTCTTAACTAGGAATCCTCTAGAGTTAGTTTCCCATTCCCAAGAGACTTATTTCTACTACCACTGCCAGCTGGCAATCTTCCCTCAATCAATACATGCCCTGGCACATAACAGATTCAAGCTCTAGCACAACTTTACTCATACCCCCTTTCTCCTTGCTTCTTCTTGAATTATCAGAGACTCAGAACATGGACTTGCAAAGGCTGTGAGAGCCCTCTATGAACAGGGCCTGTCCCTACTAAAAATAATATGGATTCCTTGTCATTCTGTTTTTTTGGGGAAAAAATCTTACTATGGATAAGAGTGAAAGAGAAAAAGCAAGCAGAACTAGGAAAAATATAACATTAGGATAGAGGACAAATATTGCAACTAAAGGAGACAATCCTTAGAGAGGACTCAACCAATCAGCTTAATTTCAGATAAACAAACTTTATTCAACTTCAGGTTTCAAATTATGTCCAAATAGCATAATTCAGTGTAGCCTTTCCCACGTCCCACTAAAATATCTATGAAGACACACACACACACACGAAAAAATTTTACCCTGACTGAACACCACTAAAACCCTTAACAGCAGAGTGTGAAATAATTCTTCACATTTTTATATAGATTGGCGGCATGCTATTGATAAATACCAAGGCCTCACCACATGAAACAGGCTGGCTAAAAAAGTGGGGGAGGGAGGGAGACAATTTATAACTCTCCGGTCTCCCGGCTCATGAGACTTCGGGAGTGTACCATCTAGAAAACCTGACAGCCAACAAATACCATCCAGGTATTACTTTATGACAAAGCGAAAGAATTCTGTTCTTGCTCACTCCCCTGTCCACCATCTTTCTATATCCATTTAGAAAAGAATGCTCATAAAATAACAGAGCAAAGAGCAAACCAGTAGTGGCACAATTAACCCTACAAAGTGGATTTCCAATTATAAATGCTACAGATAGGACAGAGACAAGACAAATTGTACTTTTTCACCTACTCTCTCAAGACAGTATCAAAGAACGAGGGTGCAGTTACAAGAGAAAACATCACCCCAAGACAGCAGAGCTGTACCAAGTAAAATGCCTGCTAGTAACTGGGACTTAAGAGAGAAAGGTGTGCATATTAATTTGCCATTTAACTGAAGATCTGAGAAGAAAATACATCCTTTACACAAGTAGAGAGCTTAGTACCATTAGGAACAACTACTGCTGGCATTGAGTCTACAGAGATCTTACTTTATAAAAGGAAGAACAAATTGGGGGGAAGGGGGGACATGAAGTGGGAACTATGGAAAAATGCCACCCACAAGGTAAAGGAAACATTACCCCTGAAGTCAGAGAAATGATACCCCTGAAAATATCTAGAATTTTATTTTATTTTTTAAAGATTTATTTTATTTATTTGAGAGAGACAGAGAGCATGAGTGGGGGCGGGGCTAGAGGGAGAAGCAGACTCCCTGCTAAGCAGGGAACCTGACACAGAGCTCAATCCCAGGATTCTGGGATCATGACCTGAGCTGAAGGCAGACACTTAACCGACTGAGCTACCCAGGCGCCCCAAATATCTAGAATTTTAAAGAAACTTTTTATTAAAATGTTTGGAATTCTCAATACCACCGAAGAAGACTTGGCCCCCAGTAAATACTAGTATAGCACATTTTCATTCATTCAAAAAAAAAATTTGTATTTATTACCTACTATGTGCTAGGCTCTAAACCTAGGTGCTGGGAATACAGCAGTAAATAAGGCAGTGGAAATGGTACTGAAAATAATTCCATTATGAGGGACAGCAACCATTTCTAGAAAAGGGAACGCCAGCTGAATCTGTACTATAGTGCATCATTAAAGCATAGTTCTCTCCAACATCATAATTTATTACCTCTGCAATCTTTGCAACTGTGGCTAGGCATAGAATATCACAAATTCACATTCACCTAAGACTCACCCACTTTTCTCCCAAGCCGCACTATCATCAGTATGTAATTCAACCATTAAAACAACCCTATGTTTGTTTAACCTTGGAAAAACAACTTTTCAAAAGACCTTCCTCTAAAAAACAGAACAAACACAACCTTCCTCAAAAAAGAGGACTGTGATGGAAGAGAGACTCTGGAGGAAAGAATATAAGGTACATAAAAATGATAGTGCTCAGAGAGCTTATGACAGTTCTCACTTTACTATACTGGCTGACCTGTCATATGGAGCAGGATAAATGAAGTATGCCAGCAAGGAAGAGATAGCATTAAGAAGAAAACAGGCAGAAATGAAAGGATATGAACTTAGACAAAAGGAAAAGAGGATATGACATTTTTTAAAAAGGAAGAAGCAAGGAAACAAAAAACGCACTACCTATTAAAATTCACACAGAAATCAAAAAAGCACAGAACTGAAATTGTGGGAAATGATTCAATAAACTACAAGAAAACTTGAGATATTTTTCTAAAAACATGATCAAAAAGGACAGCAAAAAGAAAATGAGAGAAACTGAGAGAGATACACCATTTAATAGCACTGAAAAGAAAACTGAGGAGACTAGAACAAGTGGGAGGAAAGCAACCCATTAAGACATAATAAATGAATAATATCTAGAGCTGAAAAAGATCCTGCATGCAGATTAAAAAGGTTTACTACTCTTTCAGCAAAGTCTATTTAAAAAGCCAACTTGCACACATTCTGGCAAAATTCTCCAATTATAAGGACAAAAACTGGGCAAACCTCAGACTGCTCTGCAATATTAAATGTTTAAAAAGAATGAAAAATCTACAGAATTTTGAAGAAAAAAGGTTGTTAGTCAAGTCTTACATAGAGTCAAGTTTTCTGTCATGTATAAAAGTAATAGGGGCACCTGGGTGGCTCAGTCAGTTGGATGTCCAATTCTTGGTTTTGGCTCAGGTCATGACCTCAGGGTCCTGGAATGGAGCCTATGTCAGGCACTCAGTACAGAGTCTGCTTGTCCCTCTCCCTCTGCTCCTTCCCCAGCCCCCTGCTCTCGTGCGTGCTCTTTCTCTCTCTTAAATAAATAGTCTATTAAAAAAAGGTAATAGATTTTCAAAGAACACGTAGTATATATCTGTCTTGTTAAAAACTATCTGAAGCCCTAAAATCAGTTCAGTAGCATAAATGTGAATAAACATTTATAAACACAAATACCAACTGATTTTGTAATCTGAAAAGTAAACTGGATGCAGATATTAAAAATTATTCCTAAAAGAGATCTGAGGTAAAATCAATGCCTATGATAATGTAGAACTCAAAGTTCAGCCTTAACACTAGTAAGGAAAGACACTTCCTCAAATTCCTCTTGTCCCAATTCTGTATGTCCTGGCAAATTGTTTTGTTTTTTTCTAGTAAACAAGATATATTGCCATTATTTTTATTTTTTAATATGATTCTTCTCAAAGGGGAGCTGGAGATGAAAATTTGAACATCTGGTGGTCTGTGCTCATTTCCAGGTTCTACATTTTTTTTTTAAAGATTTTATCTATTCATTTGGCAGAGAGAGAGAGACAGCCAGCAAGAGAGGGAACACAAGCAGGGGGAGTGGGAGAGGAAGAAGCAGGCTCATAGCAGAGGAGCCTGATGTGGGGCTCGATCCCATAACGCCAGGATCACGCCCTGAGCCGAAGGCAGACGCTCTCCAGGTTCTACATTTTAAGTGATACTCATTAAATAGAAGGATATCCAGAATGGTACACTGAAAGATCAAAAAGCCATTTTTCATTAAGAGCAAAGGTCTTACAAATTGGTATTCCTTAGTCTGGAAAGGAGAATACTGAAGGGAGACAGGCTGGTGAGCTTCAAATATCTGATGGTTGAAATGTGGAAGAGAGAAACTTATCCTGTGATCCTGAGGGTAGAAACAGGACCAGTGAGAAGAAGTTATAGAAGACAGATGTTTTAACTCAGGAAGAAATTCAATAACCTGAGATTTACAACAATGGCCCACGATGCTTAATGAAGCCATATCTTTATCACTGAAAGTACTGAGTAGAAAAAGCATAATCATCTGTCAAACAAATTACATAAAGAATTCCTCTATGTGTGGTAGGGGGTAGTCTGGACATGCCTAGGGCCTTTTTCAAATCTATAATGCTATTAATGTAGCTACCAAAAAGTGCTTTCCTTCCTAGAAAACTACCCAGAATTTCTGGACCAGGATGCAAACAAAGAAAACATATCCTGAGGACTGATCTTTAGTAGTCCCAATGTTCTTTAGAGAGTCACTGTCCTATTTCTGAGAGTATTAAGAGTTTTCATAAGTACTACTTTTAACCAGGTGACTTCTTAGAAATCCAGTTTTCCAAACCCTGCAGGCTTCACAGTAACTTTGGTGGTACATTTCCAAAGATAAACTGTAAAATTGCCAAGGATTCTTTAATCAGCCTGACTGCAGCAGCCAAACCACTTCCCATCTGCTCCCTACAGCATCCCTGGCTTTAGACTGCTAATAATCAATTCTCTGACAGGTCATTGCAGAGATGTTTAACCCCAGGAGGTAGGGCAACTAACATGCTTGCTGGAAATGAAAAGCACTGACCTCTTGCTTCCATGGCAGAGAAAGTGCAGAATCAGAAGAACCAATACTTTAGAGAGACCACAAGATACTTTCAACTTGTAAGAGCAACTGTATATATTTTCCCCTCTCTTCTCTCCTTCTAATTGTACTACACTTTCTTATTTAGGACCACAATTCACCAGCCTCTGGAATTACTTATCAGTACCATTTATTCTTTGTTCTTGCACCTGATCACCAACAACTCCTCTCTGCATGAATATAGCTAAGGGACCAAGATAGGCCATGACAATCACCCCTATATCCTGTACCTATAACAACAAAAGTTCAAATCTCTGGAACCCAATTCCATCTCTCAGATTTCCAGCCCGCAGACTGGTTTGTAATCACATATTTTGGGTCGTTATTTACTTTTTTAAGGCACATGTCATAGATCACACTACTTTCCTACCTCAGGAATGAACAAGGACTTCAAGATGGCTAAGAATGAGAAAGAGTCTGCATGTGAGGTCTCCTCCCTGCCCAGAGGACATAAGCAGCAACTGACCCTACATCATGATGTTCAAACATAGTAAGGACACTACTTCTCCCTAGAGGACTATAAAGAGAGAGTATCTCTTTAACTGACAATTACCCACAGATAATCTGGTCTAAGTAGCAAATAGTCCAATGCCGTTCTACTGTAAATTTATCTGTCCACGCCTCTTCTTCCGGGTTTTGGATCAATCTTCTTATAGGCTTTGGCCTGAGTGAATGACAGCCGTATATGAGTGTGCATCATCTGCTCGGGACCATACAGGTCATACACATTTAAATGTGAGGGTGATCTGTCTGGCTAGGTATTTCCCTCCAAAAGCTGTATGGTAAAACAAAACAAAACAAAATAAAACAACACACACACACACAAAAAAACTGCTATACTCAATTTTAAGATAGCATGGTGTAGAAAAAAGAGCACTGAACTCAGAATCAAGATACGATTTCTGGGGCACCTGGCTGGCTCAACTGGAAGAACATGCAACTCTTAATCTTGGGGTTGTGAGTTCGAGCCTCACGTCACATAGAGATTACTCTAAAAAAATAAACTTAAAAAAAGAGTGATTTCTGGGGGTACCTGGTTGGCTTAGTCAGTAGAGCATGCAACTTTTTTTCTTTTTTTTAAGATTTATATATTTATCTGAGTGTGTGTGTGGCGGCAGGTGGGGGGGCGCGGGGGCATGGGGGAGATCTTAAGCAGACTGCACATTGAGCGTGGAGCCTAACTTCGGGCTCAATCTCGTAACCCTGACATCGTGACCTGAGCTGAAACCAAGAGTCAGATGCTTAACTAACTGTGCCACCAAGCACCCTATTATTTTTTTTTTTAAGATTTATTTACTGGGGAACCTGGGTGGCTCAGCTGGTTGAACACAGGACTCTTGATTTTGGCACAGGTCATGTGATCTCATGGGTTGTGAGACTGAGCCCCCAGTTGGCTCCATGCTAGACAGGGTGTCTGCTTGAGATTCTCTCTCCCTCTGCTGAGTAAGGTGAGAGAAAGGAGAGGGAAAGCAAGCGAGAATCTCAAGCAGACTCCCCGCTGAGCACAGAGCCAGATGTGGGGCTTGACCTCACGACCCTGAGATCATGACCTCAGCCCACATCAATAGCTGGAAGCTTAACTGACTGTGCTGCCCAGGTGCCCCCTAAAACATGCTACTCTTGATCTCAGGGTGAGTTCAGGCCCCGTGTTGAGTGTCGAGTTTATTTAAAGAAAAAAAAGAGAAAGAGAGATGTGATTTCTGGACTCAAATTTCCACTGACGCTAGCCAAGCTGCTTCATTAAATATTTTCATTTATAAAATGGAGGGAGAGGAACCTCAGTGGCTCAGTCAGTTAAGTGTCTGCCTTTGGCTTGGGTCATGATCCCAGGGTCCTGGGATCAAGCCCCATGTCAGGCTCCCTGCTCAGTGGAGAGCCTGCTTCTCCCTCTCCCTCTGTCCCTGCCCTGCATGTGTGCTCTGTCAGATAAATAAAATTAAAATTAAAAATAAAATAAAATAAAATGGAGGGAGCATCCATCATGGTTCTAAGTGTATTATGAGCATACAGATTTGAAAAACGTAAGACAACTCAAAAATATAAAATGACTCAAATAATCTTATACTGTTCTAGTGTCTGAACTTAAAGAGGATTGTTTCACACTTAGACCTTATACAGAGTATCAAGGTATTTACAAAAATAAAGGAAAAATGTTTGAAAATTTTCTACAAATTAAATTACAGGTAGTACTGATATCAACCTAAGTTCTATGAAAGAAAAATGGCAATCCATTTTTCTTCCATGAACTCAGCAGTCTGAGTTTTCTCTTTAGGGTACTCCTTATCTTCAGGTGTTGCTCAAAACCCTACACTACAGGGACATACAGACTCTGTCTTCCTTCAAAAATCCCTCAGGGCCAACGTACCCATCTCAAAGCTCACGGTTTCAACATCTGGACTCTCTTTTTATCACCTGTTCCAATCCACTAGGGTGTTGACCCCACTGATAGGACAGGACTTCCAATCCAAACTGTATGAGAATCGTGGGTTTGATGCCTCTGGGAAAGGTCAAGAAAACCAATGGGATACAACAAAGCTGCTACAAGAAAACCATATTATACCATCTTTCCTAAATTCCAGAGGCTACCCTGAAATCAGTTTGTGCTTAGCCAGCCTCTGGTGAGGCAAGTACAACATGTAAACTACCTTCAGTGACTCTGAGCTTACCCAGCTGGAAGAACAGGCATCTCCTTCTCCACCTGCCACACTTCATGGGAGCTCACTAATAAACTGAATTTCCACCTAGGGCTCTAACGAGAAACAATCAGCTTTCCCTTGGGTCTCTCCCTTAATTTATTACATTAATTACTGTAACAAAGGAACTGTGTCATCTCCTCAAGTACCATAGCTCTCAGCTTATATCTCCAATGAGGGATCAGATAGAGAAGAGACTAACAGTGCCAATTCGAGAAGACGGATCCAATTCAACAGGGCTCATCTGACCATGTGTCACCTAAGGACAGAAGAGTAAAACGTATAGTATCTCTCAGTCCCTGAGTGTTTTTATGCTGCATCTCATGAATAGTTTTATGGTCCTCACAGGCTGTTATTCTCAGACAAAGATTACGAGGCTTGACCTGTTTCATTTCAAAGAAGCAACTGACACTTCCACCAGGACATAGCTATTCAACAGGGCTCAGGCTCAGCGCCTTCGTGTTTGCTGATACTGCTCTGTGCCAGCATACATATCGCAATAGGCTAAACAGCATACTGAATATGTAAATAATTCAGTCCCAGCTCTACAGAGATTCATTTGGTGGAACTATCCACAGAGAAAACCCTTACCGAGACCTATATGTAAGTAGGCCAAGAAGCAGAAGGCAAAGATCATCTAAATAATAAAGCTCCACCATCCCCCTTTCCCCTAATAATCGGAGGACTATATAGCCTTTATAATTTAGTTCTAATCCCCAGAAGTAAACTTTCTGTGCTAAAGAGAAAGAGGTGGTCAAATTCTCAGGAAAAAAGTGAATAGTGGAGATGGCTAGGAATCAGACCTAAGAAATCAGCCCTCCACACAGAACTGCTGTGTGAAAGCTTTTCTCCGTGTCAACCTTCTCATCTCTAAAAGGGGGGTGATAATGTGGGACAAGTTTATGGGCATGAGTGAAAGGAAGTAACCCAAGCATTTTTCAGGAAATCCAAGGAATTACCTTCGCTTTCTATAGACCTCACCTCCCTTCCTCAATCAATCGTACACAAGAGCTACTATGCTCTACTAACTCTGAAGAGCAAAGAAAAATTCTATCAAAAGTTACTATCTACACTAGCCATTAAAAAATGGTGGAATCCACATATACACGTGTGAGGCTATCTAAGCCAGGTCTACCCTGCTTCTCCAGCCCTATTTCAGGGCCACACTGTCCTCTGCCTCATGACTTTTAACTGAAAGGCATTCCCTGTGCACATCCTACCTCCCAATATGTGTGATGACTTGATTAATATTGGTATCATCCACTCGACTGCAAGCACCCTGAGGACAGGGGCTGTCTCCTTTGCTCACCACTATATCCTAATAGTGTTTGGTTTACAGTCAGCCCTCAATAGATATTTTGGTCAATAAATGAGGGAGGGACGGATGCCTGGGAGGCGCAGCTGGTTGGGCATCTGACTCTTGATTCCAGCTTGAGTCATGATCTCAGGGTCACGGGATAGAGCCCCACACTGGGCTCCGTGCTCAGCACAGCGTCTGCTTGAGATTCTCTCTCCTTCTCCTTCTGCCCCTCCCGCTTGTGCTCTAAATCTTTTAAAAATAAATGAATAAATGGGGGCGCATGGGTAGTGCAGTCGTTAAGCGTCTGCCTTCGGCTCAGGGCGTGATCCCGGCGTTCTAGGATCGAGTCCCACATCGGGCTCCTCCACTGGGAGCCTGCTTCTTCCTCTCCCACTCCCCCTGCTTGTGTTCCCTCTCTTGCTGGCTATCTGTCAAATAAATAAATAAAATCTTTTTTAAAAAATGAATAAATGGATGGATGGATGGATGGATGGATGGAAGAATGAAGGAATGAAGTCGTAAACACTGCTTTCTCCTCAATAGGCAGAATCATAATGGTGCCCAGGCTGCCATTTCTCCTCTCTATTCTTACTTCCATTTCATTTGTGTCTAGTTACAAACTGTCTCAATTACCTGACAGTCTTCAAACTTACTAGAACAGAATAGGGATTCCTCTCTCTAGGATAAAGGATGCAGGTTCATCAAGAGTTGAGGGGGAAGGTTAGGAAACAAAACAGTCTCCACATTTCTTAAAATACCTATGTGCTCCTGAGTATTCTCTTAACCTTCAAATATTTTCATCCATACACAACGCAGGTGCTTCCCAAAATAGGGCTAGTACACAAATCAGGCGTTCCGGACATAACCGACTCTTGAGAACCCTCATGTATATACTTAAATGTATGATAAATTCTATCAGACTCGAACCACTCAGTTTTCACATTTTAAACATCTATAAATCAAAGATGACAGAAGTCAGAGAAGTGGTCATGTCTGTGGGGGTGGTAGTTAATGACTGAGAAGAAGCATGAGGGAATCCTGTGGGGCTGGAAACTGGATGGGCTCGAACTGGATGGTGGTTATATGACTGTACAAATACATAAAAATTGAGTTGTACACTTAATTTTAGTGAACTTAATGTACTTTATTACATGCACATTATACTTAAAAAAAAAAAAAAGTAAAGTAGTAAATACCTATGAACAAGAGAGCTGCATTACTGGATCATGTTCCTGGTCCTAAAGCAGCATTTTATGCAGTCATGGTAAAAGGGAATCAAGGCATCAATCTTCAGAGGCTAGGATATTTAGGGAGAATGGTAAGAAGGAAAAGAAAGAAAAAAAAAAGAAAGGAAGAAGCTAACTACTTAAGCATTATCCTATGTTTGACTATATTGGGAGGAGATCTGATTTACAAATCTGTGGAAGAACCTGAAAATATTAGTGATAGGGATGTAACAGCCAAAATAAACAAAGTAATTAATGATATTAAATCACGGAAAAAACAAAAACTGTACAAGAAAACATAATAGCAGTATACTTAATGGCTCAACAGTAAACAATATGTCCTTAACAAAATAATGAGTACTTATTTAACCAAAAATGTGACACAAATATACTAAGAGGATTTGTTAAGAAGAGGACAGTGGAAAGCATATCGTTATTTTGATACAGGAGTAAATCTAAGAAAAAGACTTAAGAAGTGTAAAGCTTTTGCCTATTGGGAGTAAGACTTGGTAGTGGGAAGGTATAAAAAGTGGATTACTGCTTTTCATTAAAAGCCATAATATTACTTGATTTGCAACATAAAGTTCATGGAAAGACAAAAAGAAAAAAGTCTATATATTAATTTGATAAAACACTTTTTTTTTTAAGATCTTATTTATTTGACAGAGAGAGAGACAGCCAGTGAGAGAGGGAACACAAGCAGGGGGAGTGGGAGAGGAAGAAGCAGGCTCCCAGCGGAGGAGCCTGATGTGGGGCTTGATCCCAGGACTCTAGGATCACGCCCTGAGCCGAAGGCAGACGCTTAACGACTGAGCCACCCAGGTGCCCCAATAAAACACGTTTTGAAATAATTATATAAAAAGGATATACTCCCCCAAACATCCCTGAATTCCCTTAACAGGTTATCATAAGGGGTGCCTGGGTGGCTCATTGGTTAAGTGTCTGCCTTCAGCTCAGGTCATGATCTCAGAGTCCTGGGATCAAGCCCCACACTGGGCTCCCTGCTCAGGGGGAGCCTGCTTCTCCCTCTCCCTCTGCTGCTCCCCCTTCTTGTGCTCTGACAAATAAATAAAATTGTAAAAAAAGGGGGGGGGCAATGTGAGAGACCTTTGTGGTGATAAAACTGCTTTGTATCTTGAGTGTGTTGGTAATAAAACTGCAGAGAACTATATAATATATAAACTCATAAATGGGTACAAGTAAAACTGAAGAAATCTGAACAAGAT
Organism: Ursus maritimus; assembly: GCF_017311325.1. NCBI lineage: Eukaryota > Metazoa > Chordata > Mammalia > Carnivora > Ursidae > Ursus > Ursus maritimus. The sequence continues at coordinate 38,413,455 of NW_024425230.1, forward strand.
GGGTAGACTGTATCAATGTCAGTATCTGGTTGTGATACTGTACTATAGTTTTGCAAGATATGACTATTGGGGGGAACCTGGGTAAAGGGTACAAGGGATACCTCTGTATTATTCTTACAACTGCATGAGACTCTACAATTATCTCAAATTTAAGTTTTAAAAATCATTGAAACAAGAGCGCCTGGTAGCTCAGTTAAGCATCTGACTAGATTTTGGCTCAGGTCATGATCTCACGGTCGTGGGACAGACGCCACGTTGGGTTCTGTGCTCAGTGGGGAGTCGTCTTGAGATTCTCTTTCCTCCCTCTTCCTCTGCCTCTCCCAGAGTGGAACCCAACCAGGGTTTGAACTCACAACCCTGAGATCAAGACCTGAGCTGAGATCAAGAGTCGGACACTTAACCAAATGAGTCACCCCAGCTGCCCCAATAATACTCCGTTTTTAAAAGATGAATTTTTTTTGACAGTTCTTCATTAAAGCCTTTACCTCCTTTGGGCATCGGCTCTGGTATGTACTTCTTGGAGAACAGAACACACAAGTTATCACAAACATAAACAAACCTTGGTTTTGTGGAGAGATGTTTATTTTTATCTTTATTTAGTTCTGATTCTCTTCCTAAAGATGCTCACCATTTCCCTGGCAGCACACCAAGCTAATTTTTCTAGGAATAGGCTTACCAAGATTCCTAGTTTCTTTGGGGGCTACAAGGAATAGCTAGAAGTTACTCATGCTAAGAAAGTGGTTTGGACTTTTTACCTCTTTTAAAATGTAACACTTGTCCACATTGAAGCTCACCTATTTTTCATCTCCCCCCACCTCCAACAACCAAGATATTCCTGGAGTTTGTAATCTAAACAATTTGGGAACCTAACAACTGAAAGAGCTTAAGGTCATGGGAAAATCTGAATATGTCACTTCTGTAAAACATTTATTAAAAGGTCAAATAAGATGAGTGTTATCGTAGAAGAACTTATCAGGATGGTTCCTGGAGGTAATATTATGAGGAACCAGCACAGTACAATGCAAAAAAAACCAAAACAAAACAAGGGAAGAGGCAGAAAACCTCAATCCTACTTTACTCTCCCTTAGATGTGTAACAATTTCAGGCAAGTCACTGAACTTATTTGAGCCACAGCTGCTTTACCTGTAAAAAGGTGAGATAATTAATATACCATATACAGCGCAATACTGTCAGCAGAAACTGGGGCAGCCTCTTAACATTAAACTCATTGATATTCCTAAGCAGATGAAGATTTACTTGAAACAGAACAATAAAAAAAGACTATGAATAGCCTCTTAATAGTTGAAATCAGGTTTGTGTCTACCTTACAAAAGCTCGGTTTTCATAGTTTTTGAGTTTTAGAACTGTAGAAAAGGAACTATGGACCTATGAAATGCTTACTGTCAGAAAGTCAGTTTGCTAATGTACAACAAAACATTTTCTCCCATTCCATGAGCAAAGTTTTTAAATAGCCTTGGCCTGACTTTAACAAAAGTCTTTTCCAACTAAACAATGTCCACTGGTAACAACTCTGTCCACCCACAACTGTTAATGATTTGTCACATGTCACTTGTTACGTAAACTAACCTATCACCTTAGCCCCAGTAAGTTATATGAACAGTACCAAGTCAACTCAATCTTTAATTTGTATTTTATCGATTTTCCAATACAGTTTTTAGTCTCTCCACCTCCAGACCCTTCTTATGGACAGAATCACATCTGAAATCTACGCCAGTCCCTTAGTGTAGTGACCACGCCACCTACAATTTGAAGTAACAGATTTTCACTAAGGGATTCACAGTTTATCCTTGAATTCTTTCTAAAATCTTAGGTAGATGTACTTGATCTAATCAAGTGTATTGATGTGATCAAGAAAAACCTAGGCAGCTGGGAAAAAAATGTATTAGAAATACTAAATAAATGTTAACATTTCTGGGATAATTCCTGGGACTTCATATTTTTCTGTACTTTCTGTGTTTTGAAAAAGATTAATTCATGTTCTAGTCAGAAAAAAGAAAAGTTAAGCATCTATCATCATTTGACCTAGAAACTTTAATCTGCTTAGGAGGAGGGGAAAAACAGAAGTGGAAATTCTCTAATGTTTTCATTCCTGAATAGACCCTTCACACCATGATCAAGTAGTCTTACCAATTTTCTAGCTGCCTTTTCCATTTTCAACAATGCCCACTTAAAAAAATAAAAACAGGGGCGCCTGGGTGGTGCAGCGGTTAAGCGTCTGCCTTCGGCTCAGGGCGTGATCCTGGCGTTCTGGGATCGAGCCCCCCATGAGGCTCCTCTGCTATGAGCCTGCTTCTTCCTCTCCCACTCCCCCTGCTTGTGTTCCCTCTCTCGCTGGCTGTGTCTATCTCTGTCAAATAAATAAATAAAATCTTTGAAAAAAATAAAATAAAAACAAACAGGAAACTCTTACCAACAGCTGTGCAAAAGAGGCTTAACGAATTTCATCGTTTTTTTTCTTTCACCTAATGTCTAGGTGGCACTCACCCATCATCACTTTGTGGGCTTCTTTGGCCTCGAATGTAAATGCCTGTTTTTTAAAGATAGCTTTCTTCTCTCCACAGCCTCTAAGACTATGCCAAATAACCATCTGTTTTGTATAGTCCTTTTGATCCCTAGCTTTCTTTTAACACGGATTTCTAATACAATGATTTTTAAGCCTTTAAACTTGCAGTGGGTTATTTGCTTTCTAAAATCTTTCTTTCTACTTTTCCTAATGTACATACTTGATCATAGCTCCATTTCTTAAAACTGAATCCCCATGTGATAGAGCTTGTTCTTCCTCACCCTGAAGAATGCTGAGCTTAGTCAATATATGCTTACTATCTTTTGTCTGGTCGAGAATTAGATGAGATGATTTAATTAACTGGCCCGGTGAGATGCGTGCACAGAGTCCACCACAGGAGTGGTGCTTGGTACACCATGGCTAGTACAGTAATTCTTGAGGCTTCCCAGTTGGCTGGGAGGAAAAGAGCCAAGATATGATTATTAAATAGTGCTGACCTACAGAAACCTTTATCAAAAGTAAAATGCAGTTTCTTCCTTTGCTTTATAGGTTCTAAAACTGCCAACTGAAGAAGCAGTTTGTTTTACTCAAAACTGTATCTTCACATTTGTTCCCAATGAAGTATTTAACCATGTATAAACTGCATATTATTATTATTAGGCCTAATTTTGCAGCTTCTTTAATCTCCTTGAACAGTTTCAACTCAGTCATATTATTTTGATTAAGAATGTGACATTTTGGGGGGCGCCTGGGTGGCACAGCGGTTAAGCGCCTGCCTTCGGCTCAGGGCGTGATCCTGGCGTTCCGGGATCGAGCCCCACATGAGGCTCCTCCGCTATGAGCCTGCTTCTTCCTCTCCCACTCCCCCTGCTTGTGTTCCCTCTCTCACTGGCTGTCTCTATCTCTGTCAAATAAATAAATAAAATCTTAAAAAAAAAAAAAAAAAAAAAGAATGTGACATTTTGGGGCGCCTGAGTGGCTCAGTCGTTAGGCGTCTGCCTTCGGCTCAGGGCGTGATCCCGGCGTTATGGGATCGAGCCCCACATCAGGCTCCTCCGCTGGGAGCCTGCTTCTTCCTCTCCCACTCCCCCTGCTTGTGTTCCCTCTCTCGCTGGCTGTCTCTCTCTGTCAAATAAATAAATTAAAAAAAAAAAAAAAGAATGTGACATTTTTATTTAAGCAAGGATCTCAATCCTTATAAAAATGTAATACCTTGCTGTCTCTATCATTCCTATCAAGTGCATAGCCTAGCAGCACCACATTTTAACAATTAGTCTCCTTCCATCAAGTACCTGAGATATGAATTAAATTATCATTATTTTGCCTACCAAGAAAGGAGAAGGAAAAAAAATTATAAAAGGATGACAGAAATGGCACTAATCATGTTTATGTCAGTAACACTTTTAAATAAATCTAATGCTTCAGATCACATATTCAGGTAAAACATATTATATATCTGTTGCTCGAAGAAAATGTCACTTCACCGTTCTGTCACCTACCCCGAAGTGACCTTGTTAAAACTGAATTTCTTTCTTATATAAAGGCTCAAGAGAAAGAATATTGCCAAACACTGCCCTGCACTTCTCTCTCTGTCAGATAGTGTTATGGAACTCATCTGAAATCCACACTGCCAAGATTTCTAGCTCTGCTAGGACTGGAAGGGCCAACTAATACAAACCACAGAAACATTACTACTGAAAAAACAGTTTTCACTAGCAAACTAAGCTATATTAAGGCATTTTTACTAATAAAGCAATACACCTTGGTCAATTAAATGGAGATCCTTCCCAACCACTAAAGTAAAAAAACAACATACGCTTGAATTAACAGCTTCTGGCCTTAAAAGTTCACAATATCAGTAATGTATTATTTACCAGTTAAGCACATGTAGTGAGAACCCATGACTTCAAGTTTGATAAACAGCAAATTCAGAGAAAAGCCATGTGAAATCTGCTTAGAAGCCACCCTAACATTACGATCATCTGCTTAAATAAAACAAACTTTTCTTAGCATGGACCTGAGTTCATTAAGAACCTTTATTCTAGAATTGAAGACTTTTTTTTTTTATTTTGTTCTTAAGCAATCTCCACACCCAAGGTGAGGCTTGAACCCACCACCTGAGATCAATAGTCCCATGCTCCACGGACTGAGCCAGCCAGGTGCCCCTAAGAACCTTTATTATAAAATTATAGATCAGTAAGAGCACACTTTTATGGAATAGCAAGGTCTCCTTATGCACTGCAACTGCACAAGTTGATGTATAAGTAACCAAAAATAGGGTTCAGGTACCATGCACCTCAGCTACCTCAAATAGCATACAGTATAAGCAGCTGAGAGCTTGATGTCCACAAGCTGCATTCTACATAACTCAAGGACAGAAATAAGACATTCCATTTCTTGTATATTAGGTAGGAATTTTAGCTTCTAGCCGATTACCAAAGTGGCAGTCTGGTCTAAGGGATTTGTTTCCTTTTTTTTATTTTGACAGAGAGAGAGACAGCCAGCGAGAGAGGGAACACAAGCGGGGAGAGTGGGAGAGGAAGAAGCAGGCTCATAGCGGAGGAGCCTGATGCGGGTCTCGATCCCATAACGCCGGGATCACGCCCCGAGCCGAAGGCAGACGCTTAACCGCTGTACCACCCAGGCGCCCCGGGATTTCTGTTTCCTATCAGCTTCATGTAAGCAAAAAAGGAATGAGGTAACAGGAAAAATAATGAAGAAGTAGAAGGGTGAGGAAAGGGCAAGCAAGGAAATTATAAGAAAATTTATAATACACAAGTCAAAGAAGAGAGCATCCAGACATCATGAAATATCTTCATCCTCAGGCTAATGCATTAGCTATTGAGACTTCCAGAACACAGCTAGCTACGTGTTTAGAGGAAGTCAAAATACCACAAACCTGAAAATTTAATTTTTAAGCTGGGAGCAGAGTGCATACTCCTTGAAAGCTTATTTTTAAAGAGCTACCCCAAAGTTGCTGAGGCCTCACCACAAAGGTCATGATATTGGACTTTTCCCCTTGAGGCAGGAGATAACTCAGAGGCCTACCTCACCCTTTAAGACCCAGTCAGCAGAAGGGTAAATCCCACCCCTCAGGGAACTGGCTACAGGGCCTCCAGTTCTACCCCTGGTGTCTTCCAGACATGACCGACTGCAATTTTCACCATGATTAACTTCCAGGAATGCCAGCCAGAGGAGCAGCCAGGAGAAAAGTACATAAGGAGTAGCTGTTTCTTCCTCTATGTCAGCTGGACTCTTTGGAACAACTGCAGACACTGCCTCTTTCTCTCTGCTAGCAGAACAGCATTCAACAACCTCAGCAAAGTGCCTAACAACCAGTAACACCACCACCACACTTCTCAAATATGCCAACTCTTATTTTTTTAAAAGATTTATTTGAGAGACAGACAGACAGACATAGCAGGGGGAGAGGGGGAGAGGGAGAGAGAGAATCCTAAGCAGGCTCCACACTCAGCCCGAGAGCCCAACATGGGGCTCGATCTCACAACTCTGAGATCAGACCCGAACCAAAACCAGGAGTCGGATGCTTAACCTACTGCCCCAGCCAGGCACCCCTGACTTATTTAAAGCTGCAGCCCTCCCACCTCTCTCACCTATCCCTCTTCCACACTCCTAATCCCCCTTACTATGCTTTATTTTTCTCACATCATTTATCAGCTTCATAATAATGTATAATTATTCATTATGCTTATTACTATATCCTTCTGTTTAAAGATAAGATCCATGCGGTTGGGGGTTTTGGGGGGTTTTTTTGGTCTATTTTGTTCACTGATAGATTTTAAGCAGCTAGACCAGGACCTCACATACAACAGGAATCCGATATTTACAGAATGAAAGAAGTAAATAACAAAAACGAAAAAGACCTCCCAGAGGTCAACAATTCCCAGAGGGCCCCCTATATTCCTCTAATAGAACCAGTCTGGTTCCCATGTCTGACCTACATTGCCTCCACCTGCCATGTACTCCTCCTCCCCCTCCCCAAAGTCTTCCATCAGCTAGGATATATGGAACCACAGCACTGCTGCAGGCAGCAAAAGCAACAAACGCTTGTCCTTGAGTCTGAAGGATTTCTGAAAGCTTTCATAGTCTGCCTTGTTCCTAGGTTACTCAGTTTGGGATAAAATGTGAATGAAAGTTACCTTAGCATAAAAAGAGGCCTGAAAAAAAAATTACAAGAAGTTTCTGTTTTCAAAAATTAAATTCCAATTCAATTCAGCAAGCATTAATTAAGCATAAAGTTATATTCAAAGCACTGGGCTAGAAGCCATGAGGAACAAAGGAGACAGAGGTGTCTTAGGCAGTTCCGCACGAGGGAGGAAAAAAATAAATTCACAAATAATTACTTAAAGACAATTTGTGAGAAAGTGCTATAACAGCAGAGAGAGAGATACAGAGGAAGAGGAAATCAATTTTGGAGATAGACAGGTAAGGAAGAAAGGGTTGAAAGAAAGGCTTCCAGAAGGAGATGAAATTTTTTTCTAGGTTGCTGGAAGGGTCAGATTTGGAGTTGAATCCTTTGGAGCAGGGAGAGTCATTCCAACAGAAAAGAAAAGAAAAAAAAATAAGGCGTTGAGAATGAAAAATGTAGGGTAAGTTGAAGGAATGGCTGTAAAAAGAAAGAAAGAAATGAAATAGGGCTGAGGAAGGCCAAGGTTGGTCAGATTACAGAAGATGTTGAGTGCTGGCCTACGCAGGCAGTAAGTAGCCATTTAAGGTTTTTCAGCAAGAAGTGAAATGATAAGAATTTTATTTTTAAAAATCTACACTGAGGGGATGCCTGGCTGGCTTAGCTGGCAGAGCATGCAACTCCTGATCCTGGGGTTGTGAGTTCAAGCGCCACGTTGGATATAGAGATTACTGAAAAATAAAATCTTAAGGGGCACCTGGGTGGCTAAGTTTGTTAAGCGTTGACTCATGATTTTGTCTTAAATCATGATCTCGGATTGTGAGATTGAGCCCGGCGTCGAGCTCTGTGCTGGGTGTAGAGCCTTAGGATTCTCTACCTCTCCCTTTGCCCGCTTCCCCCACCCCATTCAAAGCACTAGAATGTGCTTGCTTTCGCTTTCTTAAAAAAATAAAATCTTAGAACAAAACAAAACAAAAAACAACTGGGGCACCTGGCTGGCTCAGTCAGGGGAGCAGGCAACTCTTGCTCTTGGAGTCATGAGTTCGAGCCCCAAGTTGGGTGTAGAGATTACTAAAAAAAAATTATTAAATAAAACTTAAAGGGGCACCTGGGTGGCTTACTCTGTTAAGCAACCAACTCGATCTCAGCTCAAGTCTTGATCTCAGGGTTCTGAGCTCAAGCCCTGTGTACAAAACAAAAAGATGAAACAACTACACTGGGGTTCCTTGTCATATACTCTTCTAGAACCAAATTCTTTGAGAGCACTTTAGTTCATGATCATACATTTATCAGTTGATTGTTGATCTCCCCAACTACATTTACAAGTCCTGAAAGGAGAGGACCACGTCTGGCCTGACACTTAAGTGCTCAATAACAATCAGTTAAGCAAATAAATAAAAATTATAATAATATTGGGGCACGTAGCTTGCTCAGTGGTAGAGCTTGTAACTCTTGATCTTGGGGTTGTGAGTTCAAGCCCCACATTGGGCATAGAGCTTACATTAAAAAATTATAATAACATTGCAGCAGTCTGTGGTAGGGAATACAGAAAGAGGCATTAACCATGAGGTTACTGCAATAATATACAGATGAAGGCCTGAACTAGGTCAGGTAAGAAAGCAACGCTAAATGGCAAGATATTTAGAATATTCTAATTTTAGTGAATGATTAGATAAGGTAGCAAGGAAGAAAAAGAACCAAATATGAATCCAAAGCTTTGTGCCATGGCAACTGGAAGAAGTGTAACGCTTAGGAGAGAAAAGGGTAGGCAGGTTTCAGAAATGATGGACTGGAGGTACACTCAAAAGCAGATGTCAAATAGAAAAAAATTTCCCTCTTCCTTGTACACCTTCCAGATTCACATATTCCAAAAGCTGCACAACTGCAATTTCTCTTCCATTCTAATTCCATTTCTAATACCATTCTTTAAGACTGCTCTAGAAAGATCACTTCCAGAACAAAGATAAATGTTGAGTTTCACACCAAATTTCAGAATTTGTAACTGAATTTATAAGGTACATTCTTGAACATCCACTTCTGCTCACATAAATGAAAGTTTATCCTAACAAAACCCAAGTGTCCACCTAGAAGTGTTGCTAGGAACATTGCTGGTAATATGCCAAAAGCCCACTAGCTGTACTTTGTACATGGAATAGAGCAGACACTGCTGCATTCCCCTACAAATACTGAACTACGGCCTAAGAAACTATAGATACAACATGCAATGCAGTACCAAGCACGCAACGTGGCCTAACTGCCAGGATCTGGATTTCATTCATGGTATGGTTTGATTTCCAAGGGCTGCATGGGCATCTACTCTGGCCACTTTCCAATGCAATACCCTATGTCGCCTGACACCTAAAAAACAGAACGAAACAAAAACCCATCTATGACAACTACTTATGTTTCTCATATAAATCTTTCTAAAATCTTATACTCAAGTAGAGCACTTTCCAAAATAACCTTTAGATCGCCCAAAAATTAGTAATATGCTGAAGACGGCTGGGAACAAAGCAAAGCACTCCCAGGACTTTTTGTGAGTCCAAAACAAACAATTAGTTCCATCCACCAAATTTTTCTACTACAGACGATGGATGTTTTAAATGCAAATTTAAAAACCATGAATGCTTCTTCCAATGTTCAAAGTAGATTAAACGTGATTTTTGCTACATTAAGAAAGAAAGAAAGAAAAGACTAAAAGACCATCATCTTAACACTCAATAAATACCTGCTATTGGAAGTCCCCCATCCAAGAGTTAACTAGGAAATGCTGATAAAAATCCTAATTTGGGGAATTAACATGGTTATGCAATTTTATTCCTTTAAACTGCTTGAAAGCGAAGATTTCTTAATATTATTGTCAATTCCAAGTTCCTACAATCACCTACCACCTTTCTATCCCTCATTCCCTTTACAGGGCATTTCAGGGATCCTCCCTGTTAGTCATATTTCACTAAATGTCATCAATTTGAAATTTTTGGCATTAAAAAATCACATAATTTTATTTTCCAAAGAAAACACAGTAGGCAATCATATTTAATCCCAAGAAGTTAATTCGAAGCAAGTTTTCTACTGATTGGTCAAAAGTACCCAACCCACTTCCAAGATCAGTCCCATTTGACTTGAAGATTTCAGATATGAGATTTAAAAATCTTAGATTGCTGACTTAACAGACAAAATTGCTTCTGGCAAATCTTTCGAGGTAGTTTCCTTCTCACAATCTGAGGTTCTTTTTCTACAGCTTTCGGATTCCCATTCCTATGGTTTGAGCAGACTAGAAAAAAATATGTTTGACGAGTTGGTGAACCTGCAGAATAAGGGTATAAAAGCCTCTAAAAGAAGATGGCCTAGTAAAAAATGCAGAGCATAAGCTTTGCAAACGTATCAAAGAGGAGTGAGGGTCAAGCCCCAGGGAACTAAGCCTGTACTCATTAGCCTTCCTGTATACTGACTATATTTGTGACACAGTAATAAAAAACTGCTGTTAACCAATTTGCCTGTTCTTCTATCACGATCTCAGTATCATAAAATTCTACAGCTAAATGGAACCTTAAGAGATGATCTTGTTTAATGTACTCATTTTACAAATAAGGAAAGTGAAAACAGTGGAGTGACTACCACAAGGTCACGTAGCTAGTTAGAAGCAAAATAGTGATGAGAACCAGGGTTTTATGATACCCTACTCTATGCTTTGAAAAGCTGTATTAGCAAAGAAAACATAACACTCTTAAATCAGACAATAACTTAACTGTAACTGTAAGCCACACAAAAATAAAATTCATCCACATAAGGAGAACAAAGGGTTAGAACAGGAAGTACCCCAAATTAAAAAGAAAGCAACAGCATTTCTGCATCCAATCCAGGGGTTTCTTAAGGGCAAAACCTCCCACGTATTTTTGCAATTTCGTAATTTTATTAATTACTACATGCCAGGATGGGTGTCCTGCATGCTCGTGAAATGTACCTCCTTAAGACAAGGTCACAATGACCTTAGTGGCAAAGGTCTGAAAAATGATAACTTTTGATATAGATAACAGATGGCACTAAAGGAACCCACAAATGTGGTGCCAACAATCAAAAAGGACTGAACTTGAAGGGGGCAGAGATATTGCTGGGAGCAAGTAATCATGAAAACGGTGTAAGAATAAAAATCCAAGAGAGCAAAGTTGGCCATACACTAATGACCAGAGAGCACAATAAAAAGAAGGCAGTTTCAGAGCTTGCCTGGCATCAGACAGCTCCTACCTGCAAAAGAAAGGAGGAAAAAATTCTCACAGAGACAAGAGAAAGATCGGAGGTTTGCTCCTGAGTGATGGACTAGATATGACCTAATAGGTATTTGCCATCTCTTATTTCTGGGACTCTGATCCAAGAACAAACAGCAAGAGGACCATGAAAAATCAGCCCTGTTGGATCTGGAGTTCTGCCTTGACAAGATATAAAGCTCATTCATAGATCTGACTGTGCTCATGAGACTGCAGTTCAACTCCTGCTGCTAGAGCAAGGGGAGGGGGAAGGAAGATAGAAAGGGGTGAGTGGGAAGGAGGTGGAAGATCTGGGTTGTGACTATAATAGCTACAGTAATTAGAGTGTTTCCAAGCTGCTGGAGAAGTCTTCAGAGCAAGGAACTAGGATGAGAGATGGGGGAGGGGAAAAAGCATGAGGAAGCAAACTACTGAAAATGCTAAGAAAGTATATGATGGTTTGTGAACAGTTTAAAACAAACAAACAACTGTGATGGCTTCATATGGGTAAAAAAAAAACAACTTTATATTCTCTCCTAGAAGTTAATACTACACGAATAACTGCTAGGCTCCCACTTAAAGATAGGTTATGAACTAGGTTTAAGCAAATTATTGCAAATGTCCCTGTCTTTGCAGCAGTCTACTGGACCCAGCCTTACACGGTTGCCTCCCTTTCCCCTAAATCAATCAGTCAATATATCTAAAGCTCTCTTCATATCCCTCTGCTCCGTATCCCTCTGACAAAAAGGTTAGAGCCTTGGAAAAGGGATTTCTGAACTCTAAACAGTTAATATCACTTATTTCCCTTCAATCAACTGTTAATTAGTACCCAGTGAATTCAATGAGAGAAAGGAGGGGCGGGGGTTCAACAGAAGCCCATAGCCTGTTGTGTTGACCTAACACAGAAAATGACTGGAAGGCCCTAAAAAATCAGAAAATAAACACCCAAGTTATTTGCTCATACATTTTGCTCTACAGCACGGCCTACTACAGTCGCACGAAGATGTGAAAGAAAAATAATATATTCACGGAAGATGATGATGGTAGCCTACAAGAAAAACCTGGGAATTAGCAAAAATCCTAAAAATAGAAAGTCCTCCTCCAAGTGGAAGTGCTATACTTGTTTTTAAGATAAATATGTAGTTGAGATATTTCCTTAACGTGATTTGGCTTGAGGTGATTTGATTCTAACAAGTGATGTTAATCTCAATGCCAGAGAAAAGAGTTATAAAGGTGCTGGGAGAAACTAAAAATGGAACAGGACATCTGAAGAGATGCAAATTACATACGGAGATTTACATTCATAAAATAAAAACACATGCAAATTTCTTGAGGGAGGCATGTCAGGTAGACCTACACAAAAAGTCAATTATATCCTTTGCATAAAACCTGCTGGGTATTCTCCCAGTGGGCTAAATCTTATACTGAAAGCAAAGAATTTTCTCCTTCCCATTTCCCCCTAATAAACAAGCACTAGAAAACTGAATTAGCACTATTTCCTTCCCATTCATAGGGCATAAAGCCAGAAATCACAGAAATACAATAGGGCCAGCTAGGACCATGTCTAAGGCATGTTACTCAGTATTCTAGAAGAAACACAGAGAAAGAAGAATCTCTTTTCTCTATTCCATTATCATCTCACTAACAAACCTGTATCAGGCATTAAGAAATGTGAAACAAAGAGCAATTTCACACATATGAACTGAACCTAAACCACAGAAGACCCAGTATTTTCTTGTCACTGTGGCATGTGATTCTTTAACCACCTGCTCAATAATCCCTCTTCAGCTGCACAGCTGCTGCCAATTCCACATGCCCAGCTAGGCAGGTGCTTTGGTGAATTACCTGTTCCCTAGTGAAAAGAGTCCTTCACTGACACTTAGTCGGCCCAGAACCTGCCAATCAGCATCACCGATCTTCATTTTGTCTGTCACAGCCAACTTTTATGAGAGCTATCTTGAAGGCATATTTAGCACACTGTGTGATTTTGTATTTTGTGGGGTTTTGTTCTTGTTGCTGTTGTTTTTTAAAGGAAACGGATTTTTAAAATCACAAGTAGAAGTGAAAATTCAGCTGCTGAAAAGAAAACTTGCCACACAACATAAGGCTGCCTTATCTCAGAGTGGCCCCATCTGTCTGGCAGTATTCCCATCCATGACTGGTTTTCCACAAGGAAAATAACAATTGCTCAGCTACCTTTGTAGCAGAAGAAAGTGGCAGTTGGAAAGTGCTATGGTACCAGGGAGGAAGGAGAGGGGAAGAACTTCTGGAGATCACACATCATCCCTGTACTTCTTAAGTCTCCATGGCTAAGCCCAGGCAGTAGTGTTCCGAGTCAGATAAATAAGGAGTGGCACTTCTACTCATCAGAGCAATCGCTAAACCCCTCAACAAATTATCCTGTTCCAGTCGTTTAGTTGGTATATGCTAATTGCAACATAATTACTACCAGGAGCCAAAATTATGCTCCTATATCCTCACACAAAATAAGCACTCATCTGCCCAGCTAACTAAACCTCTCACAAGGAAACATTTTCTACCAAGAAAACCAAAGTGCTCTCTGAAAGATGGTCACAATCAGAAGACTCACAGGACTTTGGGCAAGGGCCCAACTCTGAAACCACTAAATCTAATCAGCGCAAACATAATAGGAGGCTTCTGCCTTCACTGTCAACTGACAGGATTCAGAATGAATGCCCACAACCCAATAGCAAAATGCTTTGGCCTCAGTTTAGCTGAGGCTTCACTCAGAGACCTTGGACAGGTAAGCTGGAAATAGTCTCAAGACAGACAACACTTCCAGTAAGACTTTAAGACAGTTTTGTCATCAAGAACAACATGTTCCCTCCCAACAAAGCCCAATACCTAAGTGGCAAGTCATGATTTTAAGAAACTCATTGAAATAATGGGATGAGGGAGGCAACAGTCAGACTCAGCATCTCAGAAAAAGACCTCTACCAAAACCAAAGGCTAAAGCTCCTATTCAACAATACCCTATAGCTATGGTTGGCTATTGTGTACACAGTGCTTTGTGTGCAATTGCCCTCTCACAATGAGTCTGATTTCTAATCTCTTCTTTACAAAGTTTTCTTTAATATACTAAATGGAAACCTCATTTCTAATCCCAAATAATTTTTTACCCAACTAATAGTACCTAAATACTATCTGGACACTTCTATGAGGTATTTACAAGGATAGGGTTTCTTCTAGCTTGTTCTCATCCTTCTCTCATTAATAACCCCCAAGACCTCAAATGATTTTTATGTTCATCACTTTGACAAATTTCTCCCTAATACAAAGGTAGAGATGGCCTTCCTGCACAATGAGCAAGTCATCTCTTTTCATCAGAATTAAAGATTAAAAGGAAAGTTGTTTTGTTTCCATAGCCCTTGCCCAGATAGGCAAATTCTGTGGCTTTTTTGTTGTGCAATTATTACTGACCAGGAAGTCACCATTAAAAAGGTACTGGGTCCTTGACTCCCTATCTTAACCCTGCAAAGGTTTTTAGTGGTATTCTTAAACAAGCAAAAAATCATTGTTGATTGTCCCATCTCTATAAAAAGAATTAAAAACGATGGCTCAAACAAGAGTGGAAACCTCCCCTTGGAGTCTTCTTCCTTAAAGGTCTAACACAAACCTCGGGATTGAGTCTCCCAGACACGATTCCTCCACAACTTAGTACAGGCTAGCCAAAGAGGCAGGCACAACATGGCTGGCATCCCCTATTCTTCTGAAAAATGTGTGCCAATGAGCTCTGCATTGTTCCTCACTCAAAAAGAAGAGCCTTTCTGTCTGGCCTCCTCCAATGGCAAGCCCCAGTCTGGAAAAGGAAGAAAATGGCACTGAGGAGCCTGGGAGATGGAGCATATCCAAAGCTCTCAGACAAGACTTGAACCTATGACCTTCACTGTGTACACAATAGGCGGGTGAGAGGGACCGGTTTATCTCTGCAGCAGCAGTTCTCAGCCCTGGGGTAGCACTCCCGATAAAATGACACAGACTATTGTGTGTGGCAGCAGAACAGTCATCTCCTCACAACAGCCTAAACCAGCACTCCCTCCCCCAAGACAAAGCAGCAGGGGTGAAATTAACTCAAGGCTGCAGAGCAAAGCCTAGTACAGAAAAGAGAGGCCTGTGGGGGATTGGGGACTCTCCTCAACCCCTGGGGCTCTGGACACATGGCTGAAAACAGACAGGCTTTCTCCCCCATCTTTCCCACTCTCATTTAGGTAGGAAGCTGTTTCTTAGAGAATTTAATCATCTGTGATTTGTTCAGAAATATTCCCCCTGAAGGGCTCTGATCTCTCCACCCTGTGTGAGCCTAATTCCTAGAAGCTGAAATGACTGTTTGCTGCTGCCTGTTTCACAAACACACATTAATTGGTCAGATGTGTCTCCTCCTCCTCAACCCCAGAGGGAGGAAGGAGAATCTGAGCAAAGCAGAGATGATCCAACCGTAATTACACATAAAGGGAAAAGAGGGCAGCATGGGTTTTTCCAAACAGGACAGGGTCACAAATCCTCCCGGGGGTAGGAAGGCAGTTAAGGGCCAGGCCCAGGGATCCCTCCATCTTGAAGAAAAGGACAGGAGTAAATGTGACCCGAAGACTGGAAGGAGCACACACCCACAACCTACTTACTGCACACTCCCGGGCACCTTGCTGCCCCCCCCCTCAGGGCCGCGCACACGTCCTGCTCCCAACCCTTCGCTCTGAAGCCCCCTAACTCCCTGACTAGCCCCAGCCGCCCTAGGCCCCCTCGAGATACCCAGACTCGCCACTGAAACTCTCTGGCCTGTCCCCACAACCTGGCCAGACCCTAATCCTCTCTTGGGCACCCCTACCCTGGGGCTGAACCGGCCCCGGCCACGCTTTGAACTTCACCCCGCGCCCCGCGACGCCCCCTCCCCCACCCACGCAACGACCCCTCCTCCCCCCCCAAACACACCTTCCCCTCGCTCCGCCCCGGCCCCCCAACCCCCACTTCCTCCGTCAGGCGCCGCTGCCCCCGGCCCCCTCAGCCCCGGCCCCCCTCAGCGCCACGGCCTCTCTCCTCCCCCAGCCCCGGCTCCACACAAAGCTTCGGACTCACCGCGCGGCCGGTCCCGGGAGCCGCCACCTCCGCCCGCCCGGGGCCCCGGGCCGTAGAGCCGCCGCCGCTACGGGGCCCAGGCCGCCATCCGTTCCCGCAGCCCCTCCCCCCACCCCACCCCGCCTCAGCTCCGGCTCTCCGCCCCCTCCCCGCGCCGCTCCGCCCCGCCCGGCCGGTGCCGCTGTGTCCGGGGCCGCGGGTCCCTCAGCCGCCGCCACCGCCGCCGCCGCCGCGATCCGGGATAACCAGGGCCGCCCCGAAGACCCGGAAACTGGACTACCGGGCCCTCGGATCTGGATTCCGGGCCGCTGTGGAGTCTGGAGCGGGAGTGCGCCGGGGAAACCCGGAACCTGGATGAAAGAGCCAAATCCTGGGTCTCGGAATGCGCGGTCACACGGAGCCCGGATTAGAGTCGTAGCTCTGGGAATGCTGGAAAACCCGGCGAGCCGGTTAAAACAGAGATAAACTCGAAGAAACCTGGATTGGAGAGCTCGAACCTAACGCTCTCCCCTCGTGGAAAGAACTCTCGCTGGACCAGACTTCCTCGCAGAGAGGTCTCTGGGGAAGTATCATACCTTACTTACAGAAGACACCAGTTCCGTGGGTGTCCTTCCACTATGGGGAGAGGAAAAGGCTGTAAGGGGTCTGAACGTGAACATCCACAAAGAACAGAAGAGCAAGCACAGCTCATAATGGTTTCATCCATTTTATCCTTTGCTTCAGCAAATTATCAACCCCCTAATTTTTTTATCCTTTGTTCTCCAGTTTTTTTTCCTTCTCTCCAAATACCCACTTCCCATCTCTCTATATCCCTTTTCATCTCACCATTCTGTATTACCAAATCTTGTTGCTTTTTATTATCTAAAAGCCCTATTCTGTCCTTCTCCAACCCACCATTCTGTTTCTAATGACTGTAACTTTTACCTTTGCCTATCTTTCATTCATCTGTGATTGCCCAGCACACTACACAGCAGACATTCAGTCCATGTTTACGTGAACCTTCCCACCCACCTCTCACTTGTGAAACGTAAACTCTTCATGACCTCTTCCCTAAAACTTCCACCTCCTTCCATAGCAAACAGAAATTTCTTAATTCTCAAGGCTCCCCTTTCTTAGTCCCTCTTATGTCCTTCCTGTGTCCTTGATCATTTTAGCTCTGCAGTTTTTATCTTTCCTTTCTTCCCTTATCCTGAGGCATCCTTTAACAGTGCCATTCAAGATAGTGTGTGACTTGGGGATACAGCCAGGTCATAAAACCCCTTTATTCTCCATGAAAACACACACACACACCCCACAAGGTGGGCGCGGTGGGGGTGGGGGGTGGGGCTAAAGATGAATACTAAGCCTGTCTGGCCTAGGAAGAATAAAATCTCTTTGGCCCACCAATCTTTAACTTGTTCTAGTACAGTACAGGGCAGAACTGATTCCAGGTGACAGCACACTTTCAATCTCTGCTAGGCAATGTAACAAGTAAGGATTCAACTACTTAGCAGATGAAGAGTATGGTTTGGTATTTTAGACTTAGATGTGACTTAATTAAGGGCTAACACTTAAGTAGTCATCTTCTACTGAAGAGCATGACCCTACCACTGGGGAGGACAGGACTGCAAAAATAGGGAGAAAAGGAAAATAAACAGTCCTACAGTGAACCTCAATTTTTAGCCAAAGAAAGTTCTCAAGCCTGGAAGAACCACCAAAAAATTTTAAGTGATGTCCTGTATACCAAAAGAATCTTAAGTTTTGACTTCCTGTTCCTTTAGACCAGGAGTTGGCAAATTATGGCTCACATGCTCACTGCCTGTTTTGGGATGTCCCATGAGCTAAGAGTGGTTATTATACTTTTAAATGGCTGAAAAATAATCAAAACAATACTTTGTGGTGTGAGAATATGAAATTCAAATTTCAGTGTCCATAAATAAAGTTTTATGGGCTCATAGCCACACTCACTCATGTATGCATTATCTATGGATTCATTTGCACTGTAACAGCAGAGTTGAATAGGTGTAACAGAGACTTGTATGACCTGGAAAGCCTAAAATATTAGCTATCTGGCCTTGTACAGAAAAAGTGTGTGAACCCCTGCTCTGAATAAGCACTGTCCAATCGAATTTTTTGCAATGATGGAAATGTTCTATATTTGTGCCCCCCAGTTCAGAAGTCACTAGCCACATGTAGCTGTTTGAGCCTTTGAAATTTGGTTAATGTAACTAAAGAACTGAATTCTTAATTTCATTTAACCACAAGTGGTTAGTGGCTACCATATTAGACAGTACAGCTCTAGACTCTTCTCGAATCTTCTGTATTGACATTTTTTGCCCCTTGTGCCAACATCTTACTCCCTTCCTGTGTCACAAGTCTATATGGATTCTCAGTCCCCGCCCCCCCCCAGCCCTATTTATCTGACTCCAAGGGCTAGAATACAACATTTACTGGGTTTTCTTTCTGGGCTCTCCATTGTTACGATTGAAATCTGATCAGTTTACCAAGTTTCACCCCATGAATTAATCTACATTATGTGCATACATACAAATGGACAGACATTTACACAAGTTTCTTTGTGTTGGAGGATGGAACTGTGGCTATGTTCTTTCTTCTCTGCGTGAGAGAAGCAGAAAAGCCCTCCACATGCTGGATCCCTTGTTGCTGCTGGAGCCTGTGATATGGATCACCTCCCTCCAAACACAGTCACAGAAGCTGAGAACAGCAGATGTGTACTTGCTATTTGAATCTAAAGGAAAAAAAGTCCTTCATCACAAGCCTTTCTTTCCTCCCCGAAGGCCTAATAAACTGAAGTTAGTTGATTTCTCTAGTTTAATAGATGCTTGCTTTTTTACTGGCCTTTTCTAGCTGGGCAAGAGAACAACCCCAACACTGTCTCAATCTTGGCTAGGAGTTCTAGCAAAAGCATTAAAAAAAATTTACCAAACTAAATGAAATCCACATAAATGGGCTTTAGTAGAGACAGCAGTTAAAATGGAAAGAGATTAAGGGTTATAACTCATAAAAACCGTAACTTTGTAATTATTTGTAAAAGTAATCTTTAAAGTCTAAATTTTTCACAGCTACACCCTAGGAAAAATGGGTTCCTGTAAACTTCCAGCTTAAAGAGAAAAGAGGGGACACCTAGTTCTCCTTCCCTAGATTAGCTACAGCAAGAAAAACAAAACAAAACAAAACAAAAACCCTTACTCCATTCCAAACATCTGACTGCAAAGCTGACGTCTCCTAAATCCTGACAGAAAGTATCTAGTTTCACATATATCCCACTCTGAGCTTACAAAATTGAGACAGGGACTTGCCTAGAAAAATAAAAACACTGAATCCTTCAGGTATTATACAAATTGAGAGCCACTGGACTCAACCATCCAAAAGGGGGCGCCGATAATATTTAGGCTGCAAAAGAAAACCAGCTCAGAAATGTGAAACTTCCCTCAGGCCAAGCTGTCCCAGAGTTAAAAGGGTCAGTGCAAAGTGTTGTAAAGCACTGAAAGGCAAATTCCTGGGTGAGTTTGTACTCAGGATGCTAAGAATTTCCACTAGGCTTTAAATTATGCTATTCATCACTGAGCAACTGAGGGCCATCTACCCCCAAGTCTCTCCCACACTTCCTCCCCGGTGTCCTACAAATAAAAGACAGACCTTACACCACCAGCATGTGAACTAAAGACAGACTTTCACAGTCTAACCATGAAAAGAAGTTTCCAAGTTACTCTGCCATTTACTCATGTGGCTCCAGATGCATATTTTGGATGCTGAGGTGGGTTCTTGTAAACTTGTAATGTTCTTGTAAACTTTCTTATGACAGCACACAAAATGGTTGCATAACCTGATCTTGCAGGTCCTGATGTTTTTCTTTAGGCACGCACACACAATCTATCCAGGTGAAAAAAAATCAATCCAGACTCCTCTGTGCTTGAGCTGTATTCACGTAAAAAGGCAGAAAACTTGTTGTTCTTCCCTAGGCCCTTCACCTCCTGCCTTTCGGTTTTATTTTGCTATTCAGAAAACCAGACAATTCCAGTGCAGAATTCATGGTACTACTGCTTGGTAAACTATTAACCCGGTGTGGCTTCATTAATAGTACAGTACTAGGGTCTTCGGGAGACCAGAATGGGACTTTTTTTTCCCCCCTAAAAAAGTACCATTAGCTGTCCCTTCCACTTTCTCTACAGAAGTTGAACAGGAAAAGAATGAGAATACTGCATGTCTGCATTACCAGAACAAGAATCGGGTGGGTTTTCCCTGGGAATCCAGAGCGATCGGGCCCCACAAAACCAGTGCCTAGAGCTATGCAACAAGCAGGGTTCACAGTTGAGTGAACATCAATGCATATATGTGCAGGCATTTCAATGCAAATACATGCTGAATATGAAGGATTAAAGAAAGGGGAAATTAATCTTTTTCATAACACAGGGCACTTTCTTTTCTCTCCTGTCCGCTCTCTTTTTTAAGTCATGCACACAACTGCTGGAGGGAATCCAACTTCCCTAGTGTGGTGGTGGTGCTTTATAAAAAGCAGAACGTACACATTTAAGACCATGAATTTCCTGAGGATGCCAGCAACTGAGATTTTGACAGCTCTACTGAACAGCCTCAGAAAAAAAGCGCTTCACTAAGTGGGGCCAGACTGATGAGTGAAAATCTCATTTCAAATCAACCTTCTCTTTTTCCAAAGCTCATAGCTTCCTGAGGTGTGGATGGTTTAAATGGCTGGGTTTCAGTATTTGAGGGTAATTGAATACATTTTACTGGGGGACTTTATTTTTTAGTTTGTTTCTAATTGCCCCATGCAAGTGATGCTTTTGCAATATCCACAACAATAAATAGGGCACTTTCATGCCGCTTTAACAGGTGGCTCCATCTCCTCCCAGTCTGATCCTCTTATGTCCTAACATCTCAAATCAAAGAACAAAGTGGCAGCACCTCTTCAGGTTATCCCTTCAAAAAAAAAAAAAAAAAATCTGCCAAAAAAGGTTATTCAGCTTTTGAAGACTGTTCACTTCAAGAGATGCTGGATGAGAGCAAAAAACTTGTTAAAACCCCTTTCTGTCCCATCACAGGTTTGTATTAAACACAGGATTCCTCAAACATCCTAATATTCCAATGAGGCTATTACTTTGAAAAGAAACTTTAAAATTCAAGTGGTCTCTCAAAAAAATTGTTAACCTATGTTAAGAATTTTCCTAACCTCCAATCCAAGCCTCAGAGAGGAAAGTAATTTCCAACTTGTTGCTTTCTCTTCTGATACTATTCTGAGAGAAATGTCAAAGACCTAGAATTTTTAAAATAGCATTTTATAAATAATGTATTCAAAGATTTTAACCTACTACATAAAGTAAGAATCCCACTCTTTAAGAAAAATATACAGATTTAGGTAAGAGTTTAAATTCTGAGAGATTCAAGCCTGATGCCAAGCCTTTAGATTTCTAATGCTTCAATTCCAAAGGACCAGTGGATAGCAATTTTAGTACACAAAACTCCACTATGCTGTATAGTTCCTTTTCTCCTGGGTCAGACAGCTTTATTCTGCTTCATTAACCCCTTCTTTGCTCCTTGATGGATCTTGGAATCCAGTTTCCCTGTAAGGGAGAAAAAGAAGCCTCATTATTTATTTTTTATATTTGCAATGCAAATCTTTCATGGCCTCCCAGGTCCTCTGGTTACTGTGTTCCTGTCACATTCAATTATCTTGCTTCAGGACTCAGATACTTTCAAACTTCAGAGTTTCATTCTGTAAGAATGAGGAAGCAGTGGGAACACTGTTTAAGGACACACAAACGTGAGCACACACACACACTTGAGAATTTGCTTAAAGAATCTAAATAGTTAATATTTCTAATTTTGTAGCTACTACAAAAGAAACACCACGGTTTTTCAGGATGTCTGATGCTAAGGCAAGTTTTTAAAGAATACACACATATAATAAAGGAAGGCATTTCACACAGTGGGAAACTCATTCCTCTGACCTGTTAACTGGCTGAGCATAATGCATGAACCTCCCTCGCAGTGAGAAAAGCAGTTCGGTTCACCCCTTTGCTGCCTCAGACTTAATAGGGGGAGTGACCTGCAACAGTGGAGTGGAATCCACATGAATGCTTTACTGACAAAGAGTCCCTATCACCAGCTAAGAAGGGCAAAGGTCATAGGCTATATGACTCTTCGAAGTGTTAAAGTTAGAAAACAAGCAACCTTCCTGTCCCAGGTGACCCTAATGAGAGGTGCTTCGCTGATGTGGTCCCTGACCTCTGACTCCTCAAATCTACCAGGACAGAGTTTGGTTCAGTGGTAGCAGCCTCAAGAACTATCCATCTCATGAAGACAATCTTTTTTTTTTTTTTTTTTTAAGATTTTATTTATTTATTTGACAGAGACAGCCAGCGAGAGAGGGAACACAAGCAGGGGGAGTGGGAGAGGAAGAAGCAGGCTCCCAGCGGAGGAGCCTGATGTGGGGCTCGATCCCAGAACGCCGGGATCACGCCCTGAGCCGAAGGCAGACGCTTAACGACTGAGCCACCCATGCGCCCCTCATGAAGACAATCTTAACAAAGTTCCTGTCTGTCTTGCACATTGCTTTCCCCCACAAAAAGTCTCAGTTAAGTCAATAGTGATGCTGACACTGAACTGAAACAGAAACAGGTCAGTTCAGTCTCAGCACACAAAAAAATAATAATTTAATAAAAATAAAGACTAACAAATAAACAAGGAGCTTCCCTTTGAGGACAGCCAGGTGTACTACAGCCCACACCCACAGCTGCCCCCTATATGTTGTCCTGTAAAACCTGGGGCATGTCATTTAGTCTCTCTAGACTTCAATATTCTCATTTGTCTAACTAAAATAAGAATATATGTCTTGACTACTGCAAAAGATTGTGAGAAAAATAACCTCAACCTAACAAGTTCCCCTGTTTTCTTAAATTTTGTTTTCTTTTCCCCTCTCATCTCTCTAGAGGTATACCTGTCTCTGGAATAACATTACTTCTCAGAAACCACCCTTCCTCAGAAACCATCACTAAGCAATGCTCTGAATGCTGTCCACAATAGTCACAATGCTGTTGATTTTAATTTGGGCTTTAGAGCACAGAGTATTCCCAGGGATTCAGGAGTCTTTCATCCCACAGGCTGCCCAGCTGGAAATCAGAACATGTGCCAGCAATCTGGCAAAAAGCCCTATTACAAGGCACGTTTGCCTTTGTATCTCTAACACTACCATAGTGAGCGCCAAATGGTAGGTGCTCAATAAATGTTTTCATCAAATCAATTAAACAAAGAAAGCAGACATTACAAATTGCAAAACCTTTGAATTATAGGGACTAAGTAACCAAAATGAGCAGATATCAGATAAACATAAGAGTATCCATTGTAAAGGTGGTGGTATCCAGAGGTATAAAGAAGTACTGCATCTCATTCAACTTTTTAGGGCAAGCTAGGACAGAATTCAGAATTCCACTTAGGACTCTAGACTTCTAGTTCTCTGTATTGAGTAAGTTAGAAGGCCGAGGTCCTAGCTGTAGTTCTGAGACTACCTAGCTGTATGTGAGGAAGCCACCTAGTCACTCTCACCCTCAGCTGTTTTGATGCTGAGAGGAAATTGGACTACGTAGCACAGAAGGCTCCTTCCAGCTCTGATACTGTGCCCTCAAAGGGAAATGTGATTGGAATAATTTGTTTCTGAGGCAATCTGATAAAGGGAAAAGAGCAGGAAAACCAGATGTGAGCAAAATACAACTTCTACAAACCTATTTACTCAACTGAAAAATGAAAGGAGGAAAAAATTCCTACTAACTTACAAAGTTGAGAGAATTACAACTAACATGAAGTGCTTTCTAAATACCAAGCACTGTGCTAAGTTTTTTTTATATACACTAAGTCATTTAATCCAGTAACTAATTGAAATACTGTACATTAAAGTGCTTCATAAGCTCAAAGTTCTCTGAAAAAGTAAGGGTAGTCATACTGATGCTGAGGCTTGGGAGCTGTGTTTCTTACGGTCTCAGTTTACAACTCTAGACAAGTCTTTTAACTATGTGTATTTCAGATTCCTCTTATACAAAAAGAGACATTACCTTCTTGACACTCTCAAAGCTTTACTGTATAAGAACATTCCAAGTACAATCTTCAGAAAACTCCAGTCTGATTGTGAAAGCCCTCAAGTGAGTCTAGCTCAGGAAAGATCAACCCATAGGAGCAAAGCACTCAATGGGTAGGCAAACTAATCCCTGCCTTCGGAGATGATGTCATAAAATGGAAAACTAATAGGAGGAAAGTGAGAGAGATAGAGGAAGAAGGAACTTCCAGAGCATGCCCAGGGATGCAGAAATTCTTTCATCCCCCATGGGGCGCCTGGGTGGCACAGCGGTTGGGCGTCTGCCTTCGGCTCAGGGCATGATCCTGGAGATCTGGGATCGAGCCCCACATCAGGCTCTTCTGCTATGAGCCTGCTTCTTCCTCTCCCAGTCCCCCTGCTTGTGTTCCCTCTCTCGCTGGCTGTCTCTATCTCTGTCGAATAAATAAATAAAATCTTTAAAAAAAAAAAAAAGAAATTCTTTCATCCCCTAGATTGCCTAAGAAAACCATACAAGTGCCAGCAATCTGTGAGCTCCTTACAAGTAAGGACTTCTCTGCATCCTTAACATCTACCACAGTGACTGCCAATAGTGGTAATTCTGGGGTCAGCTGCAGGCCATGAAGGCAAAGGACTGGGGCTTCTTGCATGAAGAAGCAGTCATCACAGTTGCCCTCAGACTGCAGAAACTCTGAACTCTAGGTTCTAGTTCAGCCTCGTCTTTCAAGACTTGGCATCTGGCAGTTAACTACAATAACATACAGTACACTCTCTTAAACGCAGAATGGTGATGCTTAGTTTTGGTATTTCCCCAATATTTTTACATTTAGTACCTACAGCTTTTCAGTGTTAACTACATCCTCATTCATGGTACCTAAAAGAAAATCAAATGCATGTGCAGCAGATGGACAATAAGTTAAAAGGGGAAAAAGTATTTGTCATCAATCGATGTAACTCTCATAGGGATTTTCACATGCTTTGCATAACATACAAGGCAGTATTTGCATGAGTTTATAGAGCATGTAGCTCATTTAAAGTAAAAAGATTTCCTTTATCTCCTTGAGCATTTAACCTAGATATTCTACTACACTTTATTGCACTTCCTAATTTGAGCACAGAGCCAAGTGATCATGTTGCATACTGGTCTTTTCTGAATTATTTCAATTTCAAGAAACATAATTATCCCCAGGTCAAGCAAGCTCAAGTTTATGTGTCCAAAAGCATAAATCAATATATATGCCTTTACTTCCCGTTACGGAATGAATAAGGAATGGGAATAAAAGGTACAGCATAGAAAAACACAGTTAATGATATTGTAATCATATTGTATAGTGATAGAGGGTAGCTACAGTTGTGATGAGCACAACATAACGTACAGGGATGCTGAATCGCCATGTTGTACACCTGAAACTAATGTAACAGTCTGTCAACTATACTCAAAAAATTCAAATATATATGTATATATAACCTTAATTTAAAGCATATAGATATATACATATATATGTATGTGTATATATACACACAGAGTTTGGAACTTGGAATATCTCATAGAACTAATCTATAGAAGATTCCTAAGCCATCCCACAAAAGAAAAACAAGAATAAAAACATTTAAGTCACAGGGCTGTAATTGAAGGAGAGTATATTATTAATACTATGGACCTTAACCACTTAGTGTAATGATGTATCTAGAATAAAATGTGAAGCATTTCAAATTAACAGCCAAGTATGTATTTTCCCCTGTGGCAGTGCGAGTAAAGACTTCTTCCAGCTGTAAGCTACTGAAGGTGGCTCCTTCGGCCTATGGGAAGGAAGTTCTGGCAGAGCGTAAGATTTTTTTTATTTTTCTTTTCTTTTTTTTTTTTTTTTTTAAGATTTTATTTATTTATTTGACAGAGACAGCCAGCAAGAGAGGGAACACAAGCAGGGGGAGTGTGAGAGGAAGAAGCAGGCTCCCAGCGGAGGAGCTTGATGTGGGGCTCGATCCCATAACGCCGGGACCACGCCCTGAGTCGAAGGCAGACGCTTAACGACTGCGCCACCCAGGCGCCCCTATTTTTTATTTTTATTTTCAATTGTTTACTGAAATTCAATTTAGTTAACATATAGTGTATTACTAGTTTCAGGGGTAGAATTTAGTGATTCATCAGCTGCATATAACACCCGAGTGTAAGATTCTTAGAGATGGTAAGGAGGAATGAAAGATGAAGGAATAAAGTGTTATAGGGAATAGAAACTTCACACCAAACTAAATCCTCAGGTAGGACAGAATTTTTTTTTTCTGGAGAGCCTGGCTGGCTCAGTCTGTAGAGCATGTGACTCTTGATCTCAGGGTCATGAGTTCAGAAAGGCCCCATGTTGGGCATAAAGCCTACTTTTAAAAAAAAAAAAAAAGAAAGAAAGAAAGAAAAAATATTCCTGAGATACACAGAGTGAACCATTCTTTCCTTTTTTTCTTTAAATTTTGCTATTATTTCTGAGCAGTATTTCACCTCCTCTGGCCTACCATGGAAGAAGCTACAGTCTCACAATTTCTCCCTAGTCTGCTGTCCTCGAAAGAAGCATACAGCCCACTTTGGCTTTTTAAAGCGTTTAAGAGGAGAAACAATGGGGAAAAGACAGGAGGTTACTAAAGCTCTCTCCTAAGAGTAACACTCCCCCACCCCCCACTCATTAAACCTTATCGAGAAAAACAGGCCAATATCTGTACTGAAGGTAGATCTCTGGGTAGAGAAAGTACTGGAGTAAAACATTTCAGAGAAATATCTAAACTCTGTTTACACAGAACATTTTCTCACAGGAGCTTAAGCAGCAGATAGCAACCAAGATAGGGGAGGAAGCTAAGAAAAGGTTATGGGGACTCAAGATCAAGTAGCACTGGATATGGGAGAGAAGACATAAAATCTTGGCCTCCTACCACCAGTGCTGCTAAGGGTGCCTAGAGTAAGATGAGAATGGAACAGAGAAAGATAGAATGTCACATCCAAAAAAGAGAAGAAAAGAGAGATTTAAATCCTAAATAGTGAGGGGGTGCCTGGGTGACTCAGTCGGTTAAGTGTCTGACTCTTGGTTTGGGCCAGGTCATGATCTCGGGGTTGTGAGATAGAGCCCTGGGTCAGTCTCTGTGCTCAGTGAGAACTCTGCTTGATATTCTCTCCATCTCCCCTGCCCCACCCCCAGCTTGTACTCTCTCTCTCTAAAATAAAATAAATAAATAAAGTCTTAAAAAAATAAAAATCCTAGGGATGCCTGGGTGGCTCAGTCAGTTAAACGTCTGCCTTTGGCTCTGGTCATGATCTCTGCGTCCTGGAATCGAATCCTGCATCAGGCTCCTTGCTCAGCGGGGAGCCTGCTTCTCCCTCCACCTGCTCCTCCTGCTTGTGCTCTCTCTCTCTGACAAATAAATAAAATCTAAATCAATCAATCAATCAATATCTCTCTCTCTCCCCTAAACAGTGGAGGGGTGCCTGGCTGACTTAGTCAGTGGACCAAGCAACTCTTAATCTCGGGGTTGTGAGTTTGAGGCCCACATTGGTGTAGGCATTACTTAAAAAGACAATGTTTTAAAAATAACAAATAAATAAACAAATCCTAAATAGCAGAGAGGAAGAAAAAAATTTCCAGGGCCACTTAGCTACCAGCTGGGATACAGTCTGAAGTAAATAATATATATAAGTCAAAGGCAAAATGTTCAGATTTCCTGATATGTAGGAATCTCAGGAACATATGTCTCATAAATCATGAGTGTCGCCTGAATTTTGTGATGAATATACATTAATCTAAATTCACACTCCAAACATTTTGTGATCGAAAGCAGTATTACTCAAAGTGTCGTTAGCTGAGCAACAGAATCAGTATCATCTGGGAGTGGGCCCAGAAACCTGTGTTTTAACAGCTCTCTAGGTGATTTTTATTTACAGTACAGTTTGAAAAGTACTTCTCCAGGGGCGCCTGGGTGGCTCAGTTGGTTAAGCATCTAACTTCAGCTCAGGTCGCGGTCTTAGGGTCCTGGGATCCAGCCCAGAGTCGTCCGTGAGCAGGGAGCCCGCTTGTCCCTCTGCCCTTCTCCCCACTCATGTGCTCCCTCTTTCTCTCAAATAAATAAATAAAGTCTTAAAAAAAAAAAAAGAAAAGAAAAGTACTTCTCTATAGAACAGGTTTATCAAATGGCTAGTTGGTCCCCAAGGTACAGGGTGAGGTACAGTTGTGCACAGCTGAAGACAACGCTTGCCCCCAAGTCATCCAGTTCACACAACGGGAAAGCAGTGCCACAGAGGCACAAACAGTAACTGACATGAGCAAATATGGGAGGGCTGTTGAGGTTGTTTTTAAAAATAAGCTAGGCAGAGAGGACACCACCATGTGTTTCCTGAGTTTGCTCTGAAACAGAAGAGGCTGTGGTAGGACTACACAGAGGAAGAAAAGTTGGGAGTTGAAGAGCTGGAAGTTGAAAAAGTCAACAAAAAGTGATTAAGAAGTGAATATGCAGAGGATCTATAATCACAAAGACATAAAGCAAAAGTTACAGAAAAATCATCAAGAGGCTTCAAAAAGAGAATGAAAAGCAAGAGGGCTAGGGCAGAGCTCTAGGAACCAGTAATCACAGGAAAAGTGGGAAGTGAGCCTCCAAAACACTCAAAAATAGACACAAACTTAAGTCTTATTCTTGGATTGAATACTGAGGAACAAGGAATAAATGTCATTATTGCCATTGGCATTGGCTCACTACTTCCTTTAACGAGTAGTGCAGCGGAGCAAAGCATACTCTTTTGGCTGACAAATAAGGATTTTAAGTGTAATGGGGTCTGCAGGCACCTGGGTGGCTCAGTCGGTTAAGTGTCTGACTCTTGGTTTCGGCTCAGGTCATGATCTCAGGGTCGTGAAAGAGAGCCCCGAGTCGGGGCCCTGTGCTCATTGGGGAGTCTGCTTGGGATTCTCTCTCTCCCTCTCCCTTTACCCCTCCCCTTGTTTGTGCATCCTCTCTCTCTCTCAAAATGAATAAATAAATCTTTAAATGTAATGAGGTCTTAAATGGAAGTTTAGAGTAATTCACTAGCATGCCAATAATTGTGGATCAAGGTACACTTTGGAAAGGCTATACTATAGTTAACATTAAAGTTATCAATAAATATATTAATCCTCCAAAGCTTGAGATGCCATAGAACAGAGTAAGAAGAGAATTTTAAAAAGTTAAACGAGTGAGACACAAGACAGAAAGAAAGAAAAGAAAATTAGACCATCAAAGCTTGTGACTTACAGATTTTTGGATTTCCTTTAATAGGAAACTTCACAATCATTTCCTGGGGATTTGTGCAGATGAAAACAAATGGAGAATCAGATTCTTGACTCATGTCTGGATACTGCGAAATATAAAAATTACAAGTTCAGACTAGTTGGGACAGATTTTGAATTTCAGGGAGATCAAAGGATGTCCCAGATTTCACCTCAACATTCTGATGATAGCACTCTCCATTTCAGTCAGGTAAAGAGGATTATGCTCGACAAGCAAGAACAAACCTTCCCCTGTCCCTAGGCCTTAGCACAGTAGTCCTATGCAGTCTACTGCCTGCCATTTCTGACTTCCTATAACGGGAACAACTTTAAAAAAGGATACCTGATATTGCCCCAGAAGAATCAGCACTGACTCTTCTTTTAACATAAATGACTGAGAGTTGGGAGATTCAGAGGTCTCCTTTGGGAACATTGGGCACCCCCGGGTTAACTTGAGTGAAACACTGGAAGGTTTAAGAAAAATAGAACATTTGTGGAAATTCTGCCAGAAATAGTCAACAGAGCCCTTCTTTCATTAAAAGGAAGGAAGATGATTCATTCTGAAAGGTATGAACATGCAAAAGCTGTTTTGCTGGATGCATTCCAGACTTACTTAGGGTGAAAAGGTAACTAACTGGTAGAGCAATTCTGAAAATTATTTAGAAGCCTCCTTTGGATCTCTCATCACAAATCTGTGTGAATACTTTGGACTTGTATTCCTTCTGCAAAGACAGACACGGAACCTACAGTAAGACTAGGCTGGCCACATAATCACAATTTAAGGCACAATGGAGGGTTGGCAGAAAGTGCTCTCTAGCAATGCCCAACTGATCTGTTGTTTCATTATTTCCTATCTTTTATGTCTTGTATTTAGCATGTTTGACAAATATGACTCATAGGCTGACTATGACTATGGGTCAGACCTCATTACCAAAGGAGCCTTTATCCTAGTAACCACCATCACAGGTACAAACTTATTTTCCACTCTTATCAACCTGCTAAGATATGTCCTCTAAAGACCTAAGCCTTGAAAGTAGAAATGGAAGCTTGGTAAAATAAGAAAATTAAGATTTCTCTATAACTAGTGGAAATATAAATAGTTAAAACTTCTTTACTGACCACTTGACCACTCTGTCCTAGGTGGTTAAGTAATGCTGTGGAGAAAACAGAAGGGATTTTTAGCACCTTTTGGTCCTGCCCACATACCACAGCTTTCTGTGTGGGACAGGTGTGACATGTACTTTGATAAAACATAGCTTAATATCAAGGACCAGACACATTATATTCAGAGGCAGCGTCAAAATGTTCACAGAAAAAAAAAAAAAAAAAGACTAAAGATGAGAAGGAAAATGCTCTTCTTTCCTTATCCCCTGGATCTTTAGAACTCAAAGAAAAGCAGGTTCCAGCTGTTACTGCTGAGGTGCTTTGGCACGAATAAAACCAGAGGCTGCCATCGAGATCTTTCAACCAAATTCTACAGAGGCCACAACAGCCAACAGTCACAATTCACATCTCTTCAGTTTTCCTACTCTCTCCGCTCTGTGTCTTACAATGTTGTGGCAGAGGACAGTACTGCCAGGACCTCACAGCTCTGCTTTTCCAGAACTGCAAGCCATTCCAGTCATTCTCTCCTCTTTTTTCTGCATCAATAAATGAGGTCTTAAATGTACCCTCTCTACTGAATCAATCCCATTGGACATACCTTCTGTAATGTCTGCCATGAAACACAATCTCTCCAGATCCCACATTCTCCTTAAGCAACTGCCCCAATTCTGATTGTCTTTACAACAAAATTCACTAAAAGATTATCTATGCTCCTTGCTTCAAATTCCTATATTTTTTCTTGAATTCACTATAAACAGGCTTTCACTCCCATACTCCACCAAAACAATTCTTGGTGAACTAAAGGTCATCGTTCACTTCCATGTTGCTAAGTCAAACGGTCAATGCTCAGTTCTCATCTTAATTGTCCTATTTGTGGAAGATGACAGAATTCTTCCTTCCCTCCTTCTTGAACACATTACTCACCTGACTTCCAGGATACCATTCTCTTCTTGGCTTTGCTATTTATCGACTGCTCATCACCCATCCTTAAATGTTGGGAGTGCTTCAGGGGTCAGGCCTCAGACCTCTGCTCTCTACATTTACAACCTTAGTGATTTTCTTCAGTCTCAGAGTTAAAAAATAAGGTCCTGAATTTGTAACTATGACAGATGATGGATGTTATCTGAATTTATTGTGGTAATCATTTTGCAACACATATCAAATCATTCTGTTGTACATCTTGAATACAATGTTACATGCCAATTATATCTCAATTAAACTGGGGGAAAAATGAGGTCCTGGAAACGCAAATCTAAACTACAATGAGGTACTAGTTCATGCTTATGGGATGACTATAATAAAACCAAAGCAAACCAAACCAAAAAACATGGAAAATAACAAGTGTTGGTAAGGATGTGAAGAAATTAGAACCCTCATGCATTGTTGGTGTGGATGTAAAATGGTGCAGCTGCTGTGGAAAACAGTGGTTTCTGTAACTTCAGAGAGTTATAAAATTACCATAAGGTCCAGCAATTCCACTCATGGGTATATCCCTGAAAGAAACTGAAAGCAGGGACTCAAATACTTGTTTACCAATGTTCATAGCACCAAATAGTTTCCACAATCCAAATGTTCATCAATAGACAGATGAACAAAATATGGTACAAACACACAGTGGAATATTAAAAATATTCCAGAAATTCTATACATGCTACAACATGGATGAATCTTGAAAAATTACACTTAGTGAAATAAACCATACACGAAAGGACAAATATTACATGATGAGTACCTATATAAGGTACTTAGAATAAGCAAATTCACAGAGACAGAAAATAGAGCTTACCAGGGGCTGGGGGGAGGAGGAAGAAGGAGTTATTATTTAATGGGCATGGAGTTTCTGTTTAAGATGATGAAAAAGTTCTGGAGATGGATAGTGGCGATGGTTGCACAACACTGTAAATGTACTTAATGCCACTGAATTGTACACTTAAAAATGGTTAAAATGGTAAGTTTTATGTCATGTATATTTTATCACAATACAAATAAATTTTAAAAATAGAGATCCTGAATTCATGTCCAAACCTGCTATCTATTCCCCCCCCTTAAAATGAAGAATGAATGAATGGCCAGCCTACTAGCTATTCCATCCTTCTGGTTGTTCAGGCCAAAACCCCCACAACCAACCCGCTAAGAAATCCTGTTAACTCCACCTTCAAAGGATATCCAGTAATTCCCCACTTCCTAAGACCTCCACAGCTACTTCCCTGGTCCAAGCCATCATGTTTCCCTGGATTACCACAATAATCTCCTAATTGGTCTCTCTGTTTCTGCCCTTAACCTCTCTCTTTTCTATTTTTAACAGGGCAGCCAGAACTCTTTTAAAAAATGTATTAGATCATGTCACTCCTCTACTTAAAACTCTCCAGTGGCTTTTCTTTTTTTTTTTTTTTTAAGATTTTATTTATTTATTTATTTGACAGAGATAGAGACAGCAGCGAGAGAGGGAACACAAGCAGGGGGAGTGGGAGAGGAAGAAGCAGGCTCATAGTGGAGGAGCCTGATGTGGGACTCGATCCCAGAACGCCGGGATCACGCCCTGAGCCGAAGGCAGACGCTTAACCGCTGTGCCACCCAGGCGCACCTCCAGTGGCTTTTCATCTCACTCAGAATAAAAGCCTAAGTCCTCAGCATGACCTTCAGGTCCCTTGACAGTCTGGCTCCCCATTTCCTCTCTGTCACCTTTTCCTACTACTTTCACCCCCACTTTCACTGCACTCCAGCCACATTGACTTCCTGGTTGTTCCTGCCCCTGGGTCTTTGTACTTGCCTATTTCCTCTTCCTGGAATGCTCCCACCCTCACCGCCACCCAGATACCCACATGTCTTCTCTCTCTTCAGAACTTTGTTTAAATGTCAACTTTGCAGTAAGTCTTCCCTAATCATTCTATTTAAAATCAGAGCACCAGTCTCCTCACAAACTTGGTACACTTAACCCCTCTCTCCTTTTTTTTCCCTACAGCACTTACCATCATCTAATACAATATAATTTACTTATTTAAATTTTTAAAAGATTTTATTTTTAAGTAATCTCTACACCCAACATAGAGCTCAAACTCACAATCTGGAGATCAAGAGTCGCATACTCAGGGTGCCTGGGTGGCTCAGTTGGTTAAGCATCCGACTCTTGGTTTAGGCTCAGGTCATGATCTCAGGGTCATTAGATGGAGCCCCCCAACCCAGCGCAGAGTCTGGTTGAGATTCTTTCCCCTCCCTCTCCCTCTGCTCCTCCCCCACTTTGTGTGCGCTCCCTCCCTCTCTCTCTCAAATAAATAAATAAAATCTTTAAAAAAAAAAAAAAAAGTTGCATGCTCTACCAACTGAGCCAGACAGGTACCTCTAAATTTTTTAATTTGGCCTCCCTTTACTAGGATGAAAGCTCCATGAAGGCAAGGATTTTTGTCTATTTTATTTACTCCTCAGCACCTTGAATCATGCTTGGCACACAGTAGGCAATCGATAAATATTTGTTGAATGAAAGAATAATGAATTTATCAACTTGTGCATTAAGGTTATCTTAATGCTAAATATGCACACGCTGGGACTAGAGACTCTTAGGACTATAACTCTGGGTAAAAGCAGTAAGTGCTACTCTATAATCTGTTATCCCTCAAGCTAAATTAGAACTTTTGTGTCTTGGCAAGTGGGCCAATAAGGCCCTATGTTTAATATTACCTACACTGACATATATTAACAGAGTAAGCAAATGTCAAATAATGGGGAAAATGATAGATAAATGAAATTATAGAACAAGAGGTTCCTAGGACCCATTCATGCCTCACAATAAAGATAAACATTAAAATTGACTTTCCCAACTTATTCTAAATTCAAGTTTTATGTGAATATCCCTTTTCCCAAGCTCTGTTACTAAACTTCAGGAGGCTTACAAGAAACAGAGCTGAAGAACAAAGCAGCCTGCAAAGAATAAAGAAAAGTAAGGCCTATGCATTGGGAAAAGGGACAGAATGCATTAAAGCAAAGTCAGTTTGGCAGAGCCTCAGTACCTCCAGAAAAGCATCATCTCTGCAACTGGGGCCTGAGCACTTGGACCACATTAAACACTAACAAGTCAGTGATTTACAAGAAAGGGAGTTTTGGTCTGAGAGTCCAAAGACTAAATAATAAATAATGTCGCTGATGGAGAGGAAACTAAATTGGGGCACCTGGCTGGCTCAGTAGGTAGAGCATGCAACTCTTGATGTCGTGGTTGTGAGTTCAAGCCCCACGATGGGTAGAGAGCTTACATTAAAAACAACAAAACAACAACAAAAGAAAAGTAAATTAATTAAGAGAAAGGAGGTTCATATTTGTAAACAATGTGAATAAACTTTGAATATCATATCCAGTTTAGAGAGGATGCTAGAGGAAGGGTTACTGAGATAGCACAACAGACAGGTTAGGGAATGTGGATTGTAAGATCAAGCAACTCAAAGCAACTATTCAAATTCAGTAGCAGATTCCTCAGGAAGTTGCTGCTGTTCTTGCCTACGAAAAAACACGACTCCTATCACCTGGTTTCCAGCCTGGGGGGGGGGGCGGTGTTGGGCCTACTCTTCTTTCATGGCTCATAAGTTTCATAGCTGTCTAACATAACAGGTAATTAACTACTAAACAGCCATTTTCTTCTCTTCTCCAGAGGAAACTTGTTCACCAGTCATCTAGAAAACATTTCTTTTGACATTTTCATACGGGAAAAAAAGTTTAGTAGTTTTTTGGCAGTAAGAACTAATTCACAGCCAAGTGGCCATTTTTACCAACTCTGCAAGCCTCCATTTATTTAGTCCTTGTCCTGAAATGATCAGTAACTCCTAAACGACGTCACCCTTCCCAACAAATCCCCAGATGACCTGTAAGTCTTGTATCTGTCTCCAGAGGGCTAAAAGCTAAAGCAAATAGTTAAGAAGGAACTCACTGACAAAGAACATATATTTGCTATAGGTTTTCTTGGTTTGAACTTTGGGGAACTAGATAGGACATGAAATCAGGCTCTGAAATCTAGTTAGCTGAAAACCAACTCCAAGAAGATTGAGGTGATAATACTCAGAAAGAGAGAAGGAAATGAGTCTGATAAAAAGGCTACAACCACAACAGATCCAAAGAAGCATATCCTGAAAGCAATTGTGTTCTCTAATAGTTGCTTACATTTTCCTTCAAAGCAATTCAAGGTGTTCACAGGACACACAACTAGTACCTCAGGCCACACTCTACTGGATGATAAAAGTTTTCTCATATCAGGATAAAAGTTTTCTCATATCAGTTAACATATTGGTCGTGAGGCTTTGACAAGATGACTACTGTATATCTAACTGGAGTTGGATAAAGATCACACCAGCTGGCCCAATGTGGGATAGCTGAACTCCCATGTACTAGTACTCAATTCAAATCATGTGTTCAGTATCAAAGACGGGGCATGGGGGGGGCGGGTTTACAGCTCAATGCTACAGAGTTCATATTTGCTCCAGGTGAAAAGAGTAAGGGATGAGTAATATGCAGCTTAAGGGTCTTAGAGCCATTTGTGGAAAATGATCTAGCTGAAGCCACATAGCATTGGTTTCCTGGTCCCATCCTACTCACACAGTTAAGCTTCCACTGTGGCTTTCTGTGTCCTTTGGAATCCTATGCTAGAAGCTCCATACACAAGAGAACCTAAGCAAGTATATTTTCTCTAAAATTAACCTCATAGCTTTTCTGCCCTTACTCTTAAAGACCTAAATGGGAATCACCCATACATGAGCTATTTTTGGTCTTAAATTTCATATAGCAGGCTTTCACTCCAACTTAAACTAGTGAGAACTAAAAGAAAATTGCTCTTAATTAAAGATACTACATTGAAGTCTACGTTGGGACTAATAACTCGGAATGCTAAAACTCCTCTTGAGTTAAGGGATCGGACAATTTTAGAATTTACCTCCCATCGGCTGGTTGACTCAACTGAGAAAAACTATTCTGAGGCAGAGCTCAGAGCATCCTTTGACATCAGTTAACCTACCAAGGTAAGATCATTGTTAGGCAATCTGGTGCTACTACCATTAATAATACCCCTTCATAAAATGACATTTGTCTTTCAGAACAAAATTAAAGATTAAAACATTTTCTTTCAGAACAAAATTAAAGATTAAAACATTTTAAACTATCCAAATAAAAAATAATAACACTGTGTGTCATTTTTTTTCTTAAGATTTTATTTTAAGTACTCTCTACACCCAACGTGGGGCTCAAACTCACAACCCTGAAATCAAGAGTTGCATGCTCTACCAACTAAGCCAGTCAGGCACCCCTAGAATTAATTTGTTTTTTTAATCATAAAAAAAAAAATTTGTATGGTGATTACATACTACAGAACATCTTTCTTTTACTGCCACAGTATAGGTTTTCTTTACCACAGGTCATTTAAAATTATTTATCTTAAAAGAAAATTCTCTTCTTTTGTATACTCTATCTGGACTAATGATACTACCATTCACCCACTTGCCAGAGCCAGAAACCTGTTTATCTTAGACTTCTCTCTCCCATTTTACATATCCAATCAAATCACCAAGTCCTATAGACTTTACCTCCTAAACATTTCAATCATCTGTTCTTTTCGGTCCAACTCACCTGCCAGAGCAATAATAGGAATATGAACACAGTAGACCAGAGAAGGAAGCGGATTAGTCCCGTCAGGGAGGAAATGGACTGAGCTCCAGGAAGACCCTACAGAGAGGGTGACTTCCGAGCTGTTTTAAAGGATGAACAGAAACTATCCTGGTGGACAAAAGTATGGAGACATGATACCATATGTTGAGGAAGACAGAAATTCTTTCTTCAGGACGCACCGTTTTTGTAGAAGCTTCCTGAACCCTCCCCACCTGGCCTCCAGCCAAGATGAGATAGGAGTTAGGGCCTCTCTTTTGTGCATTCCTTTTTCATATGGTAATTAGTATGGTTGGGTTTTCTTGCCTCACTCCAGAGAGACTGAGTATCTCGTTAAAACTCTAGATCCTCAGTCTTTAGCACAGTGTGTGGCACATGACAGACAGTCAATAAATACTTGCTGAATGTATGTTATATAATATTCCAAACAATTAAATCGTAAATTAGAGAGGTAATTTGCCACCTGGTTCATACAGCATACTAGATGACAAATCGAGAAGCCTTGAACAGACTGCAAGAAGATAGCAAGTCTATAGCAGATTCCTTCTAGACCAAGCAGACCACTTTCTCTCTAAGCCTGAGTTTACTTACAAGTAAAATGAAGGTGTCACATTAAGTGATTGATTCTACCTACATAACACCTCTTACATCTGTCCCTCTCTTGTCTAATTTCACTGGCATTATCCTAGAACAGACTTTTAAAAATATCTTGACCCTGGAATGACAACTGCCATCCCATTAGTCTCCCAACTTCAGGCTCTCCACTGCAATCCATCTTCCACACTGCAGCCAGATCTATTTTCCAAAATCAAGGCCGTGATCACATTCCAAACACCCCTCCTCCATTCCACAACTGACTACAGAAAAAGTCTTACCTCTAAAGCCTATCTTTCAAAGCTATCTACCATTGGACCACAACATACTTTTCCACTGTTGTTTGCTGCTTCTTCCTCTTCTTCACCCATACTCCTCTCTCAACAAACTGGTTTGCTATTATTCTCTGGACAGGCCCATAACTTCCCACCTCACACTTGTCCCTCTCCTTGGAATATGCTTCTCAATCAACTAAGGAGGAAGACTTGAACAGCAATCCCAATTGAACCATTTACTGACTAACAGTACGCAAGTTACTTTAACTGAGTCTTGAATTCCCTCATCCCTAAAAGAGGGGTAATGATACCTTGCTTGAAGGCTTTTGTGAGGATTAGAACATACATGATAGGTCTGGTACATAACAGCTGATCAAAAAGTGATAGATTTTATTATTACTACCCTTCAAAGCTAAATCAAAAGCCATATTCTTCATAAAGGCTTTTGGGATCCCTCCTAACTGGAAGCAACCTTTCCCTCCTTTAAATTCCTCAGAGACGCTCTACTTTTCAAGACAGTTATCTTGCTTTTTATTTTGTATTTGTTTGTTTACATCCATATTTTATCTATTTGGTAGTCTTTCAAACATTCTGAGGGAAGAACCCATGGCTGATTCACCTTTTTGTTTCTTTTAGTGTCTAGAACAATCTGATTTATGGTAGGCACTCAAGTATTTATAATAATACTTAAGAAAATCTTAAGAATTTTATGTTCATTTTCAGGGGTGCCTTGGTGGCTCAGTTAGCTAAGTGTCTGCCTTCAGCTCAGGTGATGATTCCATGTCAGGCTCCCTGCTCAGTGGGGAGTCTGCTTCTCCCTCTCTCTCTCTGCCTCCACTTGTGCTCTCTCTCTCTCTGTCTCCACTTGTGCTCTCTTGCTCTCTCAAATACATAAAATCTTAAAAAAAAAAAGAATTATATGTTCATTTTCAGATGAAAAGCTAAACATTAAAGAACTTACATAAATGCATAGACAAGTGCTAATATTTCCCTCCTCTGTTCAGGATAAGTACAATAGAAAGTATAATGCTTTCTAGATTACTAAAAAATATACATGGTTGTCCTCAACTCAGCATGTGGGCACTTGACACTCAGGTTATAAAACAACTGCAAAGACAGTCTGTTCTGACCTAGAAATTCTAGTAAATATTCTAGTCTTCATGAAAATTCTGAAAATACATTCCCTGTTTCACTCAAGTGAGCTGTGATTTTAAAGAACTGCCTAGGGTTAGGCTAGTTGTGGCAGACAGACAGTTCCCCTCTTTGTTGGGTCTCTGACACAACCCTCATGATCCCTTAGGAATACACATTTTTAGGTTTATAAATATGCAGGTTTTCTCAGTACAACAGAGAGGACATTTTCACATTTTTTTAAGGTTTTATTTATTTATTTGTCAGAGAGAGAGAGAATGAGAGCACAAGCCCGGGGAGCGGCAGACAGAGGGAGAGCAGGCTCCCCACTAATCAGGGAGTCCGGTGTGGGGCTCCATCTAGGACCCTGGGATCACAACCTGAGCCAAAGGCAGATGCTTAACCGACTGAGCCACCCAGGCGTCCCCATTTTCACATATTTTAAAAGAAAATTTGCAGAGGGGCCTGGCTGGCTTAGTAGAGAACACGACTCTTGATCTCACAGTCGTGAGCTCAGGCCCCATGTTGGGCACAGAGCTTACTTTAAAACAAAGAAGGAAGAAATTTGGGGAATTTAGGGACTCTGCATTTTTCAAAGCTAATGCCTGTTTTGAATATTGATTATTCCTTCATCCTCTAATTTCTCACCTCTCAGACCTACAGACAAAACATTGATGATATCCACACATGATTTTTACAAATCTTCATGAAGATCTGTTTCACTTGGATACCCTTATAGGAGAAAGAACAAGTAATACTCTCTTCCCCACTGAAGACTTCAATTCTATTGCTGATGTCAATTACATAGACACCCAGCAGAACTGCTTCAGTATAGTTCTTTAAAGATAGGGTCTTGGCGATTATAAAAACCATAAGATCAAATGGACTGAAGGGTCAGTAAGCTGGCAGGAGAGGAATGGATTTAGTCAGAAGAAACAGAACAATCAATGACCTTGGAGATTTCAGACAAATCAGATTCTCTATAGAAGGCAGAGATATAAATAGCACAAACACAACACAGACAAGTAGAAACAAAAGCCACCAACTCAACTTTCTGTTTGAAAACTTGTTAGGTCTAGAGAACTGTTCAAACCACAGCTGCTAATGGTTATGGATTTGGCAATCAAAATGTCTTTGTTAAAAAAAAAAGTTTTAACTGCCTTACTATTGAGGTTACAAACCACAGCCTTGATGCATTGTTGCAGTCAACATCCTCCCTGCTGTTTTTGAGAGCTTACATCTGCTGCTGGCAGATAAAATGCTGGCAAACGGCATGGGTTCCTTCCAGGGGAATACAGGAGAAGTTGTAACTAGATGGCTCTCATCTACCTTTCTCTTTTGAGTTGAGCCCACAGCCTTTTCTGTATCATTCCTACCTTGTCTAGGTTGATTCCCTGCCATTACTCAGGAGGGCTGAGGGTCTAGCGGGATTTTTTTCTGGCACAAATTAGCCATGCCAGCCATACTACTCTTAGAAGATAAAAGGAAGAGGACTTCTTAGCTCAGGGCAAAGCATTTTTAGCACATATTTTTAAAAATCAGTTAGAGTATAGTGTACTTGATTTTAAACAACCACTAATAAAACCTTTTCTGTTTTTTTTATTCTTTTAAGATGCTAAATGATCACACTATGCCCAAAATAGTGAGGGCTTAGTATATTTTAACTTATCAAAGAAAGGCCAGGAATATGAGGTCAGGAAGTAAGTTACTGAGTTTCTTTGCGGAAGGAAAAAGTTAGGAACAAGATGGAGAAGTAAAATGTGGTCCAAGTCATCTAAGGAGATTAGCTTCAGTTGAAATAAAAATTCCTAGATCTACACCAGTTTTCACAGAAAATATAATTCAGCTGGGTGACGAGAACTGAGTGTGAATATGCAGAAAGAAGACATAGGTCAAGAAACCGATTCCTGGATGATTCTCCCTCGTGAGATGACCTACGAGAATAAAAGAAAACCAAACATATGTAGACTAGCACTTTCTAAGCTGTATATACCACAAGATACCAGTTCTGCAGTATGTAACTAGGTAGTGTGCATGGGGTGGGGAGAGGGGATTTTATGGTCTAAAAGTTTTTGGAACACTGTATGTTATACCCACTAGATGTATCAGAGTCATTATGCACACTAGCATATTAAGGGCTCTGAAAAGGTCTGCAGTAAAGAAATACATTTATTTGATACAAATACATTTTCCAAATGTATGTGTCCATAGAGAATGACCTCCTCTGTTTTTATGCCTCCAGAGAACACTTATGCAT
The DNA here is from genome assembly GCF_017311325.1 of Ursus maritimus. NCBI lineage: Eukaryota > Metazoa > Chordata > Mammalia > Carnivora > Ursidae > Ursus > Ursus maritimus. Next base: position 38,454,787 of record NW_024425230.1, read on the forward strand.
AGAATAGTTTGGGAAATGCTAGTCTAGGGCTATTACTCCTAAACTTTCAACTCATTCTTACAGAAATGAGAGTAAGGTTTGTAAAACAGGCTAGGTAATCACATTTCTTACATCATAGAACCATAGGTCAGAGACAGGCAGATTACCAAGGATGCTTGAGACATTTTCTAAAAGGCAGCCAAATATCAAAGCTACAATTTTTAAAGATCCTTACCCAATAAATAATCCCCAAATAGGTCTAATATAAATTATGAATCCATTCCTGAGATACCCCCAAACAAGAAAAGAAACAGTGAAGGAAAGCCCTAGAAAAGCTGACCAAAGGGAAAATGAGTAAGGGATTCCTGTATGATGAAGCCTACTGGCTTCCAGTGTTTGGGGATACTCTAATGTCATACATCAGGGAAATTCAGAGGGAGAGTTGCCAGGACCTCCAGCTGGGAACATATGGGAGGATTCCAACATTTCTATGTGCTGCCCTCAGCATCCTCAGGATAAAGGACAAGAATCTAAGCTTGAAGAGGAGTATCATGCTGACCTGAAAGAGAGGTATCTGCGAGAAACCAAAAAGATTTGTTTTGTTAATTACATTTCTAATTCCCATAAACTTTGCTATACTCCACAGACTAGGATTACAGTTTCCTACCCTTCTCTACACAAACCTGTGGCAGAAAGATTGGCCATCTAGGGGGCGCCTGGGTGGCACAGCGGTTAAGCGTCTGCCTTCGGCTCAGGGCGTGATCCCGGCGTTATGGGATCGAGCCCCACATCAGGCTCCTCCGCTAAGAGCCTGCTTCTTCCTCTCCCACTCCCCCTGCTTGTGTTCCCTCTCTCGCTGGCTGTCTCTATCTCTGTCAAATAAATAAAATCTTTAAAAAAAAAAAAAGAAAGAAAGAAAGATTGGCCGTCTAGTGATTGAAATCAATTGACCCTGTATCAGATGGTGGTTTGCTTGATCGACACTTAAGAAAATAAAGGAAGGCCTTCACCAAACCCCACCACCCACACTGCCAGATGCTCCTGAGTTCCCTTTTAGAATGCAAATATCCTACGAAGAAAACATATTAATGACATATTAAGTTATACTAAGCTATTAATGACTGTGAGAGTCTTTAAAACTATAAAGCCTGGGGTGCCTGGGTGGTTCAGTTGGTTAAGTGTCTGCCTTCAGCTCAGGTCACCGTCTCAGGGTCTTGGAATTGAGCCCTGCATTGGGCTCCCTGCTCAGCTCCCTGCTTCTCCCTTTCCCCCCGCCCCTCCCCTGGCTCCTGCGCACACACTTGCGTGCACGCACATGCACGTTCTCCCTCTCAAATAAATAAAATCTTTTTTAAAAAAAACAATAAAGCCAATACCAATGTATGGAATTTTTATAATTTTTACTTCTAGACTGAAAAAAAAAGGGAGAGGAAGAGAGCAAAGAAGATCCTGGAAAAATGGGTGAAAGACGCAGACGCGCAGGCACAAGAGTGAGGAAAACAAAGGGCCTCCATATGTCTATGGTTTTGCCTAGGTTTGGATTAAGTAATAAGGGTAGAACAAAAGGCTAGGGATCAAATTCATGCCAAAATGCATGCAATGTCCTCATATATATAAAGTAATCAGAGAAGGGCTGAGGAGGCGATCCACAAGAAAATGAAAGACAGAAAACTAAAGGGATACTAATGATTGGTTAAAATCTATGAGGAAAAGGTAGAGAGAGTAAGATAGATAGGAACAGTTTTTATAAACAGTAATAACTATTCAAAGGCAAATGAATTTGGAAAACAATTTACTGAGAAAAATGAAACTGCAGAACATTTTCCTAGGCACAGTAGTTGCCTAAAGCAACTGTTGAAGAACTTTTGGATTTCTGCTGGTCTGAACTTAAATATAATAAATAAATATAATATATATAAATGTTATATATAAAGCTCTAAATTTCAGGAGTTCTCCAATTAAGCTAAAGTCCTTCAGCTCCCTCTGCTGTTCAAAAATGAACTCCAGTTGCGTCAGTTCAATCTTCAGAGATCAAAATAAATCAAAATACATACCTACATATGTGCATGCACGTGCGTGTGCACTCACATGCTCACACGCACGCTCACACACACGCACGCTCACACGCATGCTCACACACGCTCACACACACACACGCTCACACGCACGCGCACACACACACACACACACTCTCTCTCTCTCTCTCTCTCACACATACCCTGACTGCACAGTCCAGGCAATCAGAATTCAAACATACTTGCCTATCATGAATTCTCTGGCCTGGACCAAATGTTCCAAAATAATAAATCCTATCATTTCCACCATCTAACTGAAATAATTTAAGGGATAATGGAGTTGTTTCTTTACAAAAAGCAGCAAGGTTTTATGAAAGGATGAGGACTCTGTACTCATTAGCCTGATGGGGGCAACAGCTTGTCACGCAGAAATGTACATGTGTCAGAAACCAAAACATCACTAGTTTTTCTGCTTCAGCCCTGATCTTTTTTCTCTTCAGTATTTCCCTATGAAAAGATTATCCTTGCATGTCTAAATTCAGTTGCTAACACCTTACTATCTCCATGACATTCTATGTTGAAGGATCTACAAGTCAACTATGGTAGCAAAACAGGCACATGTCCAAGAGAATTATTCTTTACTCACCTGATCCTTAAACTCCTTCTGGGACAAGCAGTCAATGAGGTCCACACAGCCCAGAAGACAACCTGATGGATAGTCGTTGGGAAATTCCACATCTGAATCAAGAATAACGGAAGGATCATATAAATTTCCTTTTTTGTGAACCTGAAACTCACGACTCTGTTTCCAATTCTGAACAAATCGCTTTCTCTATTATCTATTTGTAGACACAGAAAAACATGATGTTTTTATTTAGCACAAATGTTTGTATTTTAGCAAAAAATTTAGTGAGTGGCTGGCTTAGTCCACTATCCACATCCTAAGCTATAAAAAAAAAATTACCCATACACCATCAAAGTTCAAGGTCGATACAACTTCAAACAAATCAATTCCACCTATACTCAACTGGATTAGCCTTGAATTTGGTGGTGATGGGTTTTGGAAACAAGCTATAGGTGTGAAGAGAAAAAACAAAAAAATGTAGTAAAAAAATATAAGAATGACAGAACATAAGGAGTTAGGAAAAAAAAAAAAAGACAAGACAATTTCAAAACAAGCCAGTCATATCAGTCAAAACAAAAATGAGCTTTTAAGGAAACATGCACTTTTGATTCCCAAAACTTTGGTGTCCTAAAAACTTTTAAAGGTAATTCTGTAATTATCCTCTCATTCTACCTTCAAAACAACTGTATGAGTTAGATTAAGAGGAAGAAAAACAAGACACCTAAGGGTCAGAAGTGGTTTTTTGGATCCAAACTTGATGTGCTTGGGATGATTCCCAAAATACACTGCTTAAGTCAACCAACTCTGACCTGTCCAAATTCCACAGCAGATGTCTATTTAGGTCACTCCCCCAAAAAAATTCTTACTGTGATTGTTCTTCCCAATCTAAAAATCCCAGAGTCTATAGTAGTTATTTTGCTCTCACAATTTAAGAAAGAAAGAAAGAAAGAAAGAAAGAAAGAAAGAAAGAAAGAAAAGAAAGAAAGAAAAGAAAGAAAAGACAAGAAGGGAAGGAAAAATTTCCTCGGATGCAATTAAAACTGGCTCAAGTCAGTTAAGCGTCCCGACTCTTGATCTCAGCTCAGGTCTTATCTCAGGGTTGTCATTTCAAGCCCCACGTTGGGCTCCATGCTTGGTGTGGAGCCTACTTAAAAAAAATAAATAAATTAAAACTAGTTGGTCGATTTCTGGTGTTAGGAACTGTTATTTTTATTTTTATTGTTTGGTGAATTAATGCTTTGAACAGCGTCTATAATCTGCCACTAAACAAACATACACAAAGATGAAAGTGCTCTCACACCCCACCCCCAGAAAAAAGAAAGTCGTAGGAAGAAGGAAATGAAAGAAGAGGAATGTCAACAATGACTTCTCTCCATCAAGTAATACTGAAAGGAGAGTATATGGCTGTTACCTTTCCCACGAAGAACACGATATGTAGTCTGGAGTTCTGAGACTTCTTGAGGGGAGGGTCTTTTGGCTGTGGCTGCTATCCAAAGTCGTCCTCTGTGAGGAGTGTACCAGCTTCTGCCCTCCACCCTTAAAACAGTTACAAATTTAGTGGGAAGGATATAAACTGTAGTATGCCAGAGGATCTCATTTATTTATTTTTTTTTAAGATTTATTTATTTATTTAAGTGACAGAGAGAGACAGCAAGCGAGAGAGGGAACACAAGCAGGGGGAGTGGGAGAGGAAGAAGCAGGCTCATAGCGGAGGAGCCTGATGTGGGGCTCAATCCCATAACGCCGGGATCACGCCCTGAGCCGAAGGCAGACGCTCAAGGACTGCGCCACCCAGGCGCCCCCAGAGGATCTCATTTAATACAGCAAATCATCCAGTTGAACCAAGAGACCTATAGAATATATCTCACAAAGAGGGGTATTTGTGTGAAAAACATACAATACCCTTCACTGGAGTGATGGAACCGAGTTTTCTAGCTTTTCCTATTATCAGAACAATACAATTTGGGTGCCTGGGTGGCTCAGACGGTTAAGCATCTGCCTTCTGCCCAGGTCACAATCCCAGAGTCCTGGGATTGATTTCTGCATCGGGCTCCCTGCTCAGTGGGGAATCTGCTTCTCCCCCTGCCTGCCACTCTCCCTGCTTGTGTGCACGTGCTCTCTCTCTCTGACAAATGAATTAATAAAATCTTAAACAAAAAAAACACACAGACAATTCAAGTCTTTCAGGTCCTACTTTTTACCTGATCTCTGTAACTCAGAGTAGCTCTCAGTAGCTCTTTCACTAGCCCTGGGACTTCTACCACCCAAATCCTACATTTTTTTTTTTAAAGATTTTATTTATTTATTTGAGAGTGAGCAAGAGAGAGAGAGAAAACATGAGCAAGAGGGGGGGAGGGGCAGAGGGAGAGGAAGAAGCAGACTCCCCGCTGAGCAAGGAGAGCCATATGACACATGGGGGGTGGTGGTGCTCAACCCTGGGACTCTAGGATCATGACCCGAGCCGAAAGCAGACGCTTAACCAACTGAGCCACCCAATGCCCCCAAATCTTACATTTGCAAGGCATGTAAGTTGTTCCACAAAAAAGGAAATCCTTGCTCTTCTTTGAGTCAAAGGCTAACCTTTTCTTGGAAGCTTTGTTAATTGTCTCTAACCTAACAGAAAAATCCTCACTAACACACAAATCTCTAAGACTAGTACTTTTATAATTATTACTTAATAGAATTTAAGTAAATGAAAATACTTATCTTCTTCACTCTTTAAATTGTAACCACATTCATTTATATTTTCTAAGTATTCTATAAAGGATTATGTTCTTTGTAGATAATTAAACAACTTGACTAGTTTGAAAGAATCTTTAAGTGGAATAACAATGCATTCAAGAGAATTTAATTACTCTCCAAGGATTACCAAAGGATGTTCCTAGGGGAGGGGGAAATGGGCAATATGAGTGAAGGAGAGAGGGAGGTACGAGATTCCAGTTATGGAATGAATAAATCACAGGAATAAAAAGCAGAGCATAAGGAATACAATGATACTGTAGTAGCAATGTAATGGGACACGTGGTAGTTACACTTGTGGTGAACGAAACGTAATGTATAAACTTGTCAATCACTAAGCTGTACATTTGAAACTAATGTAACACTGTGTGTCAACTGTACTCAAACAAAAAATAAAAAAGAAAAAAAGGATGTTCCTCTTTTAGTTCCAAACAAATGAAATAAGTACGTTGGTAACATACCCCTATTACATTATTCTTATAATGGAAAATAGGGAATTTCTCATATTCTTCATTTTCCAAGATAGATGAATTGAAAGAGTGCCAGGCACATAGCAGATGATCAATAAATGAAGAATGAATCATTAGCTTTCCTCTTTCCACACTAAATAACCTGAAGGGTTACTGAGAAAATGGTCTCACAAATATGGCAGAACCACCCATTTTATTTCTGTGGGATTAGTTATTGTGGTCTCATCTGTTCTTTTCAGTAACAAAATCTGAATAACACAGATCCAAAATAGGATGAGAGAAATGTAAACATTCTGATTCTCTCAGCAGAAGGCAAGCTGTTTAGTTTTCTACTTTGGAAGATGGAGAAGATAACCAAATTGTAGACAACTGAATGAGAAAAACAGGTATCTGAGGGCCCAGCTGCCCTGAAGCAGAAGCAGATTCACGTGCATTTGTTCTAATGGCACTACACATACGAACTATAAAACAATTACAAGCCAAAGCGAGAAGGCCTGACCTTCAAGAGGGGAGAAAAATGGTAATGCACCTTGATGAAGCAGGGAAATCATAGCTAATAATGAAAACACCACAGTAGAAATGACTGATCCTAAGTGCCAATAAAAAATTTCTGTCAGAAGAAAAGTGATTGAAGCTTACATAGTAAGAATGGAAATAACACTTAAAAAACTTGAACTCTAGTTCCATCTCCACTACAAATTAGCTTTGTAATTCAGAGAAAGCTACTTTACCTTTGCTTACCTAAGTGTCTTCATTTGTGCAAGACTGTAATAATACTGGCCTAATCTATTTCATAGAGCTACTACTTTTAAAACAGTAAAAATCTATTTAAATATAATGTATTATTACTGTTATGAGTTAGGACACTGCCTAGGCATAGTAAATTCTAACAGACAAAACAGAAAGGGGAAAAAAAGATAACTGCACCCCCACATTTGCTGTAGCCTTATTTACAACAGCCAAGACATGGAAACAACCAAATGTCCACTGATGGATGAATGGATAAAGAAAACGTAGGGGCGCCTGGGTGGCTCAGTTGTTAAGCGTCTGCCTTCGGCTCAGGTCATGATCCCAGGGTCCTGGGATCGAGCCCCACATCGGGCTCTCTGCTCCACTGGGAGACTGCTTCTTCCTCTCCCACTCCCCCAGCTTGTGTTCCCTCTCTCGCTGGCTGTCTCTCTCTCTGTCAAATAAATAAGTAAAATCTTTAAAAAAGAAAAAAGAAAGAAAAAAGAAAATGTGGTATATATGCGCAGTGGAACATTATTCAGCCATAAAAATAAAGGAAATTCAGCCATTTAATTTAAAACATGGATAGACCTTGAGGGCATTGTGCTAAATCAGACAGAAAAAGATAAATACTGTATGATCTCACTTATATATAGAATCTGAAAAAAAACAAACTCATAGATACAGAGAATAAACTGGTGGTTGCCAGAGGTAAATGGGTGAAGATAGTCAAAACTTTCAGTTATAAGATAAGTAAGTCCTGGGGAAGTAATGTACAGCTGGTGACTACAGTTAACAATATGTATTGTATAGGGGTGACTGGGTGGCTCAGTTGGTTAAGCATCTGCCTTTGGTTTAGGTCATGATCCAGAGGTCCTGGGATAGAGCCCCACATGGAGCTCTCTGCTCAGCGGGAGCCTGCTTCTCCCCCTCCCTCCGCCACTCCCCCCTGCTTATGCTCTCTCTCTCAAATAAATAAAATCAACTAATTAAATTTTTAAAAATACTGTATTGTATATTTAAAAGCTGCTAAGAAAGTAGATCTTAAAAGTTCTCATGACAGGAGTACCTGAGTGACTCAGTTGGTTTCGTATCTGCCTTGGGCTCAGGTCATGATCCCAGGCAGCTATTAGGCTCCCTGCTCAGTAAGGATCCTGCTTCTCCCTCTCCCCATCCCCTTGAATAAATAAAATCTTTTTTTAAAAAAGTTATCATGACAAACAAAAAATTTGTAACTATGTGAGGTAATGGATGTTAACTAACGTTACTGAGGCGATCATTTAAAAACATATACTTTTTTTTTTTACGATTTTATTTCTTTGACAGAGAGAAAGATAGCAAAAGAGGGAACGTGAGCAGGGGGAGTGTGAGAGAAGCAGGCTTCCCACTGAGCAGGGAGCAGGACCCTGGGATCATGACCTGAGCCGAAGGGAGACACTTGATGGCTGAGCCACCCAGGTGCCCCTAAAAATACATACTTATATATCAAATCATTATACTGCATACCTTTAACTAATATGTTATATGCTAATTCCATTTCAATAAAACTGGAAAAATGAATATGTTGAAATGATAAAGTGAAAGAAGTAAAACAATATATATTACTATCTCACTATAGAACAATTTGCCCAGGAAAAAAAATATAAGTGAACCCTCTAAAATGCTAACAGTAGCTGTTTCTTTTTCTTTCTTTCTTTCTTTTTTTAAAGATTTTATTTATTTATTTGACAGAGAGAGAGAGCACAAGCAGGGGAAGTAGCAGGCAGAGGGAGATGGAAAAGCAGGCTTCCCGCTGAGCAGAGAGCCCGACACGGGGGCATGGGGCTCAATCCCAGGACCCCGGGATCACAACCCGAACCAAAGGCAGATGCGCAACTGACTGAGCCACCCAGGCGCCCCTAACAGTAGCTGTTTCTAAGTGGTGGGATTATACGTGATCTTTTTCTGGCTGTTTTACTGTATTTTCCAATTTTCTATTTATATTTACAAAAGCAGAGAAAAAACTATTTTTTAATTTTTTAAAATATTTTATTATTATTATTTTTAACGATTTTATTTATTTATTTACTTAGAGAGAGAGAGAGACAGCCAGCAAGAGAGAGAACACAAGCAGGGGGAGTGGGAGAGGAAGAAGCAGGCTTCCAGCGGTGGAGCCTGATGTGGGGCTCGATCCCAGAACGCTGGGATCACGCCCTGAGCCGAAGGCAGACGCTTAACAATTGAGCCACCCAGACGCCCCTTAAAGAATTTATTTTTAAGTAATCTCTATACCTAATGTGGGCTCAAACTTACAATCCCAGGACCAAGAGTCACATGCTCTACCAACTGAGCCAGCCACGCACTCCAAAAAAACTTTTTAAAATTGAATTGAGAAGAAACATGAAACCATACAACAGTAAGTTCTGACCATCATTAATAGGTACAATGACTCAACTTCGTAATACTTCTATTTAACTTTTACTAAATCCTGCACTTTTTTGTAGAAAAGGAATTTGTGGTAAAATAGTTTCTTGATATGGTTCCTCAGATTAGTAGATAGATATATGATAGAAAAACAAAACCAGAGTTGGGCTGATGTATTAAGAAATTAATAAATAGGTATAAAAACTTTGAATTTCAAATAGGATCAAATCATTAATGCTGCTGAGTGCTATAATACAAAGGCAAAGCCAAGTCTTGTCAAGAGACTTTCTTCCAGGGATGCCTGGGTGGCTCAGTCGGTTAAGTATCAGCCTTCCACTTGGGTCACGGTCCGCATCTGGCTCCTTGCTCAGCAGGGAGCCTGCTTCTCCCTCTGCCTGCCACTCCCGCTGATTGTGCTATCTTCGACAAATAAATAAAATCTTGAAAAAAAAAAAAGCCTTTCTTCTGGGGCGCCTGGGTGGCACAGTGGTTAAGTGTCTGCCTTCAGCTCAGGGCGTGATCCCAGCGTTATGGGATCGAGCCCCACATCAGGCTCCTCTGCTATGAGCCTGCTTCTTCCTCTCCCACTCCCCCTGCTTGTGTTCCCTCTCTCGCTGGCTGTCTCTGTCGAATAAATAAATAAAATCTTTAAAAAAAAAAAAAAAAAAAGACTTTCTTCAAAGATGAAAAACTGGTATTCTATTCTTTGTTATGAGTAGGAGCCTCTATTTTTCTAACCTCGGTTTTTCTTTTAAACTACTCAATAAAAGCACTACTACCAAATCAATAACATGAATAGATTGCTGAAAGTTCTATGTGAAGAGTATTATAAATCATCACTAGATTGGGGAAAATGAATTCTAATCCATAAGTTTTTTTCTTTTTTTTTTTGAGAGAGAGAAACAGAGAGGTTGGGGGGGGGTAGAGAATCTTAAGCAGGCTCCATGCCCAGCACAGAGCCCAACTCAGGGCTCGATCTCATAACCCTGAGATCATGACCTAAGCCAAAATCAAGAGTTGGATGCTTAAGCGACTGAGCCACCCAGGCACCTCCCCAATTCATAGTTCTAAATCAAGTTTATGTCACTGTAAAATCTTCCACTGCCAAGACTCATTTCCATCCTTACCTTTTGATCCCTCTGACAAGCAGAGAAGCCCAGGGCTGATGCATAGAGAGGCACCAGCCACCATCAAAGCCTTCCTGAAATTCTTGGTCCTGGATTCGCAGCTGGTGCCGATAGGAGTTGAATTCTACTTCTGATCCTGCTGAATGGAAAGCCTTCTTCTGTGAGGCTGCACCTGTCTGGTCTATCCACTACACAAAAAAGAAACCAAATATACAGTTCTGTCTGACAAGGAAAGAACCTGGGGTAGATATACAAAATGAGATGAATGCTTATAATGAAGAAATCACACTGGGCACAGTTTTCTTAAAGTTTATCCCATCTTTGTCTGAAACATGGCCAAAAAAGTAGTAGGTATAAATTCAGTAGGAGTTGCACGTATGATAACAAAGTCCCATTTTAAAAGATAAGTAGAATGTTGAAATCTTCATACATAGCTTCCTAATTCCAGCAATAATACAACTAGTAGACCAAGTACGAGGTCTGTAATTATTCCCACTTTATGCTTATTAATGATCCATACTGGATTCCGGACAATTTCCCAACATCATTTCATCTTCAACATTCTGGTCCACATACTTTTCAAGTGCTTAGGGGCAGTGTCACATGCTGGCATCATGATAGAGCCACACAGATACCATCAAGGGCAGCTGTTCTATTGGAGGCATGACATATTTTCTTATCCCGAAATGAACTTGTCCCTTAAAAGACAGGACGGAGAACTACTGAAACAAGGCTCCCATCACACAAAGAGAAGAGAAAATTAGAGGATAGAGGTAATAGAGCAAATTGATTCATCCTGGCAGTAGTTCTGTCACAGAATGACAAAGGTTAATGTTTCTTCCAGAACAAGAAGACTGAAGGCTCCAAAATATATATATATGTATATATATACACGTATATATATACATATATATAAAGCCTTTATTAAGGTGATAAAGTTTGGGGTTAGTTTTCTTAACTTTTTATTTGGTGATTTATAGGGGAAAAAACTAGAGTGGTAGTTCAGAGACTCTAAACAATCATTTAACATCTAACAGTTTCAGTTTTCTCAACTATAAAATGAGGGGGTTGGACTAAATTAATCTCTAATAATCTTTCTGTAATAAAGTTTTATGATTTTAACCAACTGCATCATATCTTTAAAAAATGAACATTTATTGAATACTTGACTATGTGAAAAGCACATAAAGTATAGAAAAGACACAGTTCCTTCTTTCAAGGAACTTATAACCCTAGTGGAAGACAAACACATAAATAGCTATCCAAAACCTAAAGCAGAATAAATACTACATAGGGATAGAAGTCCTTAACCGCAAGTACCCAGAAAAAGACTCGTCCTTAACAGGGGAAATAAGTGATTTCATAACCATGTTGGTGTCTGAACAATTCTGAGGCTCACAAACTCTGTTTTATCTCTACTACAGCTCTAGTTTACATTACCTTTTTCTCTATTCCCACAGCCACTTTCCTAAATTAATCTCTTATCTTTCAATAATATTATTATAGACCCTACTAACTGGTCTCTTCATCTACATTTTTAGCCTTTACATAACTCTCTGCTGCCCTGCTAGTGTTACAACACTAACCTGGGCCCTTATTATCTCCCCACTGTACTACTACAATAACCTTCTTAGGAATTTCCTTGCTTCTAGTCTTACTCCTCTCTCCAGTCTGTTCTCTATACATGGAAGTCATGCCAATCTTCTGCTAAAATTCTTTAATGACTTCTCTTTGCCTACTTTGAAATAAAACCAGACTCCTTAGCAGGAGACATAAAGGCTTTCATGGTAAGATGCTGCCTACTATATGGGTTGAGTAGTATCCCCCCCCTAAAATTTATGTCTACCCAGAACCTATGAAAGTGACCTTATTTGGAAATAGTCTTTGCAGATGTAATCAAATTAAGAGGAGGTCATGCTAGGCTAGGATGGACCCCAAATCCAATGACTGGTGCCTTTATAAAGGGAAGAACACATAGAGACAAAAACATACAGGGAAGAAGGCCATGTGAAGACAGAGGCAGACATCAGAATGATGCAGCTACAAACCAAGGGATGCCTGGGGCCACCAAGAGCTCGAAGAGGCAAGAACGCATTCTCCTGTAGAACCTTAGGACGGAGTGCGTGGCCCCGCCAACACTTTGATTTTGGCATTATGGAACCGTGAGAGAATAAATTTCTGTTGTTTTAAGCCAACTAATTGTGATACTTCGTTATGGTTGCCCTAGGAAACTAATACACCTACTAGTCCATCTTTTTTTTTTTCATCTTAACTTTTAACAATACTTAGTTACTTCTGGTTCTACCAAATCTACAATGCTCCTAAGCTGCCGAGCCTTTGTATATGTTGTACCTTCTACCTGGAATTCCCTCCCTAGATTTGTCTCATCGGAAATTGTTATTCATCCTTTAAGTCTTCTCTCAAACACTATTTCTTTGGTGACTCCTCTAGTGCATTTATGAACTCTTTCCTGAAGTCCTACTCTATGCACAACATGTGTCTATCATTACAATTATCTTTTTTTTAAATTGAAGTATAATTAACATACAGTGTATTTGCATCTATCTTAAGGAATTGAAATTATTTGTATCCAAACACATCTTCCCAGGAAATCTGAATTCCTGAAGATAGGAGCTGGGCCTTTGTACCTTTTAATTTCCTAGCACCTGACAAGGAACCTGGCATGTATACAGAGCTCAATGAGTATCTCCAGTTAGGGTGCCTAAAGCACTGCTCTGATTGCATCTCTTTGCATAAGAACATTCTATGGCTCACATTTACTTAGAAAACAAAAATGCTAAAACTTCTTAAATATTTAAACTCTTTAGTGATTTGTTTCTACTTAACTAAACTTACTCCATTTCTCAGGATAATCCCTTTGATAAGTACTATCTAAGCAGCTAAATTCATTTTTCCATAAATATACTGGCCATACTTTCATTTACCCATGTTTTATTCCTAGAGTTCATTCTGCTTGGAATGTTTTTTCCCTACCATCCCCAAACATCCATTTTCTTGGATATTTACTTTTAACGAATAGAGCTTCCCTACAAAAGCCTCTTTTAATTCTCCTCGACTGGAAGTACTGTTTCCCTCCTCTGGGTTTCCACCATACTTTATTTCTACCTCTATTAGTATTAGAGCTGCTTATGTAATCTTTTCCCCTACTAGCCTATGAGTTTTTTGAGGATAGAAGCAGTATATAGTTTATCACTTACTACTATGCTTGCACATAGTAGACGCTCAACGTGCGATGGAAAAATGAATGACAACAATGAACGTAAAACACCATTCCATGGGACTATCCATATTCTATAAAAGGTAGAGAAAGAACATTAACAAAAGGACCATGGGACTACTGTCTAAATATGTTACTTTAAAAAACTGTCTCTTGGGAAATACTCGGAAGATAATACAGGTTAACTTGTTAGAAGTGCTGCAAAAAATTGAAAAAAACTGGGGCCAGAAAATATGGTTGGTGGGTGTGTTGAAAGAGCTGATTGTTATCTAAAGCCTATGAAATAGGCACACTTGAAAGGAGAAATATCTGGGCCCAAACTCTTCTCATTACCAGTTAGAACAAAGGTCCACTAACCTGGGGAGGGGACTGGTACAGGTTGGGATTCACCAGAACTCCCAAAGGCTCGTCAGAAGATCTATCCAATTTGGTCAGTGGTTGGTTCAAGGTTCCACTGGCAATTGCCTGTATTGTCTCATCTAGTCTGTGATAACAAACCAAAGGACGTAATAATTGGTAATGTTCTATGCTCAGAATATCCTTACTTACCACAACATAAAATCCTTCAACAACGATAAAATGTGAAATTCAGAGGGGTCCATGGCTGATCTTCCCTACTACCCACCAACAACTTCCTTCTCTTCACTCCAAGAACCCTAAGGAATATGAGTTATAGTAAAAGTTCCAGAAAATAGGTAGGGCATACTACAATCATTCGTCTGTTTAACAAGATCTCTACAAATGCCAAGATTAGAAAACTTGCCTAGAAATAGTCTGACCCACAGAAGAGTATTCGATAGCAGCCTATTTACTCAACACATTCAATTACTCCTCTGCCCACTCAGGAGTCCTCTCTACTCCTCCATGCTGACCTGGATTCTATCCTTGCTTCAAGCCCCAGAAGTTCTAATGAGGCCCTCTACTGGCCCAGCACAAAAGTGCTTACTCCTTTCTCTGAAGTCCTAGAACACCTACTATTTATTTAAACAGTCACTGAATGCATCCCTTGTTATCCTGTGCCTATGGTGTTTGGTATTTATTTTGGCTCTAAACTCACAAAAGAATGTGATGATTATTCATTTGAAAACTGTAGAACTAATCCTACTGGTTAGTAAGACATCACAGGTCCTGCAGGAACTGTATCTTATTCTACTTGATACCTCTACGTTACTTGCTGCTGTACTCCATGTCCCTGGCAGATGCCTGACAGATGTTTGTGGATAATGACAATTGTGAGGCACTACATAATGAAAAGCTTTTACCAGTAGGAAAGGCCAATTAAATACAATTTAATTGAATATAGTTAAAGAGATATTTGTTAGGAACCTCTGATATGCATGGCAACTTAAAAGTGTGAAGGAGGGATGCCTAGGTGGCTCAGTCAGTTAAACATTGGACTCTTGATCTCAGCTCGGGTCTTAATCTCAGAGTGGTGAGTTCAAGCCCCCCACTGAGCCCAGCATGGAGCCTACTTAAGAAGAAAGGTGTGGAGGACATGGTTCTTGCCTTCAAGAAGCTTTGAATCTAAATGGCAGGTTTAAGACAGCTATGAAGATGACAAACAAAACAGAAGGATGTAGCTACTACTATGATACAGTTATTACAATTATTGCTATTATCATCCCACATGTTGTACCAAGTAGGTAGATATTTCAAAGGCAAAGACTGGAGGAGAAATTTCCAAACCAAGGAAAAAGCAGAAACACAGGCATGAAGATAAAAGAAAAGAAAAAGAAAAAAAGAAAAGAAAAACAAGAATTTTTGAGGGAAGAGGTGAGTCTAAATAAAATGGAGGGGAGAGACAGTGGGATCTGAAGGAACAGATTTGAGACATAACAAATGGGAAGTACATCTACAACTCTAGAATCTATAAAAGAAGTAATACAAATAGCTAATCAACACATTGTTAGAATGTTCAGAATTACCAGCATACAACCAAAGCAAAGAAATGTGAATAAAAATTTTGATGAAATAAATACCATTTTTCATGTGTCAGAAGGGCAAATTTTTTTTTAAATGTTGAGAAAGGGATGAAGAAACTAGCATCTTGCTATCTGGTAATAGCTGACAAGTCAAAAAGTATGCATAATTTAAGATACAGTTTGAGACACTGTCCAATTTCACTTCTAAAAGGCTGTACCATTTTTAATTGAACATAAAAATAATTTTATTATTATAAAGGCAATTCATAACTGGAAAATAAAAATGGGGAAAAAATTAAAAATTCCTAAACCCATCACCCAAAAATAATCTTATTTTTTTCTTTCTGTCTATGTATCAAGTATGTAATAGGTGAGAACAAATAATTATTTTGTAGTGGTAGAATTTCTTTTATGGAGATAAAAACCTTTGCTTAGGAAAATTCTGTGATGGATTTGCCAGATCTGAAAGAGAAGGCCAAGGATTGGACCTTGTGGAAAGCATTACTATGTTTACCAATATCCAGTTGTGTGTGTGTGTGTCTGTGTGTGTCTGTGTCTGTGTGTATCTGTGTGAGTGTTTGAGAAAGAAGGTGGGGGGGGTGGAGAAAGAGAAAGAGGGATTGAGGGAGAGAGAGAAAGAAAGAGAGAGAGAGAATAGCTAAATCGTGGAAGGAGCCGAGATGCCCTTCAACAGATGACTGGATTAAGATGTGGTCCACGTATAAAATGGAATATTACTCAGCCATCAAAGAGAATGATTTCTCAACATTTGCTACAACATGGACGGCACTGGAGGAGATAATGCTAAGCGAAATAAGTCAAACAGAGAAAGACAATTATCTTATGGTTTCACTCATTTATGGAACTAAGAAGTAGGAAGATCGGTAGAAGAAAGGGAAGAAGAAAGGGGGGTAAATAGAAGGGGGAATGAACCATGAGAGACTATGGACTTTGGGAAACAAACTGAGGGCTTCAGAGGGGAGGGGGGTGGGGGAATGGGAGAGGCAGGTGATGGGTATTAAGGAGGGCACGTATTGCATGGTGCACTGGGTGTTTTACGCAAGTAATGAATCATGGAACTTTACATCAAAAACTAGGGATGTACTGTATGGTGACTAACATAATATAATAAAAAAATATTATTATAAAAAAAAAAAGAAGAGAGAGACACCCATGCCATTTGCAAAACAGAAAGTGGGGAGTGAGATCCTGTCCTTTCTTTTCAGTGCCATGCTGGAGCCAACAGCATATCTCTGAACTCTGCATTCAGTGACTTCATGTTGGTAACTTGAAATTGGCTATGATGAAAAATTTTTCATTAAACTTTATTTTTTAGAGCAGTTTTAAGTTCATACCAAAACTGAACAAAAGGTTCACACATTTCTCATATACTCCTTCCCCCCATACATCTATAGTTTTCCCCCATTATCAACCATTCCTCACTTAAGTGGTACATTTGTTAAAATCAATCAACATACACTGACACATCATTATCACCCAAAATCCATACTTTACATTAGGGTTCACTCCTGACATTTAGGCTGTACCATTTTAATAGTCCTATCCACAGTAAAAGAGCATATCCATTTTCTTACACTCATATATTATGCAATATTTTATATATATGCATTTTTTATTTCAGCCAATTTAATGATACATTATGTTTTAAAATTTGCATTTCCCTTTTAATTAGTTGAGCATTTTTAAAAAATGTCTATTGGCTATTTGTATTTCCTCACCTGTAAATCGTCCTTAACCTTTGCTCATTTTTCTACTGGATTGTTTTGTATGTTTCTCTTAATTTGCAGGAAGTCTTTATTTAGATATTCCTCTTTTGACTTAAAAACGTTTACAATATTCGCTCAGTTTTGGTAATATTTTTTTACTTTATTAAAAATATCTTGGGGTGCCTGGGTGGCTCAGTCAGTTAAGCAGCTGTCTTCGGCTCAGGTCGTGATCTCAGGGTCCTAGGATCAAACCCCACGTTGGACTCCCTGCTCAGGGAGTCTGCTTCTTCCTCTCCCTCTGCCCTGAGCTCATGCTTTCTCTCTCTCTCTATCAAATAAGTAAATAAAATATTTTTAAAAATAAAATAAATATCTTTTTTATTTCCAGGTTTTGTATCTTGCTTAGAAAGAGCTTTATTACACCAAGACTATACCTATATTCTCCTATATTTCTTTATTTCTTTCTGATCCTCTTATCTCTTCTACATTCAAACTTATTATCACAGTATGGCTTGAGGTAGAGATCTAATGTAGATTTTTTCCAAGTTGGTGCCCAATCATCCCATCATATATTTAGCCCTTTCCTTACTATTTAGAAGCGCTATCTGTTTCAGGGGTCCCTGGGTGGCTCAGTCGGTTAAGTGTCCAACTCTTGATTTTGGTTCAGGTCATGATCTCAGGGTCATGGGATCAAGCCCTGTGTCAGCCTCAGTGTTCAGCGGGGAGATTGCTTGAAATTCTCTCCCTCTTCCTTTCCCTTTGCCCCTCTCCCTACTCGTGTGCACCTGTGTGCACTCTCTCTCTCAAATAATCTTTTTAAAAAAAAAAAGAGAAATGCTACCTGTTTCAATTACTAATTTACACATGTGTAGACACAAGCACACACAATGCAGGTTTGTTTCTAGATTCCTTTACATTTCATTGACCTCCCATGCCCAAACTGTACCTCATTGTTTTAAAAAGTTTATCAAACTATAGCAATTATCCAGAAGACAAGTTTCCCTCACTGTTAATTTTCAAAATTCTCTTAGCTACTCTTATATATTTCTATTCCAAATGAATATATTATTTTTAAAATCAACAAAAATAGGGGCGGCTGGGTGGCTCAGTCAGTTAAGCATCTACCTTCAGCTCAGATTATGATCCCAGGGTCCTGGGATTGAGCCCCATGTCGGGCTCCCTGCTCCGCAGAGGAGTCTGCTTCTCCCTCTCCTTCCATCCCTCCCCCTGCTCATGCTCTCTCTCTCTCCTCTCAAATAAGTGAATAAAATCTTTTAAAAAAATGATAAAATAAAATCAAAAATAAAATCAACAAAATAACAGATCCGTGACAGGGGGCAAATCCTTTACAGTCAAACTGCCCCCTCCCAAACCCTTTCTGGTGCTGCCCACTTACTTGCTGTGATACTCTGCTAGTGGATTTTCATCTTCCACGATCTTCCTGCCTGCAAAGTCAATGGTGATTTTCTTAGAGAGTCGAGACATATGTCGAAATTCTCTCAGCTCCTCCTCTCGCTTTTGCAGGGTCTCCCGCTCAATTTTAGACAACCACTGGTTAGAATCACTGGCAAAGTAATCTGACTCATCATCAATGACTTGGGTTCTTCGAATGCTAACAAGGTAAAAAACAGAACACATGTCAATTGGGTCACCTGTTGATAAAACAGGGACTTGATATCCTGAAGATTATTACCTCAAATACAGATGCCCAAAAAAGTTCCAAAATAGGTCAAGCTCTGCTTGATTCCCAGCTTCTGCATGTATCTTATGCCCACTGCAGTCTCAGCTCAGCCCCTAAAACTAATCTCACTCTCAGGCAGAAAAAGACACAGCATCATAACCCGTTATCCTTCTACCATTTTTTTTTTTTTTTTACTAGTCCAGCCATAACTGGGCTTCCACCAGGTTTTGCTGCATCTGAGTTCATGTCCTGGCAGCTTACTCGATATCCTAGTCCCTCTACTCCTGGGGCCTAGTCTATTCTTGCTGGGCCCAACTTCTGCCCTTTCCCTTAGAAGCCAAGTTCTATCCTGGACTGTTTAAGTCCTGTGGCTTATTCTTAGGAAGTCCTACTACTCTACTACTGTAAGCCAGTTTCCACCCCCTGCCCCCCAAACCTATCTCCAGTCCCTCACTAAAACACTAAAACCCTTGTCAAATTCCAAGATATGATAATCAGGCCTATTTCTAAGACCATACCGACAAAGAAACTGAGAACCAGAAGGAATTTTGATGACCCAACTCTCTCATTCTGTAGATGATGAACCTGGGGCTCAAAGAAGTTAAGTGACTCCTCCAAATGCACGAATCCAGTCACAACTGACTTTGTGCATAATGAAAATTAGTGCTATACACAGGCATAGGGAAATACTGAAATTAGATTCACATATTGATTTCAATTTTTCAGGACACAGCTGGAATTATACAAGTTTTAAAGTAGACTGAGAGTGGGAGGTTTCAGAGGGCTCAGGAGAAAACTGATCCTACATCTTAACCTAAATAATGAAACTGGTACCCTGGAACACACGAGAAAAGGGGGTAATATCAGTAGGGAGAGACCCTTTCCTGGTTTCCATTTACCAAGAAATGTGCTCCATTGCCAATTCTATTTCTAATGATAAAATTTTATTGAGTAGGGACAGAAGTGATATTTAAAGGATTAAGAGTAAATATGAGTTACAAACCTTATGATGGGCTTACTTAAGAAATAGCTTTCAAAGTTATATTGGATTTATAGCAAATGGTTTGGAAGGAGGAAGCGTGTCTAACCGAAGGATTATAATGCCAGGAATAGACTCCCAGGTCTGTTACAATAAGTAAAAGTTTCAGGGTTCTCCAAGGACCCTCATAGATTCTCACACAGCCATTTGAAAAACAAGTGTATAAGACCTATTTAAACATTTTTACCACTAACTGGCTCTCAATACACATTTTGTCTAGAAGAAGAAAAATGTGAAAGAAATAAAAAATAGAATTAACAAATCAATAAAACTGTCTCCTAAACAGAAGTCGATGGACTAAATGACGAATGTGTAGGAGTGTAAAAGCCAATTTAGGGACATTTTAATATATTGATCATTAAATCAGAAAACAAATTTCGGGGGCGCCTGGGTGGCACAGCGGTTAAGCGTCTGCCTTCGGCTCAGGGCGTGATCCCGGCGTTATGGGATCAAGCCCCACATCAGGCTCCTCCGCTGGGAGCCTGCTTCTTCCTCTCCCACTCCCCCTGCTTGTGTTCCCTCTCTCACTGGCTGTCTCTATCTCTGTCAAATAAATAAATAAAATCTTTAAAAAAAAAAAAAAAAAAGAAAACCAATTTTGCGTCAAAGGGAAGGAAGGGTAAATCATGCCTTCCCATGATATGCCACTGCCTGCTCTCTCCCGATTCTCCAGAGCCCAGCACAGCAGTCGGTACAGGGTAGGTATGCTGACTGAGGAATGAATGGTTGCAAGTGGAACATCTGGAGAATTCTGTCAACCCAAATCAACTTTCTGGGGGTATACTAGCATCTGCCGAAAGTCAAAAACATGTTGCAGGGTAAGATCCTCTTGGTGGGAGCCTATCTTATTCAAATATAAATTCAAAAACAAGATGTAGGCCTCATATGTAGCAGAACTCTTTTGCTGTGAATCTGTAATACTTCACCCTAGAAAGGTATCAAGTGCCAGAATAAATGTTTTAATGGCCAGAATTTGTGGACCTGTCTATTGCTTAACATTTGTTATTCTAACCGCATCATACCTAGTTCTATCAAATTCTAACAGTTTGTCTTTATGCTTAATAGCCTTCTCCAGACCAGACTTAATTCGCAATTCTTGATGAGGAAGAAGGTCCTTGGTAGAGATGTCCACTTTTCCAGAATTCTCCGTCCCTGAAATTCAATAAGGAAACCAAATGGTGTCAGCATGTATAATATAACTTAGTTATATCACTGAGCAGCAAAGAACAAAGTATCAGAAGATCTGCCTCTGCTCCAGATGGCTGACTGTCTTCACTTCAATGAAAAAAAATACACAGGCCAAGCTTTACTTATCAAGCATCAAGCATGGCTTGACACAGAATCAGTTCTCAGTATACAATAGGATCTATTTCTTCCCAAATGAAAATTTGGATCACTAAGGGTACCAAACTGTTAAACAATATAAAAATGTGTTATAAATTAAAAGCTTCATTGAATAGGGCTGACTATGACCTTTAAACATACTTTCACATAGCAAAACTAAAAACTAAATAATGGAAGAAAAAAGCGTAGAAACTGCAGGAAAGGGACAGAAATGGATACTGAAAACTTATTAGACGCTAAGCCACTTAATATGTTACATTATCTAGTTCTCCCAATAACTATGTAAGACAGTTTATATTATCTATACAGAAAAAGAAACAAGTTCAGAGACAATAATAAACATACTGAGTCACTCATGTAGAAATTAGAAGGTGGAAACAAAATTTAAACTTAGGTCTAATGAACCCACATTCATTCCTTGGTCCATGTGTCATCTCCTGTGTGACAGCAAACCAAAAATCTATGTACCCCAGAAAAGAGACCCATAAATTATGATAAAACCAAGACCTAAGATGTGTTAGGAAAACGAGGCTATACTGAAGGCTGACCTTTCTCCTTATTCAAACTACAGGCCTGTTCAAAGTCCTATCAAAACTCTCTTTTAAGATTAGAGACTGAGAGAGATTCTTGTATTCTGAATATAAGAAAACCACTTAGAACTATCTTCTTATAATGATGACCTTAAAGAAATCCTAACTGAAAAGATATGGAGACATGTTCAACCTCTTCAGTAAAATTTTTTAAAATATTATTTATTTATTTATATTATTAGAGGGAGAGGGAGAAGCAGGCTCCTGCTGAGCCAGGAGCCCGACATGGGGCTTGATCCCAGGACCCAGAGATCATGACCCGAGCCGAAGGCAGATGCCCAACCATCTGAGCTACCCAGGCGCCCCTTCAATAAAAAGTTTCTAAGTATAGAGATAAAAATATTTGAAATGTCAAAATTCAATAGATTTTAGTCACTATACTGTTACAGATTGATATGTTTTGATAAAGTAATATGGCAAATACATTTTAAGTGTCAAAAATGATCATATTAAAGACAAATACCATATGATTTCACTTATATGTGGAATCTAAAAAACAAAACAAACAAACAAAAGCAGAAACAGACCCATAAATACAGAGAAAAACTGGTGGTTGCCAGAGGGGAGGGGGTGGGGAGATGGGCAAAAAGGGATGAAGGGGAGTGGGAGGTGCTGGCTTCCAGTTATGGAATGGGATAAAAGGGATAGCATAGGTAATAGAGTCAATGGCATAGTTTTTAATTCTTTTTTTTTTTTTTTAAGATTCTATTTATTTGACACAGAGAGAGAGAGAGCACAAGTGGGGTGAGGGGCAGATGAAGAAGCAGATTCCCCTCTGAGCAGGGAGCCCAATACAGGACTTGATCCCGGAACTCTGGGATCATGACCTAAGCAGAAGGCACACACCAAACCAACTAAGCTACCCAGGCGCCTCTAGTCAATGGTATTTTAATAGCATCATATGGTGACAGACGGTAGTAACTACACTTGCGGTGAGCACCCCAATAACATACGCCATCAATCACTATGTTGTACACCTGAAACTAATATTATATTGTAATATTGTAATTGTATTTGTAACTGACATTGTATGTCAATTTTACTTCAATTTTAAAAATCATATTCTTAAAAAACAAAAATAAATATAAAAGTCTTTTTTTTTTTTTTAAGGGGGGCGGAAAGGCAGAGGGAGAGTGAGAGAGAGAATCTTAAGCAGGCTCCATGTCCAGTGCAGAGCCTGTTGCAGGGCTTGATCTCACAAACATGAGATCATGACCTGAGCCAAAATCAAGAATTAAGAATTAGACACCTAACAGACTGAGCCACTCAGGTGCCCCTAAAGAATCATATTCTTTGTGGTGCCTGGCTGGCTCAGTCAGTGAAACATGCAACTCCTGATCTCAGGGTTGTGATTTCAAGCCTCACATAGGGTGTAGAGACTACTTAAAAAAACTGGGATGCCTGGGTGGCTCAGTTAGCTAAGTATCTGCCTTCGGCTCAGGTCATGAGCCCGGGGTCTGGGGATAGAGCCTCACATCAGGCTCCTGGCGGGCTCAGCAGGGAGCCCGCTTATCCCTCTCCCTCTGCCTCTCCCTTTGCTTGTGTGCTCTCTCTGTCTCTCTCTGTCTCTCTCTCTCTCAATCAATGGATAAAATCTTAAAAAAAAAACTAATTATAAAATACAAATTAAAAAAAGGAACACATTAAATTCTATACACACTATGATCACTACTTTACAATACCAATCAATCTATCTTTATTAAAAAAAAAAAAATACAACAAAACACCAGAGGGGCACCTGGGTGGCTCAGTCAGTTAAGTGATCAACTCTTGACTTTAGCTCAGGTCATAATTTTAGGGTCCTGGGATATTTCCCTACATAGGGCTCCTTGCTTAGTGGGGGATCTGCTTGAGGATTGTCTCTCCCTCTCCCTCTCGCTGTCCCCCCCACTTGTGTGTGTGAGCTCTCTCTAAAATAAATAAATAAATAAATCTTTTAAAAAAACAACAACTATGAACTAAAGTAGAAACAAAAATTTGCACAAGTGAGAAATAATGAATACACTGTTTTTCCTTTTAAAAATATCCTTAACTGGGGCGCCTGGCTGGCTCAGTGAGTTGGGTGTCTGCCTTCAGCTCAGATCATGATCTCAGGGTCCTGGGATCGAGCCCCACATAGGGCTCCCTGCTCAGCAGGAGCCTGTTTCTTCCTTTCCTTCCTACTCATGCTCTCTTCTATCTCTGTTTCTGTCTCAAATAAATAAATAAAATCTTAAAAAAATATGTATCCTTAACTATTTTTTTTTAAGATTTTATTTTCGGGGCACCTGGCTGGCTCAGTTAGTGGACCATGTTACTCTTGATCTCAGGGTTGTCAGTTTGAGCCTCACATTGGGTGTAGGGATTTTAAAAATAAAATCTTGGGCGCCTGGGTAGCTCAGTCGGTTGAACATCTGCCTTCCACTAGGGTCATGATCTCAGGGTCGTGGGATTGAGCTCCGCATGGGGCTCCCTGCTCTGCGGGGAGCTAGCTTCTCCTTCTTCCTCTGACCCCCCCATCCACGCCTGCTCTTTTTCTCTCAAATAAATAAAATCTATAAAATAAATAAGTAAATAAATAAAAATCTTTAAAAATTTTAAAAATAAAATCTTTTTTTTTTAAGTTTTTATTTAAGTAATCTCTACACCCAACATGAGGCTCAAACTCACAACCTGAGATCAAGAGTCGCACGCTCCACCAAATGAGCCAGCCAGGTGACCTGTCCTTAACTATTTTTATCATGTGTTTTTCAACTATAAAAGACTTTGAAAACAGTTGCCAAAAAAAAAAAAAAAAAAAAAGTAGACTTCTGTATAACTTTCAGTCAGCTTCCCTTAATGGTAATACCTTATCTTATATAACCATAGTATAATTATCCAAAGAAATTAACATTAGTACAATACCATTAACTAAATTATAGTCTTTATTTGGATTCCAACATTTTTGCCATTAACATTATTTTCCTGTTCTGGGATCCAATTCAGAATCCCACATTGCAGTTACTTGTCATGTCTTCTTAGTGTCCTCTTATCTGTGATAATTCCTCAGTCTTTCCCGGTTTTTCATGATCTTGCAAATCTCCTACTCTTAAACTTTTCATCCAACAATTTGAGCATCCATTAGTGGATCCTGCCCGTGGCAATTACTACTACTGTGATATTCTAAATGGTGATTTTCTATAACCCTCATTCCTTCATGGTAATAATTGGAATTCTGTTATAATAAAGAGCTGTCCCTTCTCTCCCATTTATTAACTTATTCATTTAATTCAGGACATTAATTTTATTCTTTGGGTTATAATCCAATGTTATTAGTAGTAGTTATTTGCTCAATGTTAGGTGGTTTTAATAACTTTAAAAAAATAAATGACTGTAGAATAAATGAGTGAATAAACTGCATCTTGCATACCAGGATACAAGAAAAAAAACAATCACAGATACAACGAATTCTATCCACCACCACGAGGATCCAATCAGAAGATTGTTGCCTACCTGACATTAGCTTTTTCAGCAGTTTCTGGCTCTTGTTTGAGTCACGCTGTAAAATATCCTGTTCTTCACGAGTACATACCTATGAAGTAATAAGAGCAAGACACATGATCCAAGTTACATTAATTCTGTTTGCTTGATATCCTAAAATGTAAACTCAGATTACACATTAAATATGGCAATAAAATGAGACTGTTGGTGTTTTTTTTTAATCCAAACACACACACCAAAAATAGACATATACAAATGAGTTTGCTCTAGTCTCTTTCCACTTCTCCCTTCTTTTATGAACCATAGAAAAAACATCTCACTGGAGGTGTCCCTAAATGATTTGGTACTTAAAAAAAAAAAAGAAAAAAAATCTAACCTACTTTCAAAGGACAAAGATTTGCCGTCATTGAAAGACTTCCAGTTCTGATCATGAAATCCAAGTCTTACAAAAGAATTTATAAGCAAATGTCTTATTAGAAAGAACCAGAAAAAGCAAATTACAGTGCCACCAGTGAAAACTAATCTAACTTTCATACTTTTATACTATATACATTTCATTTCTTTGTCTTCGAGTATTACCTACGTATAAAATAATGAGTATATTAAGCAAAGAAAAAATTGTTTATTATAAAATCACTGCAACTATAAGAAGGGAGGCAAAAAAGGAGTTACTTAAAAACAACTTCATACTGAATTTATAAAGCTGCAAGACTTCAAGGTCAATTTGCTTTATATTACTCTGCATCCTGAACTGAAGGATGCAAGGCATCTAGTGGAAAACACTGAAAGTGCCTAGAAGTTGCCTCAGTGGCACACAAAGTTCCTGCCAGCAGCTACAGGGCATTTCTCTAGAGAAAGCCCCATATGAGATGATATTTACTGCCGTTTTATGAATTTTTGTTTTTGTTTTATGAATATTTTTGATGAAAGACACTACATTTTTCTGGTCATCCACTACCAGCTTATTTTTTGAGTGTACTGAATAATTAAAGGACCCATCAGAGAAGAAAAAAACAAAGCAATATAAAATGGATGTCTTCACCAACATCAAATGCCATTGCTTCTGCCACCCCGCTCAACTGGTAGAGTAAGTTTTCTAGACAACTCACTAGGGTGTTTGTAAGACAGTTATTACTGCCACACTCTTGAGGTCATTCTCTCAGATAACGAAGGTGAAAAGGAGGCACCCTGGAAATAGAAGCTATAATAACCTGAGGATTATGTTATAGTACAAGACTTGGGAGTCCTCAACAGTGTATATACTACTCAACACTTTTCTCACTAATAGGCCTCAGTACTAAGACATAACCTCGGGTTTTTGACTAATCAAATTCCTGCTACTAGAGTTTACTGGACATTGGAGGGAACAGATTTCCTAAGAAAAAGAGAAATTGCTAGGGATGTGAATGTCCCTATGTAGTCAACGAAAGGACAGTAAAATAAAATAAAAAAGAAACAATTTACCAAAGTACCACAGAAAAAGCAGGGGCCAGAGCCTTCCTGTTCACAGACAATCCGCCCACAGATCAGACAGTTATTGATCAGCTTGTGCTTCTGGCCCAGGCAATCACAAGGATGGCGACCAGGGATCAGGACTGCAAGCCTGTCCTGTCCCTCTTTTGTGTATAAACTGACAAACTTTGTCTTCTTCTTTAAGGAGTTGCTGTTCTCTTGTGCCTATTTGTACAGAGATATCAGAAATAACATCAAATAATAATGATAATGCAAACAATCAAGAAGAGAAAAACCTCAGTTCTGTTCAATGACAACTTATACACTACCTAGGGACCATGACAGAAGGGAAGGAATGGGAGAAATATTATTATTCATGAATTTTTCACTCAATATTTAATGAGTGTTTTCCCAAATTATGTATTTTAGAGAACCATTTTATTAGTTGCATGGTATTCTATCAAATGAGGGAACCATAATTAATGTAATCTTTCTCTTACTGTTACACAGGTGAGTTCAAATTTTCAAGTTTGCATGCATTTCTTCTTTTATTTTTTTAAGATTTATTTATTTATTTATTTATTTTAGAGAAGCAGAGAGCACCGTTGGAAGGGGCAGGGGGAGAGGATGAGAGAGAGTCCCAACCTGACTCCCCGCTAACCGTGGAGCCTGATGTGGGGCTCAATTTCATGACCCTGGGATCACAACCTGAGCCAAAACCAAGAGTTGGTCACTTAACCAACTGAGTCACCCAGGCACCCCTTTGCATGCATTTCTGATTACTTTCTTAAATTAGATTTTTGAGTCCTATTAGTAAGTCAAAAGGATATGGACATTTCTATGGTTCTTGCTGTATGCTGCCAAACTGTCCCCCAGAAAGCTTAAACCAATTTACATTGCCACCAGTAGTGTACAGGGGGTTCCTGTACAAATAAGACTTCACCATCACTGAGTATTCTATTTTAAAAATCTTTAACAATTTAAAATTATAGGCAATATCTCAGGGATTTAATGTGTATTTATTTGATTACCAGTAGAGTAAGCAACGATCCTGTTTTGCATAGGACTTAGGAAAATCCCAGAATACTGGACCTAGAGTGCTAAAACTGAGAAAGTCCCTGACAATTAGGGTGACGAACTGGTAAAGGTAAATATCTTTTAATGGTTATTGGTTATTTGTGTTTTTCCTTTTGCTGTGATGCTTCTTTGCTTATTTTATTCAGCTTGATAAAAGGCTTAAGTCTCTATTCTTTTCCCTTTAACATTATTTTGCAAATACTTTTCCACATTTTTTTTTTTTGCATCGTCATCACACTCAGAGTTTTTTGGTCGCCTCTCTTCCATCTTAGCATAATTAACTATTTCCTTCTACTGGGAAATTTAGTTTCTCAAAATTTCCTTGATTGTAAATATTTCTGCTTACTTCACAGGGCTATTTTGAGAACCTTGAAAAAATATGAAAAAACTCTAAAAACTAAATGATGATGATAGTGGTGGTGGCAGTGGTAGATGGCCCAAAGTAGGAACACTCTTAACAACAGATAGAATTGTGCATTCTTTTAGTAAAAATCCACACACACATCCACAAAATGTTGAAGTTGAAGCCCTGGTGACCTTCATTAAATATTTTCCATTTAGGGGTACCTGGGTGGCTCAGTCAGTTAAGCATCTGCCTTCAGCTCAGGTCATGATCTCTAGGTCCTGGGATCAAGCCCCACATTGGGCTCCTTGCTCAATGGGAAGTCTGCTTGTCCCTCTCCCTCTGCCCCTCTCTGCTGCTTGTGCTCTCTATCAAATAAATAAATAAAATCTTAAAAAATAAATAAATATTTTCCATTTATATATATATATCTCTTTCTCATTCTCATTTCTAACCAAGATGTCCTTATAATAACTATTTAATCAGGCTGCCAAAAAAATCTACCATATAGAAAGTGATATATCATCATCATTACTTTCTCTCCGTAAAATTCATACATTTGTTGAAAAATTGCCACTCTAGACCAATTTGTACACTTTGCTCTCTGAAATGTATCAGTCGCCTCTCCTTTTGCATAGAACTAGAAAAAGACTCATTCTATAAGCACTCACCTTGGCCAAATCAAAAGGTGTTTTGACCTCCCTGGTTGTGTCAGGTTCAGCAAATGCAGGAACTTCCTGTCTATTTCTTCCTTTCCGCCTACTCCTCTTTAGCTGGTCTCCTGATCTCTGCCCATCCAACATTTCTTTAAAGAAAATAACATTATATACATTTATATATGTACATAGATTGATAATAGCAGGATTCATTGGTGAACTAATATCTAATAAAGAGAAGATAATGCTTAATATTTAGAGAGAAGATACGAAGTCAGACAGCTTTTTACATTAGCTTTTCCTCTCAAACCAGAATTATATTTAAGCCATAATTTTCAAGATAGTAGATGATAAAGACTACTGGCTAGGACTATAGTGGTAAATTAAAATCTAATATTTTTAAACTGTATAATAATAATTACTTAGATTATTTAGTTTGGTGTTTACCTTTTGTATTTTTTAACTAAATAGTTCCTTCTAAATGCTATTCATACTAAAACTGGTCAACATTTACTTTCATCCAGGTATACATATAACAAAAGTGTTTTTTTTAAATCCATGGATAAATTTTTCAAACTATGCTGAAACCACATTTGTATCTGCAAATAAGCATTTTTGTGGTATTTTCAAAGTTCAAAAAGTCTGAACTAAAACAATAGTCATTACAGTTTGAGTAGAACTGAATTAAAAATATGTATACATTTGATTCTGCTTAAGTTAGCTGTGAGGAAATAGCAGTGACAGAAAATATCAGGTCCTACAAACCAGCCCATTTACCAATATTTCAACCCTCAATTATATTAACTTACCATCTTTTTTGAAGGATTGTTGCAGAGCATCAGAGCTCAACTCCTGATCATTCTTTTGCCATTTCATTATAAGCTCCTCAATGAATTGACCTTTTTTGTCCTCATTTCCCTGAAGAAGGTCAGTAACATATTCTCGTATCTCTTCAGCACTCTCAATTGACAAAACATACCTCAAGAAGCAAAAATATAAGTTGTTGAAAGAAGACCTGCTTACACTATGTCTTTCAATAATCGCAACAGAAATCAAGGTAGTACAAACCAGTCATTAATCCATTAAAGTGGATCGTACCCAATTCTATGCTAGATGCTAAGGATATAAGTTTGATTAGGACAAAAATCCTGACCTCAAGTAGTTCATAATCTAACCTTCATACAATCTTGTTAGAAGATTAGAATTAATGTTTTGAAAATAGGCTTGTGGAGCTGTCCTTAACATAGGAATCCTTTCTCTAACTACATATCTGCAGTCATTACATTTTCCTAGGAATACAAATAAATCAATCTTTATACTACAAAACCTAAAATTTCTTTTTTGTTAAAAATATCAGTATATATGACAATCCAACCAGTTATTGATTTAATATTCTCAAAAATTATAAATCAGGGCAGCTGGCTGGCTCAGTCGGTAGAGAATGAGACTCTTGATCTTGGGGTTGAGTTCGAGCTCCATGTTGGGTGTAGAGATTACTTCAAAGAAAAATAAAATCTTTAAAAAAAAATTACAAATAAAGATTAGCATCACATTAGAATAAGAAGATCTATTTTAAAGAAATATTATAAAGGGTTCCTAGAAGTTAAATGGGCTAACAGTTGGTCAGTATAACTTTTCTAAAAATTGACAGGCCTATATATTTGAAGTGCCTTAAAAATAATCCAGTAATTCCATTTATAGACACTACAGGAAATTTTATTCAAAAAGTTAACTGCATCACTATTTGAATTAATGAAAAACTAGAAGCTATTTAAAACATCCATTGATGGGAAAGACGAATGAATTCAAGTTTTCAGACTTTACAAAATGTGATATACCACCACTAAAAGTGAAATTTATGAATAATTATTATTGACCTGAAAAAAATGCTTTCATATAATGGTAAGTGAAATAACAGGATAGAATGTAGAGTATAGAAGAGCAATAACAATTGCTAAAAGAAGGGCGGCTGGGTGGCTCAGTCATTGGGCGTCTGCCTTCGGCTCAGGTCATGATCCCAAGGTCCTGGGATCGGGCTCCCTGCTCACTGGGAAGCCTGCTTCTCCCTCTCCCACCCCTCCTGCTTGTCTTCCCTCTCTCGGTGTGTGTTTCTCTCTGTCAAATGAATAAAATCTTTAAAAAAACCCACAAAACAACTGCTAAAAGAAATGTGTATATCCATACACCTCCGTGTAGAAAAAAGGCCAGAAGGTTATATACTAAAATCATTACCACAGAGTGATATGATTAAAGAGAGTTATTTTATTTTTTCCTCTAAGATGAATATGTTTTGAAAATATATTATAATACACATAGGAAAAACACTAAGAGAGAAACAATGATTACCTCTGCATTGTGGTATTATGGTAATTTTGGTTTCCTCCTCTATCTTTCTCTGATTTTTTTAGGTTTCTACAGTGATTATGTTACACCAAGGAAAGAAAGAATTGAAAAAGCAACTTGTAAATTAACTTATCTGACCATGAAAGCATTATAAGATCTGAATAAACTGTAATTCAGACACACTGATATTGGATACAAGAAAAATTATTATAATGCTATATTCCTTTAAATTAAAAAAAATTATGTGATTGTACCATCACTAGTAGCATATGTACTAGGTTTTTTTTCCCAACGTGGTGGTACATTTGCAGAGTTATGATCCATAGGTGAATAAACCTGTGCCTTTGGGCCTCATTAAGAGCATCTTTTAATCCATCATAGATTATAAAGACACAACCGTTTTTCAGGACTTTTACAGTTTAATCAACTTGATCCCCAAATTTAGCAGCCCCCATCAAAAAATTACTACCAAGTTCTCACAGAAGGAACTGCAAGGAACCTCAGGGGATCATTTAACTGTGGAGTATTCAAACCAAGAGGGAAGTACTTAAAGAGTTCCAGAATCATTTGAATAAATGTTATTTTAACTATTTAACAAAGTATAATAAGGAACAGCATACATCCAAATGTGTTATATGCAAAATCTTACCAAAATAGGGTCTTCCAAAACATGAGCTAAGGCAGATTGTAGAACAAAGTTTAATTTGCTAATTCTGTGTACAAATCTTAATGTTCCATAAATGTATCACTAATTAGGAAGATAGTAGTTCTGTGCTGTTTGTAAAAATTCAGGCCACTCATGCCAAATTTTTCAAGTTAGCACACTACCATAGTACTAATTTTCAATTAAATACCAGGCAAAGCATAGCAAATTTACACAAAAATGCTTTGATCATGGCATCATAGACTGTTGAGCAATAACTAGTAAAAATCTAGTAAGTCAAATGAGTTCAAATAGCATTCTATTATAGGTAGCTTCAGTGCTTTTTTCAGTTTTGAACAATTCTTGTAGAACTTATATTTATGAGTAAAAAAAAAATGCAAGCAGGTATTTAGCCATACTTAGCGCTGCAACTATGGAACTTAAATTTCTGATCACTGTTCTTTAAAGGGTGTGGGTAAGTTTAATTGAGAAACATCTAAGGCTTCAAAATGAGCTGTTAAACCACAATCTACGAAAATTAGAATTTTCCTCATGTTGGGTAAGCAGACAAGATACAAATGGATATTGAGACTGAGAAGACTGCATCTAACCATACCGCATTGTTGATCCATCAAAAATAGCCTCAACTGGGCACCTGGGTGGCTCAGTCGTTAAGCATCTTTCTTGGGCCCAGGTCATGATCCCAGGGCCGTGGGATCAAGCCCCACATCTGGCTCCCTGCTCCACGGGAAGCCTGCTTCTCCCTCTCCCACTCCCCCTGCTTGTGTTGCCTTTCTCGCTGTGTCTCTCCCTCCCAAATAAATAAAATCTTTAAAAAAAAATAGCTTCAATCTTCGTGCTGTTGTTGTCATCGTTGTTGTTGTTTTAACTGAGTGACTTTTTTTGTTTGGTATATGTGCAAAGTCTCATTATCTCATTTGCCAGCATTCCACTGCTTTAAAAAAATGTTTGAAAACTACTTAATCTGATCTTGCCTTCAAACAAGGATAAAGATAAGCCATACGACTTGGCAAGGTTTTTTTTTTTAATAGTTTTTTCCAATGTTTAAAACAAAAACCTTTAAAACAGGCTTTCTTAAGTCTCTCCTTGCCAACAAGTCTGTTCTCTCCAAACTCAGAAACGCACTTCCTACAAAAACCCTAGAAAGGGCAATTTAGGTTTCATTATCTATGAACAAGGAATCAAATCAAGGAACACTTTCAGGTTTTGACCTAGTCCAAGTTTTTCCCCACCTGGGACACTGCACTTCCACCTACCCACCCTTTAGTTCTCAGGTTAAAGTCATCCCTTGAAGTAAA
Organism: Ursus maritimus; assembly: GCF_017311325.1. Classification (NCBI taxonomy): domain Eukaryota; kingdom Metazoa; phylum Chordata; class Mammalia; order Carnivora; family Ursidae; genus Ursus; species Ursus maritimus. The sequence continues at coordinate 38,487,707 of NW_024425230.1, forward strand.
CCTTCCAAGTTTCTCAAATCTTAGTGGAAGTTTTTACTCCGTGCTCCCACAACATTTTCACATTTCCCCCATTCACCAATCAGAGAGAACCCAGTGGTCTCAGTCGTCTTTGTTGCCCCAGCACCAGTTATGTAGTGCAACAAACGGGATAAACAAATCAATTGAAAGCGAATACTAAATTATGTCACCATCTCCACTTCATAAGAACTATAAAGTATTAAAGATAAGCTCTACTAACTATTCATTTTATAGACACGGAAACTAAGGTATAGAGAGGGAAATTAAAATGCCCGAGGTTCCAAAACTGGTAAATGACAACAGAAACTAGAACATGGGACTCCTCAGTCAGAAGTTATTTACACCTCACCACCGCAGCCTCAATTTAAAGTCCCGGTCCTATGTGACACAACCCAGATCGGGCAAACTAAAATGCTCAGAGCAAGGGATTTCTGGAAAAACAATTTGGCTTGCCCCTTCTCTCCGGAATTTATAAGGAAACTGGCTCCCGGGACAGTTTTAGAGGTCCAATTATCAGAGATCTGGCGTTTTCCTAAGAAAAAAGTCCCCACCGGACGATCGTGTAGCCTGACACACTATTCCAGAAGCTAAATGTAAAGCCGGAGGTCAAAATTCGGCGCCTAGACACCGACAGCAGCCCTTTTACCGTATTTTTTCACTCTCATCAACTTTTTAGTCCTCCCCGCTTCCCCTTTTGCTCAGTCAGCGCACATCCCAGAGCTCCTTCCCGCCTGGGTCCCGAACCGGTCTCACTGCATGATCTCCTCGCTGACATCCAGGCCGAAAGTTTTCCGCAACTGTTGGGTGCACCAGCCCACCAGCTGCTCCCGGGACGCCGCCCCAGCCACCGCCATTTTTCCCAACCGGAACCAGCTGGGCTCCAACAGCCCCACGTCCTGCGCCGGACCAGTCCCCTTCGCAACACCGACCTCGCTCGCGCGGGTTCCGCCAGCCTGCACGGCCCCTTTCGCGGTGGCACCGCCCCCAGCACAGGTCCCTCCCACCTCCTCTTTCCCGCTTCCTGGCATTGTTTACGCCAGTACCAGAGCTCCACTGCGCGTGATTTTTCTGCATCGTTAGATGTAGGGCTTGAGAATCGGGAATTCTATGGAGAAGACAGTACCAATACCAGTAACAACTACAGTCGAGGAAAAGATAAAACTCTGAATTTGAGAGGCCAGTTTTTAAATTATTCTGGTTTTATGTAAGACATTTAAAATAGCACTTGCAAGCTAGAGTAACCACTGTGAGGATTTGCTTTGGTGGTAGTGGTTTTATTAATACTCCGTGTGGTCCAATGCTAGATTCTTGCTATTAAAACCTCTTTCTATTAAATATTTTTAACCCAAGTCTTTTCCAGGAGAGCCAAGACAACCCAGGAAGCTGGCGGGGTGCGGGGTGGGGGGGGGGGAAGAACTCTAATAAAACAGGTGCTGGGATTTGGCTTTCAAGAACTTCCAAACAAATTCTCTGTCGTGATTTTTTTTTTTTACTTATGTAATACTTTTTTTCTGCCAACAATTGTCCTTTTTAAAGTTTTTAATTTAAATTCCAGTTAACATACAGTGTAATATTAGTTTCAGGTATATAATACAGTGATTCAACTCTTCCATGTAACATTTGGTGCTCATCGCAAGTGTATTTAATCCCCATCACCTATTTAACCCATCCCCCATCCTGCAGTAATTTTTTATTTTTTATTTTCTTAAAGATTTATTTATGTATGTTTAGAGAGAAAGAGCACAAGGGGAAAAGGCAGAGGGAGAGAGAGAATCTCAAGCACTCACCACTGAGCCAGGAGCTGGATGCTAATGCCCGGCTCAACCTCGAGACCCTGAGATCATGACCTGAGCCCAAAAGAAGAGTCAGACTCTTACCGGCTTAATGGACTGAGCCATCCATCCAGGCGCCCCTTGCAGTGATATTCATTACTTTTATTTTTATTTTTAGATTTTATTTATTTATTTTAGAGAGAGTGTGAGAGAAAGCATGAGCAGAGGGAGCGGCAGAGGGAGAAGCAGGCTCCCCGCTGAGCAGGGAGCCCCAAGTGGGGCTGGGATCCTGACACCAGTCCAAGGCAGCTGCTTAACCAACTGAGCCACCCAAGTGCTCCCTTAGCAGTGATTTTTAAAAAGTGGAAGGTATTTCAACCCAAGAAGACCAGACTTGTATGTGTTTCACTACTCCCTACTCCACTGGGACAACGGACTGGGGAAAATTAGCCGAATTATCCTGGAGAGCTTAATATCCTCTGATATATCTCATCAATAAATTTTTTTGAAGATTTTATTTTTTAAGTTCTCTCTACACCCGCTGTGGGGCTCAGAATCACAACCCTGATACCAAGAGTTGTGTTCCACCGACTAAGCCCACCGGAGCCCCCATCAATAAATTTAATTGGCTGACTTTGTGTTAAATTTATAGGTTCTTCAGTCCCGTTAGGCTATGTAGACTAAGCAATTACATTGATTGGATCCTGCTTCACCTTTTTATGCTAATGTTTTCATTGACATAAATAATCAAAATCATGTAAGTGGATTGATTTACATTGGGTGTAGATTGTCTTTGTTATTAATTTGGAAAATATATGATTTTCTAGCTTTAAAAAAACAAATACAATGTGAATGTTAATAGTGGGTACAAATTTTGTTTCTTTATAAAAATCTGCTACATTTCATATTAATATAACATACCCAAATTGTTTACCTGTTTTTTTGTCTGTTCAGTTCCCACAATTTAAATGTGAACTCCTTGAAGACAAGAGACTATGGCAAGATTGTTTTTACAACAGGACTCAGTACATCATATAAATTATGATGCATTATTAGGTCCTCCAGAATAAAGCTATTCTTTAAAAAAATATTCTTTTTATATAAAGCATATGTTAATGATTGTAATCTCTAGTTTGTAATGTATATAATGTAATACAATGCCATTTACAGTCATTATCATTTATTAAAATGCACTTCTGCCTGAGCAAAGCAAGCACACCTATTTAACATGGCTTAAAGATTTTCTTTTGTATAAATTTAGGCAGATATTTCATACATATGTACTACAACTTTTCACAATGCCTTAGGCCTTTGAAATTTTCAAGTTCACACCAATTTTCTGTGTTTTATTTAACTAAAGGAGAAGCGCTTCCATAAATTAAGAATTTTTGCTAGACATCACTGCTTGTTTCCTAATTTTTTTACCTTAACATGCATTCTTCCCTATTATTAAAAGACACACATACAAACACAGCTATAGTAAGAGACTGCTCCTGTGTGCGAAGGTATATTTACAATTCTTTCTAGCCATTTACTTGGCATGTGAACTAAGAAAAAAGACCAGCAGATTCTCTATGCTGTTCTAATCTCCGCAGGAATCTGGAATATGAGTTTGAATTAAGTAATTCATGCCTTTGTAGACGCCACTTTAACTGAAAAGGAAATAACGTATATTGAAGAATGATTGTGTATTGAGAGGGGCATGATGACAAAGAAGAAAGGAATACCCTGGGGCTTGTTGATTTTTCTCATAGGAATTCTACTGTAGACTCCAAAAGTTAGAGAAAGCTACAGGTAATTTCCAATACATTTCCTGCTAATATAATTAATAGAATTATAATACAAATAATAATATAATATATAATTTCACCTGTTGTCTAGATTCTTTAATCTTTTTTTTCAAGATCCTTTAATTCTAAAACAAAAAGTAGTTGTTGATTTTGTTCAAGTTCTGAGTAGCTGATTTTCCAAAAGTTCAAGCATAATTTATTGGAGAGAATCGATGCCGTGCTTACGCTTTCAGGATTGTCTTTCAAGTGAACATTTAACAAAATACATCCCAAGGCAAGCTCATCTGATCATGTTTTATGCATGGTTTTCAGAGAGTGAAAATCACTCCCCAGGGGTATTTTGAGTAATTAGAAGATAGGCATAGGGATAGAAAATATTTGTGAGCTCCTATTCTAGCGTTATTATCACTGTGTGTCAGGGATGTACCCTTGGTACATTTGGCATTTTTAAAAAGATTTTATTTTTACGTAATCTCTGTGCCCAAGGTGGGGTTCAAATATGCAATCCCAAGATCAAGAGTTGCATATTCCACTGACTGAGCCGCCAGGCACCCTGACATTTGGCATATTTTTAAGGAACTCTGAGACCATATAGATCTCAGGAAGACGTTTCATTTATTTGTTCCTTTTTATGTGTGTATGTATATACAATCCACTCAGTTTTTTCTTTAGTTTCACGCCATACTAAAAACGTAGAAAGCCTTGTAAATAAATTACCTTCTTTTTCTAACATTCCATAGAATTGTTTTGTTATGGACCCTGTACAGAGAGTTTGTCCGAGGTTTAAAAAAAAAAAATCCTTTATTCTGATTTGCATTAAAAAATCTGCTTCATTTCAAATTTCTTTTCCCGGAGTCAATCACTATGGATTTAAACCTCTGGTAACTTTTTTTTTTTTTTAAGATTTTATTTATTTATTAGACAGAGATAGAGAGCCAGTGAGAGAGGGAACACAAGCAGGGGGAGTGGGAGAGGAAGAAGCAGGCTCATAGTGGAGGAGCCTGACGTGGGGCTCCATCGCATAACGCTGGGATCACGCCCTGAGCCGAAGGCAGACGCCCAACCGATGTGCCACCCAGGTGCCCCTAAACCTCTGGTAACTTTTGAAGAAATGTTGTAATTAGCTGTCTTTCCTGGGTTTTCTTTTCTAAGGCGGCCCATTTCCCTATTTCATACTCTTAGCACTCATTCTTGGGGCACCCCGGGAAAGAGCCTTGGCACCGCCCACGTGGGGCGGGTACGAATCACAAGCTTCTGCCAAGTTGATGGACGGGACGGTACTGAGCCCAGCATAGCCGCTGTCATCGCTGGACACCGGCGATTGGTTGTGGGGGGACGGCGCGGAACCAATGGGAGCGGCTTCCCCGGAGAGTCCGTGGAGCGCGCGGGAAAGAGACCAATATAAACTGTGGCGGGAGATTCGTTTTTTGGGTCCTTGTGCAGTTAAAACACCCGCGGTTGGAAAGTCAGTTGATTGCTCTCATCTCCTCGAGTTTGAACATGGTGCGGACTAAAGCGGACAGTGTCCCAGGCACCTACAGAAAAGGTGAGGTAGTTGAGCACGGCAGTGGAGGGCAGGGGGTTCTCCGGGCAGCCCGGCTACGGGCGGGAGAGGCCAGGGGTCTCCACCGCCCTGTGAGCCAGACGGGTCCAGTCGTTCTGGAAGCTGCGGCCTGGCGCCTTTACCAGGAGGGAGGAGAGGCGCGGACAGGGGAGGGTTGACCTGCTGTTCTCGATCGGGGGGCTTTCCTTCCAAGCGCCGGGTCGGGGACTGGTGAGAACGTGGCTCTCAGACTCGGTGTCGGAACCTTACTGCACTGTTTTGAATGCTCTCCTTTGCCTCTCCGCAGTGGTGGCTTCGCGAGCCCCCAGGAAGGTGCTTGGTTCCTCCACGTCTGCCACTAATTCTACATCGCTTTCGTCAAGGAAAGGTAAAAAGCGCCCCTGCAACTCCTGGAGAAATCTTCTCAAAGGGTTCTCCTGACCGGCAAGCCTCCTGAACCACCGTGGAATTTATTTTCCTGAGATCCTCACCCTCGAATTTCTTCCTTGCCTTCTGATTTAATGAGGGGACCTTGGCCTCTCTGCCGGTTGGGGCGAAGGTGGGGGTCGCAAGGAAAAGAATCTCCAACCTCGGGGTTAGGGACAGACACGGTTTATCTTCAAACCTGTTTTTCTTTTCTAGTTTAGCATTTTTATTTTTAATACCGGCAGATGGCTTTTTCCTGCAAGAGGCTATTTAAGCTCCCCTTCACTAGATTAAGAATTAGGACCATTGTTGACAGTGCTAATCAGGTTGTCTTCTTAGTGTAAAAGTTTTTGTTTTCATTTCTGCTTGTATTTTTGGTTTTTTGTTTGTCTTTTAGCATGGTGTCTGTGTGTGTGTGTTTTCCAACTATGCAGCTCCTGATACTGCTTTTGGGACATTAGGAGGGAAAACTTGGCGGATGAAATAGCTTCACACTGCTCCTTCTGTGCAAGGAGAGGTTGAGAAAATACCGTACCATCTGGTGCCTCATTCCTCTCCTAGGAAGTTGAGCAGTTAGGGAGATTAATTCCACAAGGCCTAATTAAGAACATACAGGGGAGCACTGGGAAGAACTTCATGGGTTCTTAAGTTAACTTAAATTTCCCCCTGTTCTAAATATTTCATTAGAAAATATTTACTCATTTACTCTCCTTAGATAAAAAGAAGCTGTAGGTCAAAAGTTTTGAAAGGTGATGAATTTATTGAGAATATTCTATACCTTGTACCACTAAATTATAATTAGGACCACATCCCATTGTCTGGTCACTGTTGAGTCACCAGAGCCAACTGAATAGGCCCTTAATGAATATATGTTGGCCAAATGCACCTCTTAAGGCATTTTACAGATCTCTATTTTTTGTAAGTAAGCTCTATGCCCAATGAGGGGCTTGGATTCAGGACGCTAAGATCAAGAGTCTCATGCTATACACACTGAGCCAGCCAGGTGCCCCTGCAGATCTCTATTGTTGGGTTTTGTGGGTTTTTTTTTTTTTTTTTTTTAAGATTCTATTTTTAAGTAATCTCTGCACCCAACATGGGGCTCAAAATCACAACCCTGAGGTCAAGAGCATGCTTTACCAACTGAGCCAGGCAGGTGCCCAAATCTCTATTTTTAATCAACTGCATGAAATTGGTAATAACCTCATTTTAAATGGTGAGGACATTTAAGCTCAGGTTACATAACTTGGTAAAAGTCACATAATTAAATCAGCAGAGCTGGGTATGAATTCTTTATTTTATTTTTAAAATTTATTTGAGAGAGAGCACCATGGGGGGAGGGGCAAAAGGAGTGGGAAAGGGATAAGCAGACTCCCTACCCAGCAAGGATCCTGAGATCACAACCTGAGCCAAAGTCAGACCCTTAACCAACTGAGTCACCCAGGCATTCCAAGCTGGGTTTGAATTCTATGCTGAGCTATAGGTTGCTGCCATATACTTTCTAATTAGTCAAAGCATTCCCGTAAGTTTCCTTTTGGAAAATTATGAACCAAAGGATCACTAATTTTTATTTTTTATTTATTAATTTTTTTAAACATTTATTTATTTTTAGAGAGATTGGGTGGGGAGGGGCAGAGGCAGAGAGAAACTCCAAGCAGACTCCACTGCTGAGTGTGACCCAACTGGGCTCGATCTCACAAACCTGAGATCACGACCTGAGCCAAAACTGAGAGTCAGACCTTCAACCAACTGCTCCACCAAGGTGCCCCACACCACTATTTTTTAAAAGCCACTTGTACTTCTAAAAAATATTTTAAAACTTTGGAGAGTGGGCGCCTGGGTGGCTCGTCAATTAAGCATCTGCCTTAGGCTCAGGTCGTGATCCCAGGGTCCTGGAATCGAGTCCCACATCGGGCTCCCTTCTCAGTGGGGGAGTCTGCTTCTCCCTCTGCCTCTCCCCTTGCTCATGCTTGTTCTCCCTTTCTCTCTCTCTCTCTGTCTCTCTCAAAAATGAGTAAATAAAATCTTTAAAAAAATAAAAAATAAAAACTTCAGAAAGTATATATGGAAGCAACTTTATAACAGGTAGACTTTGTGACAAATGTGTTTAAAGCAAAAGATATATATATAGTCGCTCAGTAATTTGCTCATTGTAGTATTCTAACCATTATTTCATAAAGAGGCAGAATTTTTTCCTCTATATTATTGTTTTAAAATAAAAAAATAATCAGAAATTGGGGCACCTGGTTGGCTCCGTTGGTAAAACATGCGACTCTTGATCTCAGGGTCATAAGTTTAAGCCCCATGTTGGGTGTAAAGCTTACTTTAAAAAAAAATCAGGAATTGGATTTACCTTATGAACTGAAAAGGAGCCAAGGGCTTTGAAAAGTGAAACCTATTTTTGTGGAAACTTTCACATTGCTGTATATTTGTTTTGCCTTTCACAGGTACTTTAAATAACCTTGTTAAGTAAAATTTTGGTGGTTTATACAGCATCTCATATTAGGAAAAAAATGTGTCGAAGTTTAGTATGACAATACATATAAGACTATTTGAATAGCTCTGCTTGTGGATAAATTATGAAAAATATTTTCCCATTGTAAAAATTCTGTTAATTTTTCTTTCCTAGGACAAAGGAGAACTCTAAGAAAATATTATTATATACTGTATTACAATAATATATAGTATAATATTGACTGAATACAGCTTTATCATCTCACATTTTCTAATTATTTTAAGATGGATGTAATACCACTTAAAACCCTGTAGATTTAATGTTAAAGAATTTCTTCCCTTTAAGGAATGGCAATTGTATCCTTAGTTCTTATTTAATTCCATCTGTTTATGTTTTATAGTTGAAAATAAGTATGCAGGAGGGAATCCAGTTTGTGTGCGCCCAACACCCAAGTGGCAAAAAGGAATCGGAGAATTCTTCAGGCTGTCTCCTAAAGATTCTGAAAAAGAGAATCGGATTCCTGAAGAGGCAGGAAGCAGTGGCTTAGGAAAAGCAAAAAGAAAGTAAGTTTTTATATTCTGGAATATGAAGAAAATATTTATATTCTTGAAAATAAAAGACAAGGGGATATTGAGTAACTTTAAAGTTTCTCCTTGAACAGATAAGAAAACACAAACGAGAGGTTTTTTTAAACTTGTGCTAATCTTTTTCTTAGTCACTCCCAAATTTCAAACATCAGTGAAAAGTATTATTTTTACTCATTTCAGTCACTCAAAGAGGATCAGTTCCCAATCAGATGCTAAGTGCTAAGGGCTATGTTATTAACCATGAACTTCTTGTCTTTATTCTTTCATTTTTACTGTTTTCTATACTTTTTTTTTTTTTCAAAAAAGCAATTTGGATGGTTTATCCAACATCGATTCTATAAACTCAACCTCTCAAAAAACTACTAGTTCAACTTCTAGAAGAAATAAATAACCAACATAGAAAAGTTGGAAAATACAGAAATCCCCAACACTTAGAAACCACAACACCATGGTATATTTTCTTTACAACTTCTCTAAAAATACATAAAAACAGGGGTGCCTGGGTGGCTCAGTCGTTGGGCATCTCCCTTTGGCTTAGGTCATGATCTCAGGGTCTTGGGATCAAGTCCCTCATAGGGCTCCCTGCTCAGCAGGGAGTCTGCTTCTCCCTCTCCCTCTGCCTGCCCCTCCCCCTGCTTGTGCTCTCTCTTTCTCTGTGTCAAGTAAATAAATAAAATCTTTAAAAAAATACATAAAAATACTTCAAAATAAAACAAGGTGGGAATAAAAATACACACATACAGAGTTCAGTGTACACATATTTTTTAGCATTTGTTTATTTTTATTATTTATTTTTAAAAATTTTTGTTCATTTATTTTTAGGTAGGCTACATGCCCAGCATGGAGCCCAGTGTGGGGCTTGAACTCACAACCCTGAGATCAAGACCTCAGCTGAGATCCGGAGTGGGATGCTTAGCTGACTAAGTCACCCAGGCACTCCCAGTGTACACACTTTTTAAGAAGATAATTACATCAGGGCGCCTGGGTTGCTCGGTTGGTTGAGTCTGCCCTCAGCTCAGGTCATGATCCCAAGGTCCTGAGATCAAGCCCTACATCATGCTCCCTCCTCAGCGGGGAGCCTGCTTCTCTCTCTCCTATGCTGCTCCTCCCGCTTGTGCTGTCTAGCTAGTGCTGTCAAATAAATAAAGAAATAAAATCTTTAAGAAAAAGAAGATAATTAAGTCATGCTTTTTAAGCTTTTAATGTCAGAAATATGCTCATGGTAAACATTAAACAAAAATTCTGCATATAGAAGTACAGTTTTTATGGTATAAAAACATGTATATAAACAAACCAAATATCTATAGTGATTATCTCTGGATAAAAACCTCTCTTCATATTCATTTTGTGCTACCAACTTTCAACAACAAACATACTTCTAAGAATCAGGAAAAAAAATAATGCCACTTGGAAAAAAAAGGCAAAGAAAACTTTCTTTTTATTTTTATTTATTTATTTATTTATTTAAGATTTTATTTATTTATTTGACAGAGAGAGAGACAGCCAGTGAGAGAGGGAACACAAGCAGGGGGAGTGGGAGAGGAAGAAGCAGGCTCATAGTGGAAGAGCCTGATGTGGGGCTGGATCCCAGAACGCCGGGATCACGCCCTGAGCCGAAGGCAGACGCTTAACCGCTGTGCCACCCAGGTGCCCCGAAACTTTGTTTTTAAAAAATAGACTTATAAGTAATAGGATCCAGGCTCTCTAAACTATTTTGAAGAATTGTGTTTCAAAAACAAATTATGTGACTGGAGGTATGGGGAATGGAGGGCATAGGTGGGCAGATGGTGCCATGCCGCTGTCATTATGATGCCCCCTGGTTTGAGACCCTGCTAGCTACTTCTCCTGCACTAGCCAGGAGCCTATGATCCAACAGTGCAGCAAACAGCAAGTCTGACCCAGGGTACAATGACCAGCATGGGCAAGGGGATTGTGGTCAGGCGCAGTCTGTGGCTGCTACTTCTGGCACTGCTTCTATCCACACAGATTTATTCACATATTCCTTTAACCAGCACACCAGGTCCTCTGTTTGAACCCGTAATGTCTACCTGTGCCCCATAGTCAGTGGCCATTCTCCTTGTGGTCTTGCTTGCCCTTCTACATCTCTACTGTTAAACAGATCCAGGCCAAAAAACATCTATTGTTCACTAATGCATATTCTAAAGCCCAATCCATATGGCAACTAGAAGTCCAATGTGACAAGGAAAACACAGGTCTTCATCAGATCTACTAATTCCCCTCTTTATTTTATTACCACAGAAAATGTGAGAGTCCCCAGTTGGACTGAATTACAGAGCATCTGAAGGATTTGACTAGATAACAAATGCCATTATTAAATCTGCTGGAATTTCAAGTACAAGACCGAAGAGAAAGACATTGAAAATTAATGATGTGATTAAATGTAGCTTAAGAAATATGGACACTTAAAACTCTACCTTGATAATAAGAATAATTTCACCTTGATCTAGAGAAAACGGATAAGCTGCAGAATGGAAATTGGGTTTTTACTTTGATTCATTAAAATTAGAAGGCCATAAAATGATTAGGTGATATAAAAAGCTTCCATGATTCTATTTATATGTACATTGGAAGGAACCACCAGGTGTTATTGTAAATCCTCTGTGTATTATTTCAGCAGTCCTATTTTCATGCTGATATACTCCACATAAAATTTTACATTGTTTTCGTTGTTCTCTTGGGAACTCTTTCTTCTGGGGCTTTGGAGTTGGCACTGCATGTGACTTTATGTAGTAATTGACATGTTCCAGGGCAATGATGTTTTACTGGAATCTACTACAAATCTAAACATGAGTAATTTTTGCATATAAACTTAGAAGTCAAATGACAGGCATTTCCTATCACACATTCCCATCTGATAAGAGTGCCAGACTCACTTATTTAACTTGGATCACTTAACTTGAATCCAAAGATAAGAAGTGCTTTGACTTCAACCAATTGTAAAATAACGCCATTTATTTCTGCACTTGTTAAATAATTTTTACGACTTAAAAACTACTCTGTTTTGAAGGCATATTTGACAAATATTGAAATTAAGATGGAAAGGTATGAAGGAGGCAAAAATAACTTATATTAGGTATTCGGGGAAGTGAAGACAGAAGACTTGCCTACATATGTATATAAAATGTATTTATATATTTTAAAGATTTTATTTATTTATTTGAGAAGGAGAGAGAGAGCAAGTGGGGGAGAAGCAGAGGGAGAGGGACAAGCAGACTCTGTGCTGAGCACAGAGACCAACTTGGGTCTTGATCCCAAGACCCTGAGATCATGACCTGAGCCGAAAAGAAAAGTTGGACGCTTACCTGACTGAGCCACCCAGGTGCCCTGAGAATTGACTATATTAAATTCACAGCTCTTTTGTGTTCTTTCTGTGAATACATTAAAAAAAAAATACTTTATGAATCAGAATAACTACATTTGGAACACTTTCTGTATCAGTATTTTTAGAAAGCTAAAAACTGGTCCTAAACCTAGGAGTACTTGATTCTGGAAAGAAAAACTTTTACAACTGCCTTGATGTACAGAAAGTTTCCTAGAAATAGACACTCCATGAAATTTTTGGTTCACATGTTTACACACGGATGTTTATACATGTTACAGTATCCAATATGGTCATAGTAGGCTTAATAAGTCTTAAACCACTCTTTGCCATCTTTAGAAACCTATAGGTGAACAACCAGACCCAACAGATCTCAAGCTATGTGGGACCTCTGGGTATGAATGAACATTCCCTTTGTTTCATATCTAAACACTGTACATCTGTTTGGGATTATACATTGTGTTTGGAATTGATTTCCATTGAACACAAATGAAATAAAAATAAATGGCTGAAAGAGCAATTAAAACAGTATTTGGATATGTAAAATGATGCTTATGCATATAAAATTTTAAGAATTCAATACTGTTCATAAGATCATTTAATAAATATTGAGTGCCTACCATCCACATTACAAGAAATTTAAGTTCTTTTTTTTTTTTTAAGCAATCTTTCCACCCAATGTAGGGCTTGAACTCACAACCCCAAGATCAAGAGTCACATGATCTTCTAACTGAGCCAGCCAGGCACCCCTCTTATGAGATAATTAAAAGGAATGTCAAACTCTAGAGCAGTAACTAAATTTTAGACTTTGTTGCTATGTCACTATTACGATTTCTGGTTTCAACAAAAATCAACAATGAATAGGATACATTTTTAGATCGAGCCTTTTAATAGACTTGCTTTCATGATCCTGTAAGTTTCTTCTAGTTCCCTGTCACTGTCTGGCACCATTCTTCCTTGTTCTTTCTCATTCTAATATGACAGGCTAATAGTCAATATTAGCTCTAGAATATATTACAGCCTTCTTGAATTATTTGTGACTTCCACTAAGGAAACAAAATATTTGGCAATATAGCCAGATACGGCTATACCATTGACCATTATTGATCATCATAACAATAAAATACATATTACAGGCTTTCAATTATATGGAGAAAGATTACATGTATAGTTTCATTAAGAACTTTGATCAATGGTGTAATAAAATTCGTGACATAAAAGTAGGTAATAAAGGTTTATATTATTCCTTTAGACTCCGTTCCTACATTTGTCTTTGTTGAGGAGAATTGTAATTACCTCTTTATTGATAGCAAATCAATAGATTTACTTTTGATAGTAGTTAATAAACTATCAGTTTATCAGAAGGTCTTCTGCTATAAACTCTCTAATTTATAATCTGAAGCATTGCTACTCCTACAGCTTTATTTTTCTCACAAAGGCAGGGTAAACTCCCTTCAGTTGCATGGGAGGAAGTCAGAATCAAGAAAGACTACCTAAAACCTTGAATAGAGCTATGATACATAAAGTACAGTAGGTCCTTGCAAAAAGGAAGCTTGGCTCATGGTAGTGTTCATTTGCTAACTTGATTTAACTTCCAGGAAAATACAATGAAGACCTCTTGGTAATTTGATAGTAGGTAAGTCAATGATAATCTCATATCAAGTCAGAATACCTTTGTTTTAAATTCCTTCTTTCACTACCTAGCTCTATGACCATTTAGGCTTATGGGGTCTAATTTGAAAACTGCTTATTTTAGAATAGATTTCACAGATCTTCATCAGCTCTAAAAAAAATTCTGATTTATGGTTAAGTTTTTAATAGACTTTTCTCTATAAAAAGTGTAATGAGTACAAAATGGCTCTGGGGTAATGTAAATTATTTTTCAAAAGCTACAACTATCTCGTACCAATTTAACTAATTTTGAGATTTTTCCAATTAGGTAATATGTTTATATGGTTCGAAAGAATATACAGTCAAATATGGCAACTTGCTATGTTTTCTCTGCTTGGATGGATTGGTTGATTTTTTTCCTTTTTATTATCACAAAGTTCTGGGTTTTTTTTTTTTTTTTTAAGAATTTACTTATTTATTTGTCAGAGAGAGAGAGAGCACACACAGCGGGAGCAGCAGGCAGAGGGAGAGGGAGAAACAGGCTCCCCGTAGAGCAAGGAGCCCGATGTGGGACTCGATCCTAGGACCCTGGGATCATGACCTGGGCTGAAGTCAGAAGCTTAACCAACTGAGCCTCCCAGGCATCCCTATTATCACAAAGTTCTTGCTGCAGGATTATACTCTTTATCAATCCACTTAATTGAAAGAAGATGCTATGGAAATAGAGATTCCCTTTTTAATAAAAATGGCAACATATCCTAAAGAAAAAACACTGATTTGACAAATTAACAGGTAAAATAGTTAAAGAATTTGTTGCTCTAGTACTTGGAATTTGTAAGTGTTTGTCAACTAATGGAGTTTAATTTTCTCTCATTTCTATTCACTTGACCAGACACATTGCACTATTAATGTTCCTGGTTTATATAGGTTGATAACTGTTTTTTTTAAAACAGTCGATACTCAGGTGACTATTGAAGTTCTCTGTTCTTTCCACAGAGCATGTCCTTTGCCACCTGATCACTCAGATGACGAAGAAGAATAGAACTTTCTTAATTCATCCTTGACTAATGTCTCCTGTTTATTATTCTAGGATGTAAATTTGCATAAATGTATTTGTTCCAATTAGCTTTGTCGGATAGGCATTTAATTTAAAAAATGAGGCTTATATACAGTTACTCTAAAGCAAGTGATTATGATATCGGAGAATTTGTGAGGTTAATTATGGTTACTTAGCTTAGTGTTCACTATAATGCAGTACTTGGTTTCTTTTACCTGTTATTAAGCTTCTTGTTCTTGCTAAAAATTAATCATTGCATGGTGTTCTAATTACGAATCTGCTGTGTTTGAGATTTGCTTAGATCTTTGTACTGCTGCCATTTTTATTGGCATTTGATTATTGGAATGGTGCCATATTTTTGTTCCTTTTATTTGCTTTAAGAAGCAGAGTTAGGTTTTTGCACATTAAAAAAATTCAGTATTAATTAAACTGAAACCATACCCTTTTTAAGAAAGAAGGCCAAAGATGCAATGTTTTGAAAAAAATCTGGACGGCTATGCGTCTTCTCCTTCAGGGCAATTTGGCCTGAGAGTTTAAACAGTTGATAAAGCTACTAACAACAACAAAACAGATAAAATACTAGCCTAAAATTAGACAGGCATATGTCATAGACTACATTAAAAGAGAGAAATTTTCCAAGAATATGCATTTGATTCAGTATCATAAAATATTACCCTTTGGGCATGTAATTTTAAAGTTGGAAATCAATAAAACATGAAAGGCAACATGCCATAAATCCAGAGATCTGTCTAGAGTCCTTAGAGCTACCACTATATATTTTAAGATAACCAGGGGTATAATTGAAGAGGTGGGTATAATATAACTTAGTAACTGATATCCTTACTTTCTCATCACACTTTTTGCGCCCTGACTTCCTGTTGTCAAAATTAACCATGTTTTAACAACTATGTTTTTCTGAACTTTGTTTTTAATAAATGAATACTTCTTTTCACAACAGACTGTCCATTTGTGTGTTTCCTGAGATTATATCCTACTAGATATGTCTTTTTTTCCCTTACAAATACAAATCAGTGCATTGATCTGATTTTATCAACTTCTAAACTAAGTTCTGATGATTGCAGATTATATTTTTGCTGTCTTTTAGAGATGGATATTAAACAGAATGTTACTAAAGTGAGACCTGAGTTTTTATCCTAACTACTTCCTTAATAATTAGGCTTTGTATTAAGGAGTAACTCAAACCAGCTTTATTAAAGTCAGGTTTTGATGGATCTGAAACCTGATTTGCTATTTTTCACTGATGGAAAGAGAAACTTTACGGTGCTATGTCCAGTGAAGTCTAAGTCTGATATGTAATTGTTTCTAAAAATTTTGACCTAAAGAACCTACAGTCTTTCCAAATATACAACATATGATGATGTCTCACTTTAATTAGGCAGAAATTCCATGTAATCTGTTTCCTTGCCAAAGCTTTTGTAAAATATGGATTAGCAATTTAACCTCTTCTAAACATAGGGGAAGTACAGACTTCGTTTCCCCTGAAAACTGGATCAAAAAGTAAAACTTATACATTAAAAAAATAATTAAACTTAAGTTTCTAATTTTGTACCTTCACAAAATTAATCTGGTTTTCCTCTTTGAATGGATTATTCAAATTATTAATACTAATACTAAATTCCTGACCATACAATGAATAAAACTATCTACTTTTCTGGAATTTTTGAACATTGTGAGGATCATATATATCTTGTGTTTACCTAGTTTCACAAAGGAAGAGCAATACTATAGTGAAAGTTGTACAGTATGCTCAAGGAGTTATTTATGACAAATGCTTACCATTTTTTTAAAAAGAAAATAAAACCTAAATTAACAGAAACTTTCCATGTCTATATACACTGCTTACAGTTTTCACCATACTTAGAATGTGTCATGGTAATTCACTTTTGGAAAAATTGAAGGTTCAGCTGGATCTTGATCCAACCAACATTGTTATAATGGTTCTTTTTATCTTTGAGGATAGCATATGGACGTGGGAGAGATCTTCACTGAATCAAAACCTCACTGAACAAGAAGTAATCTTGTCCAACTCAAGCCAATTACAGCTGTTCATTAGGTGAAGTGTTTTATTAATCGGCAACCCTAATTGTGAAAAATGTTAGGAATTAAAATTTTGAATTTCTCTCACTCCCCTCTTCCTCTATTTGGTTTTGTCTTTGAAGTAACTCATGACAAATTATTCCTTCCATATTACAACCTTCATGTATTTCAAGATAGTTGTTAACATCTTTAGGCTTCTCTTCCTAAGGCTAAATATTCTATTATTTATGTCATATGTCTCCTAAGTGAGTTTCTCTAAGTCCCTTGTGTTAGGAGCTGTGGCTTTTGTGTTGTATATTGCTTAGGCGTTTAAGTGGTAACTTTGGCTACATGTGTTCTCTAACTGATCCCCAGTATTCACTAACTGTTAGACTCTAGTTATCTTTTATATTTGGAGATGCCAATGGAACTCTAAGCATATTTGAATATTAATTACTTTAGGAATATTTAAATATTATTGAGTAACAGTGTTGGGTTTTATTATTTTTTAAAAAAAATTTACCTATTTTTAAAGTGATCTCTACACCAATGTGGGGCTCCAACTCATGACCCCAAGATCAAGAGTCACATGCTCTTCTGACTGAGCCAGCCAGGTGCCCTGCGTTTTTAAAAAATAAACATTAGAAACGCTAATTTTTTTTTTAAAGATTTTATTTTTATTTATTTGACAGAGAGGGAGAGACAGCCAGCGAGAAAGGGAACACAAGCAGGGGGAGTGTAAGAGGGAGAAGCAGGCTCCCAGCAGAGGAGCCTGATGCTGGGCTCGATCCCAGGACTCCAGGATCACGCCCTGAGCCGAAGGCAGACGCTTAACGACTGCGCCACCCAGGCGCCCCTAGAAACGCTAATTTTTTTAAATTTAAAGGAATACGGATTCCTCTAAAACTGCTCACAAAATCCTAAAAATGTAGTTAGGCCTCCGTAGCTAATTTTATTTTTTATTTTTATTTTTTAAAGATTTTATTTATTTGACAGTGAGCGAGCACAAGCAGGGGGAGCAGCAGAGGGAGAGGGAGAAGCAGCCTCCCCACTGAGCAGGGAGCACCACGTGGGACTCGATGATCACGACCTGAGTGGAAGGTAGAGGCTCAACCAACTGAGCCACCCAGGTGCCTCCACATAGCTAGTTTTAGATGTGGATTTTGCTGTACAACTTTAGAGGTCTCCAAGCGATGAGTATACTGAAAATGATAGAATTATAGGGCACCTGCGTGGCTCAATCAGTTAGGCATCTCTTGGTTTCAGCTCAGGTCATGATCTCATAGGTTGTGCGATTCAGCTCCCTGTCCCGGAGCAGGGAGCCTGCTTGAAGATTCTCTCTGCTCCTCCCCCCATTCACGTGCACTCTCTCTCATAAATAAGTAAATCTTTTTTTTTTTTTTAAGATTTTTATTTATTTATTTATTGGAGAGAGAGAGAAAGAGGGAGAAACAGACTCATTGCTGAGCAGGTAGCCTGATGAGGCACTTGATCCCAGGACCTTGGAATCATGACCTGAGCAGAAGGCAGATGCTTAACCGACTGAGCCACACAGGCTCCCCTCATAAATAAATCTTTTTTTTTTTAAATGATAGAATTATATAAGTCATATGACCATTTAGTAGTTAAGCCCCTTATTCATACAACTATACAAAAGCGATTGAATAATTTAAAAAAAATGTAGGAAGAGAAGATTTAAATGAATGCTTTTATAACTCATATTTCCTCAGGCAATTGGAAAAATGAATGATGCATAGGAACCTGCATTTCTATATTGGCTACTACCACATTTAATCTTAACAATTAATTTTGGGACGCCTGGGTGGCTCAGTCAGTTAAGCATCTGCCTTCCGGCTCAGATCACGATCCTGGGGTCCTGGGATTGAGTCCAGCATCTAGCTCCTTGCTCAGTGGTCAGCCTGCTTCTCCCTCTGCTCTGCCTGCTGCTCCCCCTGCTTGTGCTCTCTCTCTGACAAATAAATAAATAAAATCTTTAAAAAATCTTAACAATTAATTTTACCCAATAAAATATTTATTTCTATAGAACACATTTACCATATCATGTTTTAAGATTTTTAGCGACATCTAAGTCCACCATAGTTTCAGATAAGTCATTGCTCATTGAGCTAATAGTTTTATTTTTCTAATTTAAAACTTTTTGATTCTGTTCACAATTGAAATACCATCCTCTATTTTGTCATGGTAACAGGTTTATCACTTGTGACCTATTGCCAGGTGGGGTTTTTTGTTTGTTTTTTTAAGTAATCTCTACACCCCACTTGGGGCTGGAACTTGCATGCTCTACTGACTGAGCCAGCCAGGCACCCTTTTAAAAGAGCTATTAATTCCTGGATATATTCAGATTCCATTTGGATTTTTTGTATGTGCATACTCCCACACATACACATGTCCCTGGCAAGAGTTGAAATGTTTTAGACTTATTGAATTACTACCGACATTTGAATCTCAAGTGATTTCCTACAGGTTTTGCTGAACTGTCTAGGGTGAATCAGTTTAATGCTGTCTCATGTGTACAGGAAACCAACAGTCCTGCTCTTTCTTTTAAGTTACCAAAGCTCATTTCCTCTGCCCCAGATGAGGTGGACAGCAGTCAAATATTGGTGACTAAGAGGCTATCATGACCAATAAAATCAGAGCCAGCAATTGCAAGTACATTCACTGCCATGGAATAGAGAACAAATTCAGCAGCTACTAAAGTTTTACTGCTTTTAAACATATCCAAGATAAGAAAGTCCAGCCAAGATTTTTACTAATTTTTTTCTGATGCCCAACTACATTTCTCTGAATGTTTAACTGCCATAATGTAGGAGTCATGTTTCTAAAGAGAGGATTAATTATATTGGGTTTTACCATAGCCAGTAGTTTTCCCAATACTTTCAAAATCCAGATCACCCTGACAGAGGAATAAATGAGGTCTCAGAACATTTTTCTTATCCACAGTGTAGGTATGAAAGTTTATTGAGTAGAGGATTAAACGCCGTCTTTCCCCAGCTTGATTACCGGCTTCCTTTGGTCTTTCACTTTTAAGGATCAAAATCACTCAACTCGATTTACAGCCAATCCTTGTTTTTCCCTTCCATTTAAGCTAGGGTGTTTCTAGATCGTACGCAAACGTGTAATCCTCACGAAAGATAAGATAGGTGAAGACAAAACTTTTCTCACCATCCGGTTTCAGAGGCTGTCACAGAAGAACGAAGCGCATGAAAAAGCTTTCGTAACATTGAAGATTTTTTAAACCCAGTTGAAACATAACTGAAAATCCACAAGAGGGAGATGCTTGCTAAATCGCCAGAAAAAAAACTCCCACGAGGGACCAGAGCCTTAGGAGGAGCCAATGGGTCGGCCTGGGACTCAGGGTGGGAGGGAGCAGGTACGTCTACATAGTGGCTGGGGCTGGAGGGGGGACTACAGTTGAAGGGAGGAGCAAACTGGGCTCCGTGTCTCTGGGAGCGAAGAATGTATCCTTCTACGATCTCGCGGAAGAGGTAAGAGGGTGTTGCCAAAGAGGTAGCCGCTCCGACCTACCTCCTGGTAGTCCCAGAAGAAATGGGGGTGGTTGTCTTTGAAGGCACTTCCGCTTAGCAACCCCACGCGGTTGCTAGGGAGGGGCAGTAGTGGGGATGACCCGGAAGTGGTGGTGTCCATTTCTCGCTGCCTGCTTTAAGTTTGTCCTATCGGGAGCGCCAGGGTGCTCTGCGCCGGGCCGAGGGTGGGGCCAGCACTAGTGGTTCCGGCTCGGCTCTTACATCCCCTCGGCTCCTCGCTTTCCCCCTCCCCTCCCGCACCTCTCCTCCCTCCCGCTCCTGGGAAAGAGAAGCCACCACTGCGGGTGGGTAGAGAAGCACTCGGCGCCTCCGGGAGGGGACCGCGCCCGCCCCATCTGAGCCTCGGAGCTCTGCCGGACCAGGTACTCACTCCGGCTTCGACGGGGTCCGAAAGACTGGAACCTGAGGGTGTGTGTGTGTCTGTAGGGACTGGTGGGGGGCCCTTCTCCGGGTTGGGGAGGGGGCCGCGGAGATCCTGGGTGGGGCGCAGGCCGGCGTGTGTGTCTGTGGCGGGTTGCGGGGGTGGAATGGAGCGTTTGGGGGACACTGCTGGCAGAGAGTTTCGGGTGGCCAGCTCGAGGTTGCGGAGGAGGGGCCCCCTCGGATGCAGAAGACTTCGCCCGGAGTGGACCGGGAGTTTGCCACCTGGAGGGTTCGCTCTGAAAGGGGGAGCATCCTCCCGAGCCGAAAGGGGAGCATGGACCTTGTCCGAGTGGTTGGGGCAATCCCTTGCTTCCCCTGCCTACCTTTTTGAGACAGTGCACTGCTTCTAGGGTTGTGGGGGTTGCGAGTCGGCTGGGCACCGCGGGGAGCCGCCCTTGGCTGAGCTAGGGCCGAAGAGTGGGTAAGGAGACCTCCCTCCACCCAACTTCCGTGTGCTTCCCCCACTTCTTCCTTTACTGCTCTCTCGCCCCAGAGCCCTACCGGAGTGGTACCCTCCAAGTGGGCAAGCGTCACAGCGTAAAAAAGAGGGTGGAACTAGGTTCTTTGCCCTTAAATGATACTTCAGATATTTGGAAAGTGCCAGAATGGCATATTCAACCAGGTCTCCCAGTTCAGTGTTAAATCTGGTATAATTGTCTTAGAAAAGTGCAACACGGAAAAGCACCAAACTACAGGCTAGTTGGGCATAGCCTTGTTTGGTAGATATGCATGTTTATAAAAGATAGACTGCGGGAACCATATAGATATAGAGGTCTAGGCGAGACATGTTGAGGCAAGCCTCCTTTTCCAGTCTCTTTCTTACCTGTCAGTAAGCCCTGTCCTAGTTTAAATGAAGCAGAAAGATCCTCTTCATTTATATTTTAATTAGCGACTGAATTGTAGATACCGTGTGGTGATAGATGTCTCAGAATAGATATGTGAACGTTCAGAGAGACAAGATCCTCAGCTTTTGAGCCTGTCTCTTAATCTTTTAAGGAGATAATTGTGGTCAAGTGGAAGTACTGGCTTTGAGGTAGGTAAATCTGGGATTGAACCCAGACTGTGCCACTGGCTGGCTAGTTGTTGACCTTGGGCAAGTCATGGGACCTACCAGAGATTTAGTTTCTTCGTAAGTAAAACGAGTTAAAATTTTTACCAGTATAGTAAGGGTGTGTGTGTGTGTATGTGTGTGTGTGAGTGACTGTTGTATTTAAATAACAGTCCACTTTAGGGGCGCCTGGGTGGCTCAGTGGGTTAAGCCTCGGACTCTTGATCTCAGCTCAGGTTTTGATCTCAGGATCGTGAGTTAAAGCCCAGAGTTGGTCTCCACGCCCACGTGGAGCCTACTTAAAAAAAAAAAGAAAAATTTAAATAGCAGTGCACTTTAAATGGAAGCTCTTTCTTTCTTTCTTCCTTTCTTTCTTTCTTTCTGTCTTTCTTTGTCTTTCTTTCTTTCTTTCTCTTTTTTTTTTAAAGTCAGTCTGCAATCCCTTTCCACAACCTTTTTTTTTTTTTTCCTCAAAGATATCTATTTGCCAGAGAGAAAGAGCATAAGCAGGGGAACAGCAGGCAGAGAGAGAAGCCGACTCCCGCTGAGCAGGGAGCCCCATGCAGGACTCATCCCAGGACACTGGGATCCTGACCTGAGCCGAAGGCAGAGGCTTAACCCACTGAGCCACCTAGGCGTCCCTAAATGGAAGCACCTTCTAGTTGACAGTCAAGATAGCCCAGGGTGGGAAGGGAACTGGATAATACTGCAAAAACGTATGTATACAACAGGACTTTTCAGTGGCTTCTAGAAATTTATTGTAAGTGGCATGAAATTCAGTTATTAGTAGGTTGTTTAAACTCTGCGAAATAGAGAACAATATGTGCATTTATTGAAGTGACCATTGTTTCAAAGGTTTTTCTCGGATTTGTAGTGTGTATACTGTAGATTGATTAAAAAACAAATAGTAATGTATATAAATTTTCTTTTAAGTTTTTAATTCCAGTTAATATACAGTGTTATATTAGTTTCAGGTGTACAATATAGTAATTCATCACTTCCATACATATAATGTATATAAAGCTTAATTAACTTTACATGTCTCTGAAGAGAATTAAAATTGGGGCATAAAATAGAAAGTTGTAATTTTAAGATTAACATCGACATCAGTAGCATGACTCATCTTAGTTAAAGTATTAGCAGTACTTATAGAATTCTTATGTATAATATTCTGTAAAATAAACGAAAATGGAATGAATTTCTGCTTTTAAATTATTCGTTATGAGAATATAGAACTAAATCTAAGAATAGTAAGTCTATAGTCATAGATTTAAAGTGATAATTATATGTAAGCTATTATGTCAGATTATCAACTGATACAGTTTGCTTTTCGATGCAACTTGTAGTTAGTAATTTTTAATTTTTAAATGTACTTTATACTCAAAGAATATAAGTCATATAACTTTCTTTAATAAGATTTTTTTTTCCTGTGGAAAGCGAGTATAAAGTTTGTAATTCAGTATCACTTTTTAGAGAGGTTTATAGGTTTTGCATATTTTGAGAGAAATTTTCAAATATATTTTTTTCTCATATCTCTTTTACACAGAGTCGAACTTTTAAAAAAAATAAAACTATCCAACTGTATTGCATGCTCTTTGAGTTAGAGATACTATGTTAAATTTTATCCACCACTGCAGCTACTTAAAACAGGCACCAAATAAATGTTGGTCAAATCGATAAATGGATATATTTTAAATTATTAAAGTGTACTATTTTTTTAAAGAGTTGAAATTATGTTTTTGCTACACTTGTAGATTTTTTGGTAAGATTACTCAACCTTCTAAATGGCTTTTCTGAGTGTATAAAGTCTTTTTTTTTTTCGTATAAAGTGGTTAGTGTGTATGTAAGCTTTTAGCTGTGTTTCCCTGGATCATCATTTTTAATCATCTTTTGAGCCTTAAAATTGAGACTGTATTATCTTGCTTTTGTAAAGCCATCAGAAGCTCCCATTTCCCCCTATTCTGATAGAACTTTAATTTATTACTAAATTAAATTTACTTTGGGATATGAGATAGGACACTAGCTGTTAGAGGAAAATTACCTACCTAAGTAGTAGGCAGCATTAGAGACTGTTAGGACAGTTTTCTCAGTGATCTTTTCCACTCAAAGTATGTGGCCATTTCAAGGATCTTTGCAGTTGTCAGTTTTGGAATTTGCTTGTCAGGAAATCTAAAAATGACTAAAGTTTCTTTAATATTGCATCTCTTGGATGATCTCAAAAAGTTTTAGGAAAGGTTGGGAAGATTTATATACCATATACTAGATACATATAAGGAACAAAATACAGTTGATTTTACTGGTGCTGACAAATTGGTAGTAAAAGAGTTACCGTGGAAATGTTTTAAAAATGCCAAGCATTTTTAAATGAAATTATGAAATTACTTCAGAATTACCATTTTAAGTTTTGTGGATTACTTATTTGGAGAGCTAAATTATAGTTTGACATTATTGGGATTGTGTTCAAGATGGACTCAGGAAAAAAATCAGATGCCATCTGTTTCAGATTCCTTATTTCCTCACCCCTTCATGTTTTATGGCTTTGAATTCATCAGATTATTTTTCAAAAATAAAAATCCTCAGTAGATTTAGATTATGTAATTTCAGCTGTATCAGTGAACATATAACTAAAAGAACTTGAATTTTTATATTGCGTTACACAAAAAGATCACAGACAACGGTTAAAAGTAATTAAGTTATTTCAAACTATCTGAACATTAGGTGGCTTCATGCATCTTTGTTATCATTCACTTAAGAAACCATTTTTGTCAACATTTGTTGCTGGAAGTTGCTTAAGAAATGGATTACGGAGATACAGAATAAATATTTTTTTCTCCATGTTACAACTAGAAGAGAAGCTTCTGCTGAGGATTTTTTATTTAGTGATAAGTCCACTTAAGTTTAATCTTTCAGTAGGGAGTTTTGCCTTACCATATGCCAGTTGCTATTATTTTCATCTAAATGGTACCATACAGTTCATAGGGAACATACTTGCCATTTTTCAGTTTGGATCTTAATAAATCCTGAGGATAGGCTTTTGGGTTTACTGAGCTGGAAAAGACCATTACTCGTTCAGGTTACAGTGGTTGGCACCTGGCATGGACCAGAAACACCCAGGCATCGTTGAGAAACTATAAAATAGTACTAGCGTGGTCTCTCAGAAATGGACTGAAGAGAGAGCAATCTGGATAGAAGAGAGCCATGCTTTGTCCACCGCAGAAATGTTCTGGTGTTGTTGGAAGACCAAAGGACTGCGCCTGTACTGCTGTAGTCTTTTTCCTCACCAGAAGCTCCAAGTGGGCACTGTAGTTATGGCAGGGGCTGGGGTGTCAGGGATGGGAATTGTTCTTCAATAATCGCTCACCCATCACAATGGAGGCATAGACACACGGGGGAAAGGGATATTCTCTTGGATTTTGCCTTGGCTGGAGAAACTGAATGAACAGGTAGCCATTGCCTTTGCCATCAAAGACGACTTGGTGCAACACCTCTGGGTGCTGGGTAAGCCTGTCAGAATGCTACAGTTTCTTCATTAAAATGACATGTAAATTTTCCAAGGAACAATATAGCATTGAACCCACACTGATATCTGTAGCTTCCATTTTCTAACCTAGAAAAAGGGGTGTTGAGGACTTATGGGCCTCTGAACGAAAGTACCAAACGTTTACGTTTCTCTTGATAAGTTTATAATTACATTTTGTCTGCATTAATGAGTGGTGTGAAAATATTTAACGGTTTTGGGGTGTGTGTGTGTGTGTGTGTGTGTGTCTGTGTTTGTGTGTGTGAAGTGTCCATGGTAATCACTGGATCTAATTTTAGTTCTTCAGGCTAAATCGCTAACCATAGCTGTGGTCAAACAGCTTCTTAGTTGGATTTTTTTTCTCCATTTCCTAGAGGTTACTCTCTCATGTAGCTGCTAGTAAGCAGGGATGTGACCAATGCCAGGAAAAAGGCAAGGGGATTAAAGTTAATTTTTTTTTTAATTTAAATTGATTTAAATTTGATTTTATTTAAAGTTCTTTCACTGTTTTCAAATTTCTGTAGCCTAAAGTAGCAATATCTCCTATCCACAGATACCCAGTTTTTTTTAGTAAGACTTTATTTATTTTTAAAATTAGGTTCATTTTTTTTTAAGATTTTATTTATTTGATAGAGTGAGAGAGAGAGCAAAAACAGAGGGAAAGGAAGAACCTGGCTTCCTGGTGAGCAGAGAGACCAATGTGGAGCTCGATCCTCGGACCCTGGGATCACAACCTGAACCAAGGCAAACGCTTAACCTACTGTGCCACCCAGGCGCCCCAAGACTTTTTTTTTTTAACCGTTTTAGATTTACAGAATAATTGAGCAGATAGAATTTCATATCTCCATATCAACAAAACTACACCCCCTCCATTTCCCCTATTACTAGCATCTTGTGTTAGTGTGATGAATTAGTTACAATAATTAATGTACCAATATCGATACATTATTATTTACTGTAGTGCATGATTTTCATTAAGGTTTACTCTTTGTGTTGTATGTATTTAAGGTTTCATCATGTCTTTTTGTGGCTTGATAGCTCCTTAGGTAAATGCCTAGGAGCATGATTGTTGGGTCATATGGTAAACATATGTTTAATTTTATGGGGAACTGCCAAACTGTCTTCCAAAGCTGTTATATCATTTTGCATTCCCATCAGCAATGAATGAGTATTCCTGTTGCCCTACATGCTTGCCAGAATTTGGTATGGTCAGTTTTTTTGTACTTTAGCCATTCTAATAGGTGTTTTAATTTGAGTTCCCTAATGACATAAAATATTGAGCACCTTTTCATATGCTAATTGGCCATCTATATATCTTCTTTGGTGAGGTGTCTGTTCACATCTTCTGCCCATTTTATTAAATTGGGTTGTTTTCTTATTGTTGAGTTTTAAGCTTTCTTTGTATAATTTGCATACATATTTTTTATCAGATATGGTTTTTTGCAAATATTTTTTTCCCAATCTGTGGTGTGTCTCTTTATTCTCTTAACTGTCTTTCATAGTGCAAAAGTTATAAATTCTAATGAAATCCACCTTATCAAGTTTTTCTTGCACTGAGTATGCTTTTGGTATTGCATCTAAAAACTCGTTGCCAAACTCAAGGTCATATAGATTTTGTCCTATGTGATCTTCAAGAATTTTTATAGTTTTACATTTTACGTTGAGTTCTAAGATCCTTTTTTTTTTAAAGATCCATTTTGAGTTAATTTTTGTGAAAGGTTTAAGGACTGTGTGTCTATTCATATTTTTGCACAAGGATGTCCAATTGTTTTATAAAAGTGTTTTCTACTCAAAAAATGTTAATGTGGTATTTTTTTAAAAAGACTTTTTTTTTAAGATTTTATTTTTAAGTAATCTCTGTACCCAGCATGGGTCACCAGCGTACAACCCTGAGAACAGGAGTCGCATGCTCTACTGACAGAGGCAGCCAGGTGCCCCCAAAAAGACTTTTTTTTTTTTTTAAGGATTTATTGATTTATTTGAGAGAACGAGAGAGAGCGAGCACACAAACATGTGAGCCAGGCTAAGGGCAGAGGGAGAGGGAGAGAGAATCCTCAAGCAGACTCCCTGCTGAGTGCAGAGGCCCACTCAGGGCTCCATCCCATGACCCTGAGATCATGACCTGAGGCAAAACCAGGAGTCTGATGCTTAACCGACTGAGCCACCCAGGTGCCCCCAAAGACTTTATTTTTTAAGGGCAGTTTTAGGTTTGCAACAGAATTGAAAGGAAGAAAACAGATTTCCCATAAACCTTCTGTACTATACATGCATAGCCTCCCCCATCATCTCCACCAGAGTGGACATTTGTTAAAGTTGATGAACAAATTAACACATTTGATGAACTCTGTTGACACATCATAATCACCCGAAGTCCATAGTAGCTTAGGGTTCCTTCTTTGTTTTGTACATTCTGTGGGTTT
This sequence comes from Ursus maritimus, assembly GCF_017311325.1. Taxonomy (NCBI): domain Eukaryota; kingdom Metazoa; phylum Chordata; class Mammalia; order Carnivora; family Ursidae; genus Ursus; species Ursus maritimus. Next base: position 38,515,314 of record NW_024425230.1, read on the forward strand.
GTAAAAGTGTATAATATCCATCATTAAAATATACAGAGTATTTTCATTATCCTAGAAATCCTCTGTGCTCTGCCAGTTAAACCTTCCCTCTTGCCCCAAGCCTTGGGCTTTTTTTTTTCTTTTAGAAATGAAAATGAATAAAATAATTCGTGGGGGTGGTTTCGAAAAGAGATTTTCCTAATATTTTAGATGTAATCAGAAGCATTGTTCAGAGTCTGAATTTCCCTTTCAGAAAGATTATATTATGTCATTAGGTGTTAATAGATAGGTGCTTCATTCTTTGAGATACGTAATTGGGCATTAGGAAGTGTGAGCTAAATGTGGTACTGGCCATATGACAGTTATATGTGGTAACAGGGCTTGAGGGAGTTCTAAATCCAGAATTTTTGAACTGTCACTAAAGTTAAAGTCCTTTGCCACTTGCCTTTTATTGTTGTGCAGGGTATTAGTTATGTAGATTTCTTGGCCGCCCTCTCTGGTTTTTGCTTCTTCCTATTACACTTGTTGAAGACTCTCCAGAAGCTTGAGCTGGCAAAGATTGACTAGGAAGAGAAATCATGGGTACTGCTGTTGTTGCCTGATTATTTCCATTTCAGACTCAGAGGGAATAACTCTTCTAAACGTAATTAAAATGCTATCCTGAGACACTATTTCTTATCTAACCTAAGTGTAATTGTTAGCTAGAATCCACTTTCAGTTGGCTTTATTAACTGTCCTTTCTTGGACTTCTAGGACACCTTCCATTTTCCAGAACATCTTAATCTTACTTGGCATTTTGACCTCCAAATATTCTGATCATCTATGGTATGATGCAAAAACTGTTTTTTAACTCCATGTTTGGTGGGTTTTATTTGCTTTTTCACCTAGTTAATTAACAATAGACACCAGGACAATCTGTGTGAAAGCACTTAGGTTTCCCAGAGATAAATACTCCAAATCAATCATCGTGTAAGCTCACTTTGTCTTTAATGGGATCCATCTGGTTAATGCTTGTGTTTCTTGAGTTTCATAGATTATGGAATCATAAAGCTAAAAGAAAATGCAGAGATGGTCTAGGTAGACCCTTTGATTTTACAGCTGAGATTACTGAAGTGTAGAGAGGCTAAGTGATGCACTCAGGATGGAACAGCTAATGAGTGAGACTGAAACCCACATCTCCTGACTCCCAGTCCAGTCCTGTTTCTCTTATAATACAAGAATTCATTCATTTTAGCTTATGAAGAAATTATGATTTTATAAGAGGTACATTTTCCAGAAAATTAAAGTGGACTATTAAACTGAAGTATAGAATTCAAGTTTTTGTTTGGATTCCTAATTTCTGAAATGTCGAATGAGATAGTGTGTATTTCTTGAAGTGCCAGGTGTCATTGGGTCTTCAGTTAAGAACAAATTTGTCATTTTTCACATTCTAGATAGAAATTGGCCAATTAAAAATTAAGCTATTATAGCCTATATTTAGTAAGCACAGATTCGACTGCATTAAAATGAATCTTAATGTATTTTTTTTTTTGCACAATGGAAATAATCTGTTAATATTTAATGTCAGAAAGCAACAGTGGAATTCTGCTTTATGTGGTGGTGTATTTATAAAACTAAAGTGGAGTGTTATGTAAAAATAAAAGTACGGATTAATTTAATATGCATCTGGTGAATTCAGGGCTTGAAGGATGCACATCTGTTGAGAAAACAAATCATGGAACTATTCAGAGCTTCAGCATCTTTAAATATGTGTGCTTTTAATATGTGTTCTTTGATTCTCTGTTTTGAAACAGTCTTTAATGGATTTAGATAAGGCTACTTGCTCTAAGGAAGCAACTGTGAAGCCATTTATGTTGCTATTAATGATTTTATTATTCTCCACAGCATTTTGATACATTAGTATTTTTCTCTTCAATTTAGTTATTGGGGAAGGAGGGAGTTAAATGATCACCGTAACAAAATAAGCTTGTTGCAGGACTGTATTAAAAAAAAAAAAAAAAAAAAGAGGGACCATAGTTTCCTGGTTTGGATAAATTAGAAATACTTTAAAGTTCTGACTTCTAATTTGAATCCACAATCAGTGAAGAAATAACCACAGAGTTCCTACTGTGTATTCATCATACTAGTGCTTTAGGAATATAGAAATTGAAGATAAGATCATTTACCAAGTTGGAGAAACAAGACTTAAAATGATAGGTTGAGAGTAATAGAGTCCAATAAGTAAATGAGTGCAAACTTGATGATATAGTCTGGGAATACTGTAGGAATTTGGAGGGGAGAACATTCAGTTCATAATCCTGATGGGAAGGAGATTGAAGGTAAAGTAGTGGATCTCAGCTCTGGCAGCTCTTTAGAATCACTTGGGGGAAACTTTTCCCAGGATCAGCTGAATCAGAATGTTGGGGGGTGCCTCCATAGTTTGTGAAAAAGCTTTTCAAGGTGATTGTAATGTGCAGGCAGTGCTGGAAACCACAGGCTTAAAAGATAGGTATGATTTGAGTAAGCCAGAAAGTGTTTTCAGGCAGCAAAGCTAAGCAGTGAGGGAGAATTGGGCACAGCCCGCGAAAAGACTAATCCAATCAAAGCTGTGTTGCACCAGTTAGAGAGTAGGGAAAAATAAGCTTAAGGAAGTAGAATGGGGTCATACATATAAGAGTAGTACTTCTCAAAGTGTGGTTCCTCAACCAGCAGCAGTAGCATCACCTGGAAATTTATTATAAATGCATTTTGAGGCCTGCTCTAGGTTTACTGAATTGGAAACTGTAGGGGTGGCGTCCACAATCTGTTTTAACAAACGTTCCAGGTGATTCTGATGTACACTAAAGTTTGAGAAACAGCTGTTAATAGAGGATAATGAATGTCAGAGGAAGTTAGATTTGATGTTGGCAGTAAGTAGAGACCCATACAGGTTTTTTAAGCTGGGGAGTAACAGCATGAATTTGTATGTCTGAAGGTAAATCTGATGGTGGTGTGCAGAGTCCCTTGGACTACTAAAAGATAGGAATGAAGGAAGCCAGTTGAGGCACATCCATAATCTAATGGATATAATCAAGCAACCACGAGGGCCTGTTCTAGGGAATTATTAGTGAAAACACAGAATAGTAATAACAGTGATGGTAGTCTGTTTATGAAATGGGCAGTATGCTAAATGCTTTGGACACATTATCTCACTTTTTTCTCACAACAAGCCACAAAAATGAGGTGCAGCCATTATTACAATTTTACAGATTGAGCAATGAGGCAAAGAAAGGAAGCTACTTCTGAATTTCACATTGCTGATAAGTGGTAGACACAGGATGTCAAGTTCAAGTATCTCTACCTCTAAAGCCTCTGGAGACCAAGAAATAAAGAAGACTGACTCAGAAAAGTTTTTAATCCTAGGTGACAGATAGCAAGGGAAAGTCACTGTCAGAAGGGAAATAGTGCTTACACTGGGTAACAGGGCAAGTCAGACCACTTGAAACTATTTTGTAAAAGTGATTGTGAGAAATAACCAATGGAAATCTTTGTATTGTGCTTTTTAGGTATAAAATTTGAAGTAACTTGTAATAGCTGAGTTTTCAGGTTTTGTTTGACCTTTTTGCTCATGGTAACTAAATTAGAAGAGCCACCTCATCCAGCTTTTAAAAATATCTTTTAGATTTTAGAGTAAATAAGTCCATGAATAAATTGTGCTTGAGAAGCTTTGTATAATACTACTTTTCTCTCTCTAAAGAAATATTGTGATTTAGAAAAATGTCAGGAGCATCTTTTCTTTTTTAAGATTTTATTTATTACTTATTTGAGAGAGCGAGAGTGCACAGGCAGGGGGAGGGGCAGAGGGAGAAGGAGAAGCCGACTCCCTACTGAGCAGGGAGCCCAATGCAGGGCTTGATCTCAGGACCCTGCGGTTATGACCTGAGCCAAAGGCAGCTGCTTAACCGACTGAGCCACCGAGGCGCCCCTGTTAGGAGCATCTTAATCTTAAAATGGTGTGGGTTTTGTTTTTTTTGTTTGTTTTTTAATTTAAATTCAAGTTGGTTAACATATAGTGTACTATTGATTTCAGGAGTAGAATTTAGTGGTTCATCACTTGTGTGTAACACACAGTGCTCATCCCAACAAGTGCCTTCCTTAATACTCATCACCCATTTAGCCTATCCCCCACCCACCACCCCTCCAGCAACCCTCAGTTTGTTCTCTTATAGAGCCTCTTAGGGTTTCCCTCCCTTTCTGTTTGTATCTTCTTTTTCCTCTGCTTCCCCTGTGTGCATCTGTTTTGTTTCTTAAATTCCACATCTGAGTGAAATCATGATATTTGTCTTTCTCTGACTTTTTTTTTAGATTTATTTTTTATTTGAAAGAGAGACAGATAGTGACAGAGCTAATGAGAGAGATCACAAGCAGGGAGAAGCAGGCTTCCACTGAGCAGGGAGCCCAACGTGGGGCTCGATCTCAGGACCCTGGGATCATGATCTGAACCAAAGGCAGATGCTTAACCGACTGAGCCACCCAAGCACCCCTGTCTTTCTCTGACTTATTTCGTTTAACATAATACACTCTAGTTCCATCCACGTTGCAAATGATAAGATTTCATTCTTTTTGATGGCTGAGTAATATTCCATTCTATATCTATACCTCATCTTCTTTATCCATTCATCTGTTGGTGGACATTTATGCTCTCTCCATAATTTAGCTATTTTTGATAGTGCTGCTATAAACATTGGGGTGCACGTGCCCCTTCGAATCAGCACTTAATCTTAAAAAGGTTTAAGAAACATTTCAGTGTTGGGGCCCTTGGCTGGCTCAGTCAGAAGACTATGCGACTCTTGGGGTGCCTGGGTGGCTCAGTCGTTAAGTGTCTGCTTTCGACTCAGGGCGTGATCCCAGCGATCGAGCCCCACATCAGGCTCCTCTGCTGGGAGCCTGCTTCTTCCTCTCCCACTCCCCCTGCTTGTGTTCCCTCTCTCACTGGCTGTCTCTCTCTCTTTCAAATAAATAAATAAAATCCTTAAAAAAAAAGAAGAAAAGAACATGCGACTCTTGATCTTGGGGTCATGAGTTTGAGGCCCACATTGGGTGTGGAGATTACTAAAAAAAATTTTTTTTAAATATTTCAGTGTTATTTTGTTTTAATTGGGAAGCAATAAGTAGTAAAATGTGTTTGGACAATTGTTTTCATAAGACGTTATTAGTTCTAGCACCCTCTTATTTTACTTATTGAGGTAAAATTCACATGACATAATATTAAGTATTTTGAAGTGTATAATTTGTGGCATTTGGTACATTCATGGTGTTTTGCAGGTATAATCTTTATCTAGTTCCGAAGCATTTTCATCATCCCCAAAGGAAAAACCCGAAGTCTATTAAGCAGTTCTTCCTTGTTCCTCTTTCTCCACAGCCCCTGGAGAACACTAACCTGCTTTCTATCTCTCTGGATTTATCTTTTCTGGATATGTTGTATAAATGGAATTACATAACATGTAATATTTTATATAACATGTGATATTTTGTGTCTGCTTCTTTCACTTAGCATAACGTTTTCTAGGTCCGTTCATGTTGTAGTATGTAGCAGTACTTCCTTTTTTTTTTTTTTTTTTTTCTTTAAGGCTGAAAGATATTCTACTGTATGGATATACCACATTTGTCCATTCATCAATTCACAGGTGTTTTTGGTTGTTTCCATCTTTTGGTTATTGTAAATAGTGCTTCTGTGAACCTTCATATACAAGTTTTTGTTTAAATATAGGTTTCCATTTCTTTTGGGTATGTAGCTAGGGATGGAATTGCTGGGTCGTGTGGTAATTTTACATTTTACTTTTTTTTTCTTTTTTAAGTTTATTTCTGTTTTATTTTTGTAATCTCTATACCCACCATGAGGCTTGAACTCATGACCCTGAGATCAGGAGTCATACGCTCTACGGACTGAGCCAGCCAGGCCCCCTGTATTTTACTTTTTGAGTAAAATGCACTGTTTTATTATTACTTTTTTAAAAAGATTTTATTTTATTTATTTAGAGAGAGCTTGCATGCACTGGTGCATGAGGGGCAGAGGGAGAGGGAGAGAGAAAATCTGAATCAGACTCTCTGCTGAGCGTGGAGCCGAGGCGGGTCTTGATTCCATGACCCTGAGACCATGACCAAAGCTGAAATCGAGAGTTGGACGCCCAGCTGACTGAGCCACCATTTTAGATTCTCACCAGCAATGTTGAAGGGTTTTAATTTTTTTACATTCTCACCAGCATCTGTTATTTTGTACCTGTTCTGTTTTGTTTTTTAATTACAGCCACCCTAGTGGGGATAAGGGGTACTCCTGTGATTGTGATTTGCATTTCCCTAATGACTAATGATGTTGAGCATCTTTTCTTGTGCTTCGTTGCCAATTTGCATATCTTTTTCTGGTGAAATGTCTATTTAAGTTCTTTGCCCATTTTTCTTTTGATAGAAAGTTTTCACTGTATTTGCTTATAATTGGTCAGATTTCACATTTTAAGTTCATTACATGTAGCTCACCTCAAGCTGCTGTATTTCCAAGTGATTACTGCACAGATTAACATGGTTCCTTTTCTTCCTTTTCTTGCTTTTTTTTTTTTTAATTTAAATTCAAGTTAGTTAACATATAGTGCTGTATTGGTTTTAGGAGTAGAATTTAGTGATTCATCACTTACGTATAACACCCAGTGCTCATCCCCAAAACTGCCCTCCTTAGTGCCCATTCCCCATTTAGCCCATCCTCCACCCACCTTCCCTCCAGCAACCCTCAGTTTGTTCTCTTAACTGTAGTCTCTTGTGGTTTGCCTCCCTCTCCGTTTTTTTCTCATTTTATTTTTCCTTCCCTTCCCCTGTGTTTATCTGTTCTGTTTCTTAAATTCCACAGAGTGAAATCATATGGTATTTGTCTTTGACTTTTTTCGCTTACCATTATACACTGTAGTTCCCTCCATGTTGTTGCAAATGGCAAGATTTCATTCTTTGTGATGGCTGAGTAATATTCCATTGTGTGTGTGTGTGTGTGTGTGTGTATACACACACACAGACATACCTTATCTTCTTTATCCATTCATTAGTCGATGGACATTTGGGCATTTGGGCTGTTTCCGTAATTTGACATTGTTGATAGCTGCTATAAACACTGAGGTTCATGTGCCCCTTCAAATCAGCATTTTTATATCCTTTGGATAAATACCTAGTATTGCAACTGCTGGGTTGTAGGGTAGTTTTATCTTTAACTTTTTGAGGAACCTCCATACTGTTGTCCACAGTGACTGCATGAGTGCATTTCCACCAACAGTGCAAGAGGGTTCCCCTTTCTCTGCATTCTCACCAACACCTGTTGTTTCCTGTGTTGTTAATTTTAGCCATTCTGACAGGTGTGAGGTGGTATGTCACTATGGTTTTGATTTGTATTTCCCTGACGATGAGTGATGTTGAGCATCTTTTCATGTGTCTGTTAGCCATCTGGATGTCTTCTTTGGAAAACTTTACTTGCTTTTTAAAAAAAAAAATTGCGACAGGGCACCTAGCTGGTTCAGTCAGTGGAGCATGTAACTCTTGATCTTGGAGTTGTAAATTCAAACTCCATGTTGGCTGTAGAGATTACTTAAAAATAAAATCTTGGAGCACCTAGGTGGCACAGTCAGTTAAGCGTCTGACTCTTGGTTTAGGCTCAGGTCATGATCTCAGGGCCATGAGATCAAGCCCCACATTGGGCTCCGCACTCAGCCCGGAGTCCACTTGGGTTTCTCTCTCCATCTCCTTATGCCCCTCCTCGCTCACTCGTTTGCTCTCTCTCTCTAAAATAAATAAATCTTTTAAAAAAACTTAAAAAAGTAAAAGAATTGTGGCAAATTTACATAAAATTTTCCATTTTAACCATTTTTAAGTGTACAGTTCTGTGGCAGTAGGTACATTCACATTGTTGTGCCACCATCACCACCATCACCAGACTTTTTCATCTTCCCCACTAAATGCTTTTGAACGTGGGTGTACAAATATCTGAATTCCCGCTTTCACTTCTTTGCACATAAACTCAGAAGTAGAATTGCTGGGTTATACGATGATTCTTTGCTTAACTCTTTTGAGGAATCAACCATATGGTTTTCTACAGCTGCTGTATCATTTTACATCCCCATCAACAGCGGACAAGGATTCCAATTTCTCCACATCCTTGCCAACAGTTATTTTTCCTTTCCTTTTTTTTTTTTTTTTTTTTTAAAGTATAGCCTTGCTACTAGGTATGAAGTGGTATTTCGTGGTTTTGGTTTGCATTTCCTTAGTCATTAGTGATGTCGAGCATCATTTTGTGTGCTTATTGGCCATTTGTATGTCTTCTAAGAGTGTGATCCTTTTAGCTCTTATATTTAGGTCTTTGATCTATTTTGAGTTGTACATTGTGGGGTTAAGATCCAGCTCCGTTCTTTTGCATGAGGGTATCCAGTTGTCCCAGTATGATTTGTCTGTTCTTTCCCCAGTGAATGCTCTTGGCATTCTTGTTGAAAATCAGTTCCTTATAGGTGTATGGGCTTATTTCTGGACACTTTTTTATTCTTTGATCTGTATATTGGTCTTAATGCCAGTACCACACTGTTTTGATTATTGTAGCTTTGTGGTAATTTTAAAATCAGAAAGTATAAGCCCACCAATTTTAGTTTTCAAGATTTTCCAAAATTGTATTTTGGCTGTTTGTTGTCCCTTGCAATTGCATATGAATTTTAAAATGTTTTTAGTGGTTGCCTTATGGTTTGCGTTATACGTTTATAACTAATTCCACTTCCAGATAACACTAGATTTCTTCATGGTTTGTGCAGGTATCTTAAAACAGGATTCCCAGTTCTTCATTCCTGTCTCTCAGAACGTTTTTGTGACTCACTTATCTAAGCTCTAGTCACCCAATAAATTGTTGCTATTGTTATTGAACCAATACTTATTAGATCTATTAAGAAAAAGAAAAAAAAAGGGGCGCCTGGGTGGCGCAGTCGTTAAGCGTCTGCCTTCGGCTCAGGGCGTGATCCCGGCGTTCTGGGATCGAGTCCCACATCGGGCTCCTCCGCTAGGAGCCTGCTTCTTCCTCTCTCACTCGCCTGCTGTGTTCCCTCTCTCGCTGGCTGTCTCTCTGTCACATAAATAAATAAAAAATCTTTAAAAAAAAAAAAAAAAGAAAAAGAAAAAAAGATTTTATTTTACCTTCATTTATTCCTTCTCAAATGGTCTTCTTTATGTAGAATCCAAGGTTTTGATCTATGTCGTCATCTTTCTGAGGAACTTTTTTTGATATTTCTTGCAAAGCAGGTCTACTGGTGACAAATCCCCTCTATTGTTCGAGAAAAACCTTTATTCCTCCTCTGCTGTTGAAGGGTAATTTCACTCAGAGAGAATTCTAGGTTGTTGGTTTTTTGCTTTCACCACTTTAAATATTTCATCCTGCTTTCTCCTTGTGTGTACGGTTGGTGAAAAGAAATAATGTCTCCAGCAATGGGCTTATGATTCTAGGTTTTTGCTTCTTATAAGCTTTGATTCTCCCTATCTTCTTTTCTCTCCAGTTCTCAGGACAGGATAGTGATTTACCCAGTGACCTCAGTTCTCTGGTGAATATAAGAAAAGATTTGTGTTCTTCTTCCCAGTTTTCTTGTTGTAGAGAACAGGAACCACGATTCCATGATCTCCACATGTCAGAGCAGAAACTGTCAATCTGTACATGACTTGTAGGAACAGTTTTTCCATTTCTGTAAGGGAAGGCCATTGGGATTTTGACAGGGATTGCATTGAATCTGTAGGTCACTTTTGTGGTGTTTTTTTTTTTTTTTAAGATTTTATTTATTTATTTGACAGAGAGAGACAGCCAGCGAGAGAGGGAACACAAGCAGGGGGAGTGGGAGAGGAAGAAGCAGGCTCATAGCGGAGGAGCCTGATGTGGGGCTCGATCCCACAACGCCGGGATTACGCCCTGAGCCGAAGGCGGACGCCCAACCGCTGTGCCACCCAGGCGCCCCTGTAGGTCACTTTTGAGTTGTACTACCATAACAATATTAAGTCTTCTAAACTATGAACAGCAGGATATCTTCCATTTATTTTGGTCTTCTTTCATTTCTTTCAGCATTCTTTCCCCTAGTTTTCAGTGTACAATGCTTACACCTTCTTAGATAAATTTATTCCTAAGTATATCATTTTCTTAATGCTATAATAAATGGAATTGTGTTCTTTATTTCATTTTCAAATTATTCATTGTTGGTGTATAGTAATACAACTGATTTTTGTGCTGAATTTATTACCTCTAATAATTTTTGTGTATATATATTATTATATAGGATCGTGTTCTTTGTGAATAGAGATAATTTTATTCTTCTTGCCAATTTGGATGGCTTTTTCTTTCCTTTAAAAATTTTATTTATTTATTTTTTTGCTTAATTGTTCTGGCTAGAACATCCAGTACATTGTTGAATAGGGGTGGCAAATGAGAGCCTTCTGGTCTTGTTCCTTATCTCAGGGGAAAAGCTTTTAGTCTTTCACCATTCAGTATGCTAACTGTGAAGTTTTCATAAAAATTTTTTATTATGTTGAAGAAGTTCTTTTCCATTCCTAGTTTGAGTGTTTTTATCATGATAGAATTTTGTCAAATGCATTTTTCTTGAAGATTTATTTATTTGAGTGAGCGAGTGTGAGTGCAAGCAGATGGAGGGGCAGAGGGAGAGAGAGAATTTCAAGCAGACTCCCTGCTGAGCAGAGTTCGTTGTGTGACTCGGTCTCACAACTATGAGACCATGACTTGAGCCAAAATCAGAGGTTGGACTCTTAAAGAGACTGAGCCACCCAGGCACCCTGCATTCTTTTTTTTTTTTTTTTTTTTGCATCAACATTGATGATCATATGGTTTTTCTCCTTCATTCTGTTAATGGGTGTATTACATCGATTGATTTTTATAGTTGACCCACCTGGGATAAAGCTGTTTGTCATGTGCAATCCTCTTAATATGTTGTTGGATTACATTTGCTAGTATTTTGTTGAGGATTTTTTTTTTTTAATTTATATATTTGACAGAGATAGACAGCCAGTGAGAGAGGGAACACAAGCAGGGGGAGTGGGAGAGGAAGAAGCAGGCTCCTAGCGGAGGAGCCTGATGTGGGGCTCCATCCCAGAACGCCGGGATCACGCCCTGAGCCGAAGGCAGACGCCTAACAACTGCGCTACGCAGGCGCCCCATTTTGTTGAGGATTTTTACATCTATATTGGTCTCTAATTTTCTTGGGATGTTTTTATCTGGCTTTGGTATCAAGATGTAATCCTGGCTTCACAGAATGAGTTAGGAAGTATTCTGTTCTGGATTTTGGGAGAGTTTGAGAAGGATTGTTAGTTATTTTTTTAATGTTTGGTAGAATTTACCAGTGAAGTCATGTAGTCCTGGGCTTTTCTGGGTTTCCTTTGTTCTTTCTGGTTTCCTTTGCCTGGATTTCCTCAGGGACATTTTCTATTTAATTTCTTATTTCCTGTGAATGAGCCAGACTGCTTTTTCTTTGCATGCCTCATAATTTTTTGTTGAAAACTAGACATTTTGAATATTATTGTGGAGCAGCCCTAGACATCAGATATCCTGGCCTCTCCAGGGATTTTAGTCACTGCTCCTTGTGGGTTGTTATTGTTTGTTTTGTTGTTGTTTGTTTTGTGTCTTTTCTAACCTATTTTTGTGAAGTATGTATTCTTGGTCATGTGTGATCCTTGAAGTCTATGTTTCATTAGCTTAGTAGTCAACTAGCATTTTGACCAAATTTCCTTGAATATCTGTAGCCCAAAAAAGAAAATAATTCTCTCTCAGTTTTGACTAAATGGTTCTGTGTTTGGATATTCCTTCAACACTAAGCCAAGCTTTTTACAACCCTGCCTTATCCTTCACTACCTGTTTGTGTGGAGCCTGTTGGTGAGCTAGGGGTGAAAATTTAGGGTCTTCTTAGGGCTTCTCTGTGCATGTGTCCAGCCTTGGGCATATACGTATTCTTCTGGATTCATTTTTATGTCAGAGAGCTTACAAAGCCCATTTCTCCCTACCTACCTCCTTTTTCAGTTTCTCCCTTCCCTGTTTTCCCTTACCCCAGGCTCCTTGGCCTGGGAGTGCTCCAAGTCAGGCAGAACAAAGGCAAAGTCCTTGTGCCAGTCCTCCAGGAAGAAGCCAGTCAGGTCATAACATTCAATCACAGTTCTTGGAGACTAAGGTTTGTATTGATCCCTTGGAACTCTGAGCCTTCACCAGGAGTGCAGCTGCCCTCCTCGCTGCCCGTGCCGAACGGGGGTGTAGGGGATGATAGGCAGGTGATTTAAAACCCTACAACACTTTTTAAAAAAATATTTTATTTATTATTTGAGAGAGAGATAATGCACATGAGCAGGGCAGAGGGGCAGAGAGAGGGAGAAGCAGACTCCCCACTGAGCAGGGAGCCCAATGCAGGACTCAGTCCCAGGACCCTGGGATCATAACCTGAGCTGAAGGCAGATGTCTAACCGACTGAACCACCCAGGCGCCCCCCACAACACTCTTTTATTGCAATGTAGTAGCTTCTTTACTAAGATTTCACTTGGTGGTTGTGAAGTTTTGATTAAATTTCAAAGTTCTACAAAAGTTGATTCTGACAGTTTTTACCAGATTATTTGTTGCTTGTTGTTTTTGTGGGGGGATGGGGCCCTGGAGGTCCCTATTTTGCCATTTTTTGATGATGTTCTTCCTCTGCTCTGTTTCGTTTCTAGTTTTCCTGCTGAATCTCTTCAAAGCATCCAACTTAATTTTTATAATAGTTTTTCAAGGACTACATAAAGAGTTTACTATTTAAAGGGTTATGTGTAAAGACTAAAAGTGAACATTGCATACGCGTCACTCAAGTAAAGAAATACAACATTACCAGTACCTAAGAAGACTCTTCTGTGCCCCTTTCTTTTTCTGACCTTCTAGGAAACACTATCCTGAATTTTGTGTTAATTAGATATGCAAATAGGTAGGAAAGTATAATCTATAACTAGAAGAAAAATCAGTCAGTGGAAACAGACCTAGAAATGCTGAGATGATAGAATTAGTACACAAAGGCTTTAAAAACATTTATGAAAAGTTGAGGGATTTAAAGGCAACTTTGAAAATCCTGAGGGGAGGAATGGATATAAGAAAGAACCAAATAAAACTTTTCAAGCTAAAAAATACCTGACTTCTTTTAATTCAGCATTTTCAGTATCACTTACTAAATGAAGAATGTCATAATATTGCTTTTTCAGATAATAAAAGATGAAAATGTTAAGATCTAAAAAATGGGGATGTATCCAAAATGTTTTTTTTTTTTTTTATTTTATCATTTTATCATTGTCAGAGAGTGCAAACACAAGCAGGGGGAGGGGCAGGCAGAGGGAGAAGCAGGCTCTTTGCTGAGCAAGGCGCCCGATATGGGACTTGATTCAGGACCCTGGAATCATGACCTGAGCCAAAGTCAGATGCTTAACCGACTGAGCCACCCAGGCATCCCATCAAGATGATTGTTGAATGAAGTAAGGACTAATGTGGTTAAAGTAGAAGCTAAGTGTTTACTGTAGAAATATTTGAGACTGATTAAACACAAATTATATTTCATGAAGTGTATCTACATTTTTACTGTATTTATTTAATATAAGTTAAATATTATGACTTCACATCTTTTAATTAATGTATGATAAATAGTAAATAACACTTTATATTTTTATTGTATAAATACTTAAGTATTAATCTTTTATTCTTAAACTGCACATTTTTAATCATTTTGTAGGTAGAGCTGTGCTGTATCCTTCTTGTTAGGACAGTACTGACAGCATAAACCTCTTTATGCACTCAGCAATGATTAAGGCTTACATCCTTGGTATTAAAATACCACAGTCCAGTTACTAATCATATTTTAAATCTTTCTAAGTTGCCAAACTTACCAGTACTGATTTCAGGGCCATTGGGATTTGTCTTAATGTGGAGCAGGTTAGGACAATGAATTCTTTTTCTTTGTTAAAAAATTTAGGTTTTAATTCTTTTTTTTCCCTAATATTTTATGACTTATTATTGAATAAGTCTAAATTTATGGATGGGAAGGTTTAGAAGTATTAACTTGGGTCACTAGCTTATATATGATTAGAATTCAGAACTTTTAGCCTTTGGTTCAATTCTTACATTCAGTTCACATCAGTATATGATGTGTTCTTCCATGTTCACAAGAGTGTGTGCCTTTCGTTTTCTTGCATTAATTTTCTTTTGATGCTAAAATATATTAAGGTGTTGAGTTGGTTATTCAGAACCATCAAGTATTTTTTTATTTGGGGGGAGAGCTAAACATTGAGTCCAGTTGATCCTTAATATTAAAATTATATTGATTCTCCACATTGTTATACAATCCTGTGTCCAGACGACCAATTACACGGTCGAGAGGATTTAATTTTGTCTTTGAGTAGAGTGACCAGAGAGTTCAGATCTCTGACTGGAGAATAGTCTCTGGTGTGCCCAATAAGAAGTAAATGTATGCTGTGCACAAAAGTTTTAGTTTTTAAATGATCAAATACCTCTACTGGAAGCAGGTCACTTTGCAACTTAACTTTTGAAGGACTGCAGCATATATAACGTTAGCATACATGTGATTGCTAGTTTTATAATATTCTACATCCAATGTAATTTAATTGCAGTATCATAGTAAAGTACAACAGATAAAATATTGTTAACTTTGACATAATGTGTACTTCTAATTAGTAACTACTTGTTTTTGTGGTGACAGTTTCATTATTCTCTTGGGTTAATGTTTCTCTTTGCAAATGTCATTTTTAATTGAAACCGTATTAGTAAGATTTCTGTTATTTTAAGTTGTTTACAGAGGTAAACATTCATTATAAAAATTTCCAATGTTTTGGAAATTTCTTTTTAACAGTGTAAGTGCTTTGTAAGTGTAATTTTATCTGCATTTAGAAATTTGGCAGTTTGGTGTGTATTCCTTTAAATTCTTTTTCTTTATATGTGCTAGCATGTATATATATTTTCAGTTCTCTTTTTTTTTTTTTGTAAGATTTTTATTTATTTGAGAGACAGAGTAAGCACAGCAGGGGGAGGGGCAGAGGAGGAGGGAAAAACAGACTCCCTGATGAGCAGGGAGCCTAACATGGGGCGCAGTCACCCTGGAATCATGACCTGAGCCAGAGGCAGATGCTTAACCGACTGAGCCACTCAGATGCCCCTTCAGTTCTCTTGTTATAAAATACACTGTACTATTTATTATTTTCCTCCTTAAAAATTTTTTTTCTTAATATTATCTCAGTATTTTGTCACTATTTTGAGAATATGGACAAGGTGTTTGGTTTGATTTCTGTTTTAAAATAATTTATGTGAGGGGTACATAAGTTATGTGGGTGGCTCCGTCAGTTAAGCAACTGACTCTTGTTTTTGTCTCAGGTCATGATCTCAGGGTCGTGGGGTTATTGAGCCCTGCATTGAGCTCTGCCCTCAGCACAGAGTCTGCTTGTCCTTCTCCCTTTACTCCCACCCGCTTGTGCTCTTTCTCTAAAATAAATTTAATCTTAAAAATAAAATAATTTATGTGACTATTTCATATGTGAGCATTGTAAAAAAAAATGTGAACAATGTAGGAAAGTTATAAAGGACAAAATAAAACCACATGTAATACCTTCTAGATAGTAATCATTATTAGCCGTCAAATTATCTTTCTAATTTGTTCTGATTATATATATATATATGGAGCATGTTTTAAATAAAATTTGAAAAATAAAATTTGGGTTATATAGGTTAATGTTCTTTTTTCACTTAACATTGAAAAAATTATTCCATATCATTAGATAGTTACTTAATGGCTATAGAACACATAAATTATTTACACCTTTATTGTTTTTGAGGTTATTTCAGATATTTGCTGCTATGATTCCTGAAATAAACATTTTTATTATTTCTCTAGGGCACTTATTAGGGTTTAATAGATGAACATTATTATTTATTCCTCACGATTCAGTAAGTGAACATTTTACCAAATGGTCTTCCAGAGAGGTGGTACAGTCCTTTCAGCAAGGCATGAGAGTGGATTTCTCTGGACTTGGATAACATTGGGTAACAAGACTTTTTTTTTTTAATCTTTACCATTTTTACAGATAAAAAATATTTTTGTATAACATCTTTAATGTGTACTTCATATGTGTAATATAACAGTGCTTTGTAGCCTCTGGATATTGTATGTATTTAGAAACTAACTGTAAAGTAAAAATTAAAATAAAATTTATATAAAAATAAATTGATACAATTTGAGCCACATCAATATTGTATTAATTTCTGAAATGTTAGATGGCAATGAAAATTGCAAAGGACCTGTTTTTTCTAGTTTACATTGTCATGTGTTTAAGACTTGGTAGAGTGCTGATGAATCCACCTTGAGTTTTGATGTGATGCAATTGTTACATGAAGGTTGTTGGCTTATAACTACTAAGAATCATCTCCACCCATGGCTGGAAGATGTCTTTGGAAGAAAGTTTGTTAAGAAAATTATTGGTGGAATTGGAATCATAGTTAATGGCTAATCTAGCAAAGAGCAAATTGCTTTAGAGGCATTTATATTTGACATTTTGATTATAGATTCTTCCTATTTATTTGTATTAGGAATGTACCCAAAGAACTCTTGATTAGAAATTATTTTTGGGGTCCCTGGGTGGCTTGGTCCTTTAAGCTTTGGACTCTTGATTTTGGCTCTGGTCATGATCTCAGGGTCATGAGATCAAGCCCTGTGCTCTGTGCTTAGCGCAAAGTCTGCTTGTCCCTCTCCTTCTGCTCCTTCCCCTGTTCATGCTCTCTCTCTCTCTCTAAAGTAAATAAATAAAATCTTTTAAAAAATTATTTTTTATTAGGGCACCTGGCTGACTCAGCTGGTTAAGTGTTCAACTCTTGGTTTTGGTCCACGTGTGATCTCGTGGGTCCTGAGATTGAGCCCCCTATTGAGCTCTGTGCTCAGTGGGGAGTCTGCTTGAAGATTCTCTCCCTCTGCTTCTCCCCCCCCCATGCATGCTGTCTCTGTCTCAAATAAATAAATAGATGTTTAAAAAAAGAAATTATTTTTTTATTAACTTGGTTGTTTGTATTTGAGCACATAAAATAGTGTTTCTTTTTTCCTTTGCTTTAATGGTTTTAAAATATTACAATTCATAACTTAAAGATGTTAGTTGGACTGATGTTCAAATTAGTCTGCCCTTTCTAAACATAAGGCAATTTCTTATGAATTAAGGAACAATGATGATTTTCAGTACACAAATCATGTCTTTACCCACTGCTCCTAAATCTGGTGTATTTGACTTAATTATGAAATGAAGTGGCCCGTTTATCCAATCACAGTTTTTTTGTTTTAAAAAATTTTAAGTAATCTGTACACCTAATGTGAGGCTCAAATGCATGACCCTGAGATCAAGAGTTGGATCCGCCACCTACTGAGCCAGCCAGGTGCACCTATCCAATCTTATACCCATAGAAACTCTTGTAGTTCTATATTCCTAGGAATGTCATATATGCAGAACTGAGAACTTGAGTGTAGGCTAGGAAGTCTGTATTATAAAAGCCTGAGTCCTAAAACTCATGTGTTTTTCTTCAGAGTATACTTTTGAAGCCTCTAGGAGCATACTGTCTTGACTTCACTAAGTCACCTAATTTTACTAATGAGTTTGGTTATAGCTCATAGCACATTAAAGATGCTGCTAGAACTGAACACACCAACTGGAAGAAGTGACTTTTGATACAAAAAAAGAGGAAAATATATAGTCTTAAAACTTATTAGCCTGGGGCCATTTAGTATAGTAACAGCATTTGACCTTGCACACTTCATTAGTGCTGAATGACATAATTTTTCATAGAAGAATACAGTGATTGATCTCAGTCATCAAAAAGGTTAAATTCACATAATGTCATGTGTTTGGCTGCCTAGGAGTCCGTATGTAAGAATATGCTCTAAAATTATTACCACTTGCCTTTTTACCTCTTCCTTTCCAATATTTATATCTTCTTTTTGAATTGGCTAGGACCATCGGTTAAGTTATTTTTGCAGTGGCTACTATTTAATTGTAAAGTATATATGTCTAAACTTAGTTTTAGGATTTAAAAGGATAAACTTCCCATTTTCTAGCAAATTCATCCGTTGAAGACAATTTCCTAATGATTAGCCTAATGAGGGATTATTATATCTAAAGATAGTTACATCTATGCACGCAGTTTGGCATATATAACTGCATATATTTATATATATTTTAGAAGTATTTGGTTAGACAGAATTGTGGTTGGTAGGGACATGAATAGATAAAAAGGTGGGACAAGATCTGCTAATTACAGAAAAGATGAGAAAGGTTGGGGTAGGTCTGAAAGATAGTTGGGGAAGAGAAAACAATCTGAAGATCAATATGTTAGTAATTTAATCTGGAATATTCATTAAAAGGAAGTTTTTCATTTTTTGTTTTAATGTCATATTTATCCTAGGAATTTTATAAATATCAGATATTGTCCTTTAGTGTTTAAGACTGATGATTTTTATGTAACTGATTAAACTGATGTGTGATTATTAACAGATGGTAAAAAAGGAAAAGGGGCAAGTGAAACTCAGTTATTTTTGGAGTAACAGCATTTTTTCTGTTCTAGAATTATAAAGCATTGTTTTAGACATGGACTTTTATGCAGCCAAATGTACAAAATTATGTGTTTTACTACACTGTCTTGATAATTGAATTTGGCCCAGACTCATGGGAATCCTGTAGGCGTGTGTATCTTTGACTTCTGAGCAAGCTACTAGAGAAGGGTTGGTTTTAATTAAAGCTTCACAAAGTAGTGCTAAAATATGGATTTTTAGGTGTTTTTTGTTTGCTTCTTTGTAGTGAGCCTACTAATTGTTTCTTTTCCCATTTTGCCTTTCTTGGCTTTCTTGTTTTTTGTTCATTGCTTTTACTATTTCAAAGTGAAACCAATATACATGTCTCTAATTTTATTTTTTATTTTTTTTATGTCTCTTACTTTAGTATAATGGTATTGAATACATAGTTAGCAGCACTTTTCTCCTTTGAGGTGATTGGGAGGCATTTCCTCCTCTGCTTCTCTCAAACAGTATCTTTTTAGTATTTTCACTGGCTTTTCAATTGAGGGTTTATTTCCCAGAGACTACTACTACTACTACTGCAGATAGATCCTCCTAGCAGACTTACTGGATTCTTATGAATTCAGTATGGAGTCATGGGAAGGAAAGGAGAAATTTCTGGGTCTCTCTGCAAAAGGAATAAATATAAACTCTCAGACAAGCCAGAACAAATTCACGTTCTTTTCAGGATTTTGTTGTTTGGCATGGAGGCGCAAGAAGAACAGGAGAAACTTCTTGGCCCACTGACTGTGTGGATATGAGGAGAGGTTATGGTTGTTTTGTCTACTAATTTTTCTTAACTACTTACCTCCTCCTCCTGCTTTGAAGGCATTTACAGGATTGGGATGAGGGGGAAAGAGTGCTCTTTGTGGATTGCCCCACATCTCTGATCAACTTTTAAAAAATTATTATTATTTTTTTAACTAAGCTCTATGTCCAACATGGGGATTGCACCCAAGACCCTGAATCAAGAGTCTCATGCTCTACCATGCACTAGGCAGGTGCCCTCATCTCTGATCAGTTTTGTTTTGTTTTTTCTGTGGTGGTCATTCTTGTTTTATCAATAAAGAAATTGAGGCATTGTCGAAGGTTACTGTTTCCCTAGATTCTCTGTCCATTGTTTACCATTGAACCCTTTTGTGAGTCTGTGTGTTTTCCCCACCTTTGAGTTGTGAAGCCATCCTAACTTCCTTCTTTACAGGGAAAGTGCATTGAAATAGTCATGTATCAGTTTGTGATTTTGGCCTGATTCCCTTCACTGGCAGATTGTAATACTAGGGCTGCATTGGCTTTGACCATAAGATACATTTCTGGCTGATCTGACAGTCACAAAGAGTGAGGTTTCTTTCTATAGCTTTGAAATAAAAAATGCAGCTTTACAGATTTTATGATAACTGTTGCTTAAGTTTGGCTGCCTATAGAACTTTACCAATGTCCTGAAACAATTACATGAGGGAATGGAGGATAGGATAGCATTGAGTTAAATAGCATATTTGCATGAATAATTTTTCAGCCAACTGTAGGAAAGGGAAGCTAATTGGTTTAAAGTGATGGTGGTATTCATTTTATTGCATAAGCAATACAATGAAAATAATTAAAAATGAAAAGGAAGTGAGAACTTTACAATTCTAACACAGAAATCATTTTTATTTTCTATTCTTGCACTTGTGTTTGTAAGTGTACTATATTTAATTTTTATTATTTGGTAATATCATAAATACATATGTATAATCTATAAAGCCATGTTTAAAAAATTTTTTTAAAGTTTTATTTATTTAAGTAATTTCGATGCCCAACGTGGGGCTCAAGCTCACAATCCCAAGATCAAGAATTGCATGTTCTTCTGAATGAGCCAGCCAGGTGCCCCTATAAAGCCATGTTTCTGAAATTAGAGATAGTGGGGAAGTTTTAGGGGTCTTAGAAATGGATGGGAGAGGAGTTTGGGTGGCTCAGTCAGTTAAGCATCTGACTCTTGGATTGGCCTTGGTCCTGATCTCATGGCTTATGAGATTGAGCCCCACCTATGGCTCCAAGCTCAGCAGGAGTCAGCTTGGATATTCTCTCCCTCTATCCTTTTCCCCTATTAGTGTATGCACTCTCTCTCTTTTTACCTCTCTCTCTCTCAAATAAATTAAAAAAAAAAGATGGGGTGCCTGCCTGGCTCAGTCGGTTAAACATCTGCCTTCCACTAGGGTTGTGATCCTGGGGTCCTGGGATCAAGCGCCACATCAGGCTCCTTGCTCTCAGCAGGGAGCCTGCTGCTCCCTCTCACTCTGCTTGCCCCTCCCCATCTGGCATGCTCTCACTCTGTCAAATAAATAAAATCTTAAAAAGAGAAAGAAAGAAAAAGAAAGAAAGAAAGAAAAGAAAAGAAGTGGATGGTAAAGACTGGGAGGTAGGGCTGCGTGGGTGACTCAGTTGGTTTAAGTGGCTGCCTTCCTCTCAGTTCATGATCTCAGGGTCCTGGGATTGGCCCTGTGTCAGGCTCCCTGCTCATCGGGGAGTCTGCTTCTCCCTCTGTGTGCCCCCTTCCCCTCTTGTGCACACGCGTGTGCGTTCTCTCTCTTTCTCTCTCTGTCTCATAAATAAATAAAATCTTTCTTTAAGAAAGACTGGAAGGTAATACTTTCCTATAGTTATTTGATTAAGGACACTCCTTAGAAAGGAACTTTGAGGGGGTGAAGGAGGATAAGGATATGAAATATACAAGGAAGGTATTTCAGAATTTCAAAACCAGTGGTGTAATATAATCTTGCATTTATTATGAGTTTAGAATAGATGTTACATTTACTTTATTTCCAGTGATAAGGGAGACTATATTTTTTCCCAAGGATATTATCTTTAAAAGAATATAAAATCTTCCTACTATTAAACACCTAAAAATGATGGATTTATTTTTTTTATTATTTTTTTTAAGATTTTATTTATTTATTTGTCAGAGAGAGGCAGGCAGAGGGAGAAGCAGGCTCCCCACTGAGCAAAGAGCCCAACGTGGGACTTGATCCCAGGATCTTGGGATCATGACCCCAGCCAAAGGCAGACACTTAACCACCTGAGACACCTGGCATCCTGGATTTATTAAAAAAAAACAAAAACAAAAAAAACAAAAAGCTAAACAAAACAAAAAAACCTTGAAAAAGTCATGGTTGAGCTAGCAAAGATTAAAAAACAAAACAAAACACAAGAGAGCCCAAATTCAAAGAGGTTTAGAAGCATCTGATGACTGCTGCCCTGAAGGCATCTACTTGTTCCAGATGACGTATATTTTCAGTTTTTAAGAGGTACACATGGGACTCAGGAGACAAAGAATAGAAGCCATGCCTTATAGCAAGTCAGGCCAGAGATCCACCTTCCTAAAATGAGACTCCACAAAAAGCTACATACCCACTGGGAAAGGGAGAAGCAGAAGAAAATCACCCTAGCAAAGAGAGACAGTCAGAAAACTTATCCTTCTTAGCCTTGGCTATAAATAGAGGGAGAAAAAAAATTTTCCCTGAATGTTTATAATTAGAAACATGCCGTCATAGAAGCTTGGGACCCCACTACCCATGTAACTTCATAAAATCTCTAAACTGACTCATTTTGAGTGATTATTGCTTGGTATTATGCCCAGGCAAAGACAGAAATGAATCCACATTCTTTCTGGAGGAGTATCTTCTCAAAGACTTCCAAGAATTACCAAAGATAATATTCCAGGGAGTGCGAGCTCCCTTACACAAAGCACATGAGGAAATAGGTCACCGTAAGGAAAACAAAACACATGAATCAGACCCACAGAGACTTCGAGTATTGTCATTACTAGACAATATAAAAATAAATGTGCTTAATGTATCTGAAGAAACAAATGGGAGAATTGAAATTATGACTCAGGAACAAAGGATTGTCCAAAATAATTAGAATCCAGAAACAAAAATATATATAATAAATAAAATGAAAAATTCAGGGGCAGGTTTAATAGCATACTGGATTGAAAAGAGAATTAATGAAGTAGAAGAGAGATTTGAAGAAATAATTAGGAATGTATTGCAGGGAGATAAAAGAGAGAAAATATCAATAAAACACAGAAGAAGGACTGAAAAGGTCTGATGTACATTTGTGGTAAGCGGAATAATAGCCGCTCAAAGATATTCATGTCCTAACCTCTAGAACCTATAAATATGTTACCTTCAGTGGCAGAAGGGACTTGGCAAAATGTGATTAAATCAAGGATTTTGAGATGGGGAGATTATCCTGGATTATCCAGGGAGCCCATTATAATCACATGGGTCCTTATAAGGGAAAACAGTAGGCAGGAGATCCCCAGAGAGATTTGAAGGTACTATCCTTTGCTTTGAAAATGGAGGAAGGAGCTATGAGCCAAGGAATACAGGTGGTCTCTAGAGGTTGAAAAAGACAACAGATTCTTCCTTAGAGCCTCTCCACCAGGAAGCAGCCCTGTCAGCACCTTGACTTTAGCCTAGCGAGACCCAATCTGGACTTCTGACCTCCAAAACTGTTGTTCTAGGCCACTAAGTTTGTGGTAATTTGTTACAGCAGCAATACAAAACATAACATCTAATAAAAATTCTACATGTAGACAGATGAGAGAAGGGTAAGAGACCTATAACTTTAAACTTTAAATTATATGTGCATTTAAAAATTTCCAGAGCAGCCCCTGAAAGAAAAAAAGTTGAACTAGAAGGCAAATGGAATGGGAGAGGGGAACCTCAAATGATGTGGGAAAAAAGGAGAAAAAAAAAAAAACAAAAGGGTAGGACAAAGATATGATAGAATTAATATGGTAGAAATAAGACCAAATAGACCACTAATCATAATGAATATAAATAGGTCAAATGCTCTACATAAAAGACAAAGATTGTCAGACTGTAGAAGCCAAAACTAACGTGGTTTTTTAAGAGATTAAAATATTGGGATAGAGACAATTGGAAGGTAAAAGGAATGCAGATGTTACACCCAGCAAAGTAGTAACCAAAAGAAATTGGTAATTATATTAATAAAATGAAATTACTTCAGGCAAAGGAGCACTACTACTAAACAGAATCAGTGTTTCAGATGAGAATTTGTTTTTGCTGCTAGGTAGACACAGAAACAGTGGCTTAAGGAAGCAGGTATTTATTTTTCCCCCACGTGAAAGAGTCTAGAAATTCACATTTCTAGGGCTGATCATGGAGGTTTATTTTATCATCAAGGTCTCAGAATATTTCTCTTAGCCTTGGTTAACCTTGTGGTCCAAGATGGCTTCTACCAGCACCAATTCTCACAGATTTCATTTAGAAGGAAGGATGGGGGATGGGTGTGGAGCTCATGGAAGCTATTAGGACATCTCTTAATGTGGTTCCTGGAAGTTCTACTTAGCTCTTCACTGTAAGACTGTTATAAATGTATTTTAGGTGAGCATATTGCTGCCTAGAATAAACTTGGACTTTACTTACTGAGGAAAGGAGAGATTCAGTATTGGTTACAGGTCACCAGCAGTCTCTGCCACATTGTGTAAAGGCTGTGTTTACCAGAAGTTACTGGGATTGTGACTTTATTTGTACCATATAACACAGGTTCAACATAGATAAACCAAAAATGACAGTTACAAAGATAAATATACAAGTTTACCATCATAATAGTTTTTAATAGTTTTTAACACCAAACCAAAAAATTTAGTAGGGAGGTAGAAAACTTGAACAACACAATGAACAAGCTTGAACTGGGTAAATATAGAACATTGTATTCAAATTTTAAAGGGGCGCCTGGGTGGCGCAGTCGTTAAGCATCTGACTTCGGCTCAGGGCGTGATCCCAGCGTTATGGGATCGAGCCCCACATCAGGCTCCTCCGCTATGAGCCTGCTTCTTCCTCTCCCACTCCCCCTGCTTGTGTTCCCTCGCTCGCTGGCTGTCTCTATCTCTGTCAAATAAATAAATAAATAAAATCTTTAAAAAAAACAACAACAAATTTTAAAGACTCAGTACCATAGAATTGCTACTGTGTGCATATATAGTACTTTGTGGAATCCAAAATTTCAGATAATGCAACAGGTAATTAACCTTAAAAAGTGCCCCTGAAAATCTCAACAAATTTCGAAAAATGTGTGTCATTTAGACCACTTTCTGTCATGACACTGCAAGCTAAATTAGGACTCAGTTTTTAGAAAGATAACTTTTTTTTTTAAGATTTTATTTATTTGACACAGAGACAGATTCAGAGAGAGCACAAGCAAGGGGAGCAGCAGGCAGAGGGAAAGCAGGCTCCCTATTGAGCAGGGAGCCCGATGCGGGTCTCAATCCCAGGACCCTGGGATTATGACCTAAGCCAAAGGCAGACGCTTAACCCACTGAGCCACCCAGGCACCCCTAGAAAGGTAACTTTAAAAGATGTTTGAAAATTTATAAATATACTTCTAAATAACTGAGGTTCCAGAAGAAGTTATGATGGAGGTTTAAGAATACTTAAAACTCAATAATAATGAAAATGCAGCTTCAAAATTTGTGGATAAATCTTGGTAGCTATTGGGCGTATAGCACATAGTCAAGTTTCATAAATATCCCATGAGAGCTTGAAGAGAAAGTATATTTTCTAGTTGTTTTGGGCAGTGGTAATTAAGAGAGGAAAAGAGCCTCACAGGTTGGGAACTGTTAGTGGCTTCTCAGGACTTAATGTTAACGTACAATGCCTTGTGCAGTTTGACCTCTAACAGTTGTGAGCTTTCTTTGCCTTAATCTTAATAACATAATTACAGTTCCCTGATCAGACTAGATCAGTGGTTCTGAAACTTTAGTGTGTATCAGAGTCATCTGGAGGATTTGTTAAAGCATAGATTGCTGGGCCCCACCTCCAGAGTTTCTGATTTAATGAATCTGGGCTGGGGCCCCCAAATTTCTATTTATAACAATTTCCCAGG
Source organism: Ursus maritimus (assembly GCF_017311325.1). Taxonomy (NCBI): domain Eukaryota; kingdom Metazoa; phylum Chordata; class Mammalia; order Carnivora; family Ursidae; genus Ursus; species Ursus maritimus. The sequence goes on from NW_024425230.1 coordinate 38,540,792, forward strand.
TGATGGTGATGCTTCTGACCTAGGGACCATGCTTTGAGAACAGCTGTGTTAGAGACTGCATTCTTTTGGCTCCATTCCTCTGTGTGTGTGTGTGTGTGTGTGTGTGTGTGTGTGTGTGTGTGTGTTACATTTTTTCCCCCCTGCAATGCCTTTTCTCTGCCTTGTTATACTTTTTTCAGGAACCCTTAGTCTCCCCCCAACCCCGCCCCCACGGTTAAATCTCACTCTTGGAAGTATTTTTAACCACTAAATTGTTAGATGTTCCTTGTCTATACTTCCTAGTACTGCCAAATACCTCTCACACATCTGTAAGAGCCCTTGTCGTATTTCTTAAAGCCATTAAAAGCTGTGTTTTGTGTTTATATCCAGTGTATATCTTAGTACCTGGTAATAGAAAGCAGTCAATTAATACTTGTTAATAAATAAATGGGCTCTTGCCATTCATATTTTGATTGTGTTGTATAGGAAGAAACAATTATGCAAATTTATCCAATACTGTGTGTAGCACCGTGTTAAAATCTGTGTATATTCAGAAATATATTGGTAAAATATACTTTGAGAAGGTCACCTGAATTTGGAAAGGTTCCTTTTGTCTTCCTGCTATTTCATGTCTTGACTGGAACAAAAGGGTATAGGAATAAAGATGGTGAAATGAGAAATGAACTACTTGCAGTGGATTTAATAAGGATAAAGAAAGAACTGGGCCAGTGGTTCTTCCTTGATTCATTGTATCAGTTCATCTGAAAGCGGGATCACTAGGATATATATGTATATATTTTTTAAAGATTTTATTTATTGGGGCCCTGGGTGGCTCAGTTGGTTGGGCGTCTGCCTTCAGCTCAGGTCGTGATCCTGGGGTCCTGGGATCGAGCCCTGCATCGGGCTCCCTGCTCAGTGTGGAGTCTGCTTCTCCCTCTCCCTCTCCTGCTCCCCCGCTTGTGCTTTTTCTTGCTCTCTCTCTTGCTCTCTGTCAAATAAACGAAATCTTAAAAATATATATATATATAATCTTAAAAAATATATATATTTAAGAAATATTTGTTTACATTTTTTTTAAGATATTCTTATTTTTAAGTAATTTCTACACCCAATAGGGGGCTCGAATTCACAACCCTGAGATCAAGAGTTGCACGCTGCATGGACTGAGCTAGCCAGGTACACCCCAAAATATTTGATTTTATAAAGAACAGCAAATGCATGGAATTTTTTTTTTTTAAGATTTTTTATTTATTTATTCGACAGAGATAGAGACAGCCAGCGAGAGAGGGAACACAAGCAGGGGGAGTGGGAGAGGAAGAAGCAGGCTCCCAGCGGAGGAGCCTGATGTGGGGCTCGATCCCATAATGCCGGGATCACGCCCTGAGCCGAAGGCAGACGTCTAACCGCTGTGCCACCCAGGCGCCCCAATGCATGGAATTTTTAACTATTTTTAGAGAAACATTGATAACAAATATTATGTTAGGACAATGATTCTCAATCTTTGCTGCATATTTAAAAAGTATCAGTATCCTACCCATCTTCATCTTATTAAATCAGGATATTAAGGGAGGAAGGGATCCTGGTTTTGTATTGTTTTATGTTTTATTAGTGACTGCTATGCAGCCACAACTGAGAACTATTTCATGGCAATAAGGGGTTCAAAGAAAATACTCAAAATAAAAGTAGGGACCTAGTAAGTGTGTTTGAGATTGGTGCATATTTATTTTGCATAATGCTATTTGATGAATTAGTGAAGATTGTAATTGATCAAAGTATCCTTCTGCATAGTCACATGTTTTGACTCTAAAATGTAAACTAGATTATCCTAGCTATAGCACAGCTCATGGAGAATGGTGTCTGGAGGCTCACCATACTCTTTCATTTAATCCCCTCAGTGATATCTGTCATTTAGCAAAAATTGGTGACTAGAGCCAGCAGTCTCACTGAATGAAACTTTGTCTTCTTCCACCCTGTTCTTTTATTTTCATTTTTTTGTTTTGTTGTTTTGTTTTAAGTAGGCTCCACGCCCAGCATGTGGGGCTTGAACTCACCACCCTGAGATCAAGACCTGAGCTAAAATCAAGAGACAGACACCCAATTGACTGAGCCACCCAGGCATCCCAGTTCATCCTGTTCTTTTCTTTTCTTCTTTTTCTTAAGATTTATTTGAGAGAGTGAAAGAGGGAGAGTGTGTGCATGAGAGTAGGGGGAGGAGCAGAGGGAGAGGGAGAGAGAGAATCTCAGAAGCCCTGCTGAGTGCAAAGCCCAGTGCAGGGCTCCATCTCACAACCCTGAGATCATGAATGACCTAAGCTGGGATCAAGAGGCAGATGCTTAACCACTGAGCCACCCAGGCACCCCTCCTCCTGTTCTTTTAAAACTAAGAAACTATGTCAGAATTTTTCTGACACAAAATGATCATCTGCTATTGATATTTCAGCCTTTTAGCCCCTTTTCCAGCCTTTTAGTCTTTATTCAGCTTTAAGTTTTAGATACTCGTGGGCTTAATCTCAACAGGTATGATTTTAATAGCACTGCAAGTACAAAGTGGAGATAAAAGTTAGTTAGCCTCTAAGCAATTTACAGATTCATACTTATAATTTAATTTCAGATACTAGTTTTCAGAATTGAATTCAACATAATAGGAAATTTCTTAGACATATCCATATATACTCTACAACAGTTTTTAAAAATGAAATGAGGGGCGCCTGGGTGGCACAGCGGTTAAGCGTCTGCCTTCGGCTCAGGGCGTGATCCCGACGTTATGGGATCGAGCCCCACATCAGGCTCCTCTGCTATGAGCCTGCTTCTTCCTCTCCCACTCCCCCTGCTTGTGTTCCCTCTCTCGCTGGCTGTCTCTATCTCTGTCAAATAAATAAATAAAATCTTTAAAAATAAATAAATAAAAATGAAATGAAATGTATGGACAGGAAACAAGTTCAGGATGTATTAACCCCCCCACCCCCCACCAAAAAAAGTAAACTCCAAAACTTTAAATTTCTGTATTACCCCATTTCTTTTCTTTTTTAAAAAAGCTATACATTTTAAACAATGTTATATGGTTAATTGGTCTTAACAAGGGTATTGAGATGGGGCGCCTGGGTGGCTCAGTCACTAAGCGTCTGCCTTCGGCTCAGGGCGTGATCCTGGAGTTCTGGGATCCAGCCCCACATCGAGCTCCCCCGCTGGGAGCCTGCTTCTCCCTCTCCCACTTCCCCTGCTTGTGTTCCCTCTCTCGCTGGCGCTCTCTCTTAAATAAATAAATAAATAAATAAATAAATAAATAAATAAAATCTAAAAAAACAAGGGTACTGAGAGCAATCAATGGGGAAAGGACTATCTTTTCAACAAATGATGGGGAAACCGTATATCCACATGTAAAAGAATGAAGTTGGATCCTTACTTTACACCGTATACAAAAATTAACTGAAAATGGATTGAAGACCTAAACTTGGCAGCTAAAACTATAAAACTGTTAGAAGAGAACATTCGGTTAAGTCTTCATTGACATTCGATTTGGCAACAGTTTTATAGATAGGATAGCCAATAGCACAAGCAACAAAAGAAAAAAATAGATAAATTGGGCTTATCAGAATTAAGGGCTTTGTGTGTCATAGGTACTATCAAGAAAGTGAGAAAATGAACTACAAAATGGGAAAAAAAACTTACAAGTATTTTCCTAAGGAATAATAATATAGAATGTTACATGACACCTAAAACTCAAGAGCAACCAAAAAATAGTTCAAAAATGGGTGTAGAACTTGAATAGACATTTCTCCAAAGAAGTTATACAAATAAACACATGAAAAGATACTCAAAATTGTTAGTCTTTAGGGAAATACAAATCAAAACTACAATGAGATGCTATTCTATACCCATTAGTATGACTGTTATTAAAAAAATCAAAATAACAAGTGTTTGGGGTGAGGATGTGGAGAAGTTGGAAACCTGTACTACTGGTGGGAATGTAGAATAGTACAGCTGCTGTAGAAAATAGTTTCTTAAAACGTTAAATATAGGACTATCATATATGACCAGCAATTCCTCCTAGGTATATATCCAAAACAATTGAAATCAGAATCTCAAACAGATACTTGTACATTAATGTTCATAGCAGTGTTATTCCTTATAACCAAAAGATGGAAGCAAACCAAGTGTCTGTTGACAGATAAATGGATAAACAAAATGTGGTATATACATAAAATGGAATATTAAAATCAGCCTTAAAAAGGAAGACAATTCTGGGGCATCTGGGTGGTGTAGTCAGTTAAGCACCTGGCTCTTGGTTTGAGCACTCAGGTCATGATCTCAGGGTTGTGAGATCGAGCCCCAGGTCTGGCTCCCCACTCAGTGCGAAGTCTGCTTGAGATTCTCTCTCTTTCTCCCTCTGCCCCTCCCCCCAAGTCTTGCACAAGCATGTGAGCATGTGCCCTCTCTCTCAAATGAATCTTAAAAAACAAAAAAAGAAGAAAATTCTGACACATGCTTCAGCATGGAGGGACCTTGAAAACACTATGCTTAGTGTTTAGTTACTTAGTTACTTAGAAGTAAGTCAGATACACAAGGACAAGTATTGTATAATTCCACTTACATGACATATCTAGATTAGGCAAATTCACAGAGACAGATGGTAAAATAGAGGCTACGAGTGGCTGAGGGGAGGGAGAAAGAGGAAGTTACTGTTGAATGGGTTCAGAGTTTGTGTTAAGAGTGATGAAAAAGTTTTGGATATGGATAGGGTTGATGGCACCACAACACTGTGAATATATTTGATGCCAATGAGTTGTATACTTAGAAAAGGTTAAAATGGTAAGTACTATGTTATATATTTTACCACAGTAAAAACCAACCAAACAAAAATGTTAGTGTATGATTGGAAAAAAATTATCAGAAGTCTTCTTTGGTGGTGAGGTTTCACTTTTCACTTTTTGTATCATAATTTTCTGTGAGTTCTGATTATTTTTTTCTAATAGCATTGTGTTTCTGTAATTTAAAAAAGCAAATATATAATGAAGATATAGTGTATATGTGAAAATACTGTCCAGAAGGTTCAGGTTGTAAGGATTGTTGATAATCTCACTAATTAAAGCTTTTGAATTATTTGATTAGATGATTTTCCTTAGGACTAGAGTCAGTTAAGTACTTTCAATAATGTGTAAATAAAACTTCTTTAATAAAGGTTATATTTTCATTTGGGTAGATGGTTTCTAGTTTGATGCATCTATATTATTTTTAACCTATTTTTATCTTGAAAATTTTTTTAATGTATCAAGGCATATGCACGATATGCAATATGTAATGGTCAGCTGTTCAGTAGAATTTTGTACAGAAATATCTTTAAGTCCAAGATTGTGTGGCTTTAACCTCCCTTAAACACTTTTTTCATACCCACAAAATGAAGAGCATAGTTGTGGTCATTCAGTTTCTGCAGCGTTTTTCCTATTTTTTAGCCATTCTTAAAGTCTTCCACTAAACCCGAAGAGAAAATTTTAATCTCTTTTGTCTGTTATCTTCTGCACTATTGAAGATATTTATGGCTGTCTAGTTCAAGATACAGTACTAATGAGGAAAGCATGATGACTTATATCAGAATTGAACCAATCTTTTTGTTCAAGTACTGTCTGCGTCTTACTCTTTTTGTTCTAAGCGCAGACTACAACACATGTCCCAGCCAGCTTCTTCATGCACTTTGACGCTGGCCAGAAGGAGGACTGGAGCAATCTTTTCTTAAAACCTGGATAAAAGCTACTCAGTATAATTTCTTGTGAAAGCTTTTGTAAAGGAAGAACTGAAGATTATTAGCTCTTGCCCTCAAAAGCATAGATGTCAAAGCAGTATTTATGTGAATAAAACTTATTAATAATTTTGCCTATTTTAAACTGTGTATGTGATAAGTTTTAAGTTATAATTATGATGACATGTAAGCATTGTTTTGTTCTGTTGTTTTTTTTTTTCTTAAAGATTATTAGAGAGAGAGAGAGCATGAGTGGGAGGGGCAGAGGGAGAGGTACAGAGAATCTCAAGCAGACTCCTCGCTGAGCACAGAGCCCGACGTGGATCTCAAAACCCTGAGTCTGGTGCTTAACTGACTGCACCACCCAGGCACCCCTAAGCATTGTTATTTTTTAATTGAAGTATGATTGACATACACTATCTTACTAGTTTCAGGTATACATCATAGTGATTTTGATATTTTTATACATTATGAAGTGATCCCCACAGTAAAGTCTAGTAACCATCTGTACCATGCGAAGTTATTGCAATATTATTGACTCTATTCTTGTATGTTATAAGCCCTATTCTTGATTTAATTTGGTAGTAATTTAATTTGGTGGTAATTTAATTATTTTAAGTAATTATTCAACAGTCAGAAAAAGGATTTTCAGACTGAAAGCAGCATAGATCACAAATTCAAACCAGCCCTGGAGTTTTACTTTTCACTAGCTGTTTTCCCTTGGGAAATTAATTATCAAACTAATTTTCATTTTGATTTTCTGTGTTATAGGGTTGACCTGCTTTGTGATGGGAGAAGGGACTGAAAAGGAGGGAGTTAACCCAATTATTGATTTATTGTTTTAGCTATTTGAATAGTCACATTATATAAATTACGAAGCCCTTAGTGCTCTTGTAATTTCTTTTAACATTTCTTTTAAAGCTCTTACAACACAGATTTTTAAAAATTCAGGTTATTAAAACAAATACTAGAATGCCTGAATTTAGGCAACAGGATTAAATTCTGTTTAATTGGGGGTGCCTGGGTGGCTCAGTCGTTAAGCGTCTGCCTTCGGCTCAGGGTGTGATCCCGGCGTTCCCGAATCGAGTCCCACATCAGGCTCCTCCGCTGGGAGCCTGCTTCTTCCTCTCCCACTCCCCTGCTGTGTTCCCTCTCTCGCTGGCTGTCTGTCACATAAATAAATAAAATCTTAAAAAAAAAATTCTGTTTAATTGAAGATTACAAAGAACTTTAAAACTTTCTAAAACTTCTTTTATTTTGAACATTTACTATGCATAAAATACTGTGGGGCATAATAAGAAGAAAAGGGTTTTTGCCCATAAAAGGCTTATAGTATTTTGGGAGAACTAGATTTGTATATGATGATTTTTTTTATCATTTAAAAATATACTGCTGATATCCCCAATATTATAGGGAATAGAGTGGGCTCTTCCTCTGATGGTGGAACCTGTGAATATTGTAAATCTTTTACTCTCTGTAAGAATTCTGAGCATATTCAGTGACATGTAAATATTGAGTGCATGTTGAATTTATACTAATTACAGTAGACTTCCTAGCCTTAAAACAAATAAGAAAGAG
>NW_024425230.1:38548091-38583444 GCF_017311325.1 Ursus maritimus
AGAGGATGGGTTATGGGTTTTGTGTATATTGTGGTTGTGTTGTTTTATAATTTTTTGGCAATTAGAATAAGTAAAATGGAGGGCTAGGATTTAGTTAATTGAGGGTACCTGTTAAGTAAATTTCAGTTAATTAGAAACAATCACTCAGTTAAACGTTTATTTACTCTGCTGTTTTCTGTGTGCAATGCTTGACACTGTAGGCAGCTAAGACAGCAGTGCCTGGTTCTGTAGAGTTCCGCAGTTTAGTGAGCAGACAGGTAAAGATAGCCACAGTCTATTGTGTAGTGATAAATAGATGTATGATTAAGGCTAATATTACTCATTTGTGCATCATAAATTTATTGAGCAACTATTTTGTTTTAAGCCTAGTGTTGGCACTGGAAGTACAGTGAAAACAAAGATTTGCTCCTACATTGAAGACGCTTACAGGCAGGTTTTAAGAAGGCTTTATTTGTTCTTATCCTTAAGTTTTTAAACGAAGTAACTAAAAAAAGACAGGAAACAGCAGGAGTAAGTTGACTCTCTACTGGAGGAACTCAAATCAGAATGTTTGTGTGACAACCTAGTATTTCCTTGATCAACAGAAAAATTTGAAATTCTAATTTTTCCTACCAATATTGGAGGCCCTCTACTACTAAGCTTGTGATAGGGTGTTTTTAAAAAAGTAGGAATTAGGTGAAAAGTTATTTTAAAGCTTAAAAATTCAAATCCTCAATCACAAAGTAATGTTAATGGAGGAAACACAATAGTTCTTCGGAAGTTAGATAGGGATGAGGCAATCAGTGGTGGGAACTCAATCCGATAATTATTTGGGATGTCATCAAGGCTGCTTGTTGGTGTTCTGTAACCTGTTATGCTGACTGTTCCTGTATTACCACACTGCAGTTATCAAAGCCTTATTTAAAAAAAAATTTTTATAAGGAAATTAGGATTCAGGATCTTTGTGACTCTGTATGCCAATGGGAGGTGTTAGTGGCTTTTCAATACTGGCTTTGTCATGACAGTTTTATTATTTATTTTCCTTCAGTAGAGAAGAAAAACCATCTGCTTAATGATAGTTACTGTGTTTTTGGTTTTTTAGCATAACTTAGCTTGAAAAACTTTTATAGTAGGGTAGAAAAGAAAACCCTTTCACCAAACTACTGAAAGATACTTTTTTCTATTAGTCTGTGTTGATTTACCCTTCTCACACAGGATGTGTTCTGAAATAGAAGTTAGAAGAAGTGCTTGAAACAAATGCTCGTTTTCTTTGTCGATTGTCTTAACAAAGCAATTATTGTAAAATAAGCCAGTAATCTGAATCTTTGTATTAACTCTTCTGGAAATATCATTAGGGAAACTGATGATGAAAATAATAGTGTGATCTTACCCTAAATTAGAGAAAACCAGGTAATTGTAGGACTGAATTTTTTGGTAAAGACCATTGTAATGCTGTCATCTGTTAAAGTAGATAAAAGGTTTCACAGTTCATGCTTTGTTGGTATCATTGCCTTAGTTTTAAATTAAAACTGCCTCTTTCTAGCTCCTTGAATGTGATGGTCTTAGAAATGGTACTCCTGTGTTTTACTCCTGAGATGTACATGCTAGGATTTGTTTATTCCTTTCTTCCCAGGTAGTTCAGCTCATGTTTAAAGCTGAGTGTATAATCTCTGAAAATAAAGATGAATTCCCCAGTCCTGTAATAGTTATTACACTAAAATTTAAAAGGTTGGTAAATTAGTATAAATTGTGTTTATCAGAAGAACTGGTTTTGCTGTAAGTCAATATTCATTGGTTGATAATTTTTACATAACTTTATTTTTTAAAAAAGATTTTATTTATTTGGGGGGGAGGAGGGGCAGCAGGAGAGCATCCCGAAGCAGACTCCCTGCTGAACCAGAGCCCTGGCGGGGGTGGGGGGGTGGGGGGGTGGTCCTGGATCTCATGACCCATGAGATCATGACCTGAGTCGGAACCAAGAGCCAGTGGCTCAACTGACTGAGCCACCCAGGCGCCCCAATTTTTACATAACCTTAAAAAGTATACATAAAAGTAAAATGTTCCTATGACATTAAAAATATTTTTGTAAACTGTATCTAAAACACAGTAAAACTGGGGCACCTGGGTGGCGCAGTCAGTTGAGTGTCTTACCCTTGGCTTTTGGCTGAGGTCTGATCTCAGGGTTTTGGGATTGAGCCCCCTGTCAGTCTCCATGCTCAGTGCAGAGTCTGCCTGGGACTTTCTCTCCCTCTACCCCTCTCCCCCGAAATAAATAAATCATTAAAAAGAAACAGTAAAGCTAACTGAAAACTGATGTATGGATGTTTTTATTCATTTTTAATGAGGTGAGGTGAGGTGTGATGTGATAGGATGGCATAACATGATGTGGGAACGGTTTTGGAATTATGCACATCTGCATTTGAGTTCTCTTTCTGCCATTTTTTAGCTGTGGTAATATTTGGCAAATTACTTAATGTCCTTAAACTTTATTTCTCTCATGGGTAAGATAACCCATGTGAAGTGTCTCATATGGTACCTAGTTTGCAGTAGGCACTCAAACAATGTTCTTAATACTGGAAAAATTCAGAACTGTGAATTAAACCCTAATGTTTATGGTAGTTAAAGGTAGTTGAAATTATGGGGCTTAAAAACCTTTATTTAAAGTATTCATGGGGGTGCCTGGATGGCTCAGTTGGTTAAGGTTCTGACTCTTGATTTCGGCCCAGGTGATGATCTTAAGGTCCTGGGATCCAGACTCAGGTCAGGCTCTGTGCTCAGCGGGGAGTCTGCTTTGGGATTTCTCTCTCTCCCCCTCTCCCTTTGCTTGTCCCTCACTCACGTGTATGTGCGCACGTTCTCTCTTTCTCAAATCTTAAAGTAGTCGTGAATCTAATTCTTCCTAATTTTATTTATTTTTAAAGATTTTATTAATTTGAGAGAGAGAGTGCAAGCACTAGAGGGGCGGTAGAGAGAGAGAGAGAACGGCACAACCTGAGCAGAAGGCAGACGCTCACCCCTTAACTGACTGAGCCCCTCCTAGGTGCCCCTAATTCTTCCTAATTTTAATTAATATTTCATAGAAATGGTTAGATAGTCTTTTATGATTCTAGTACTATGGTTTTTCTTGCTCTGAGGTAATCCATTATAATCTGAGAATTATTTAGTACTAACAGCTGTCAAGATTGTGAATTATCTTAGTCTTAACTCCTCACTTTGACCTCTCTAGTTAATGGAATTCAGTTACCTTTACTGAAAATAAAGAAAGATGAAGTTTAAAGCTGATCATATATATTTGTAGAATTCAAATAGAAGCTTGCTGTGCTACATTTGAGTTGTATAATGTAACTATAGCCATATCCCAGTGAAGGTAAAGTATCATTGATGACCGCTTGAATTCATGTTGTTCCATTCTTCTTAAAATAAATACTTTTATTTTATTATAGCTTAGCTGTAGAGAATGATTATAGGAAAAAGTGTCCATGGTTCCAGATATCACAAAAATTGAAAGGACCAAAAGAGTTCTGTATTAAATTTTGTATTAATCAAATTCTTATGGTTAAGATACTTTTATGTGTTCAAAATGTACCCTACCTAACACATTATAGAGCATTGGACTGTATAATAATAAATTGTACCTTACATGTTAGGTCAGTAACATCTTCTTGAGAAAACTTGAATGTAATTATACATGAAGATGTACTCATATTTCCTAAAAGAATACATTTTCTTGTGATAATCTCTGTATTTGTTGTGCCAGTCAGTGATGAATCTTCTATTTTTTTTTTTTTAAGATTTTATTTCTCTATTCGGCAGAGTGAGAGAACACAAGCAGGGGTAGCAGCAGAGGGAGAGGGAGAAGCAGGCTCCCTGCTGAGCAGGGAGCCCGACATGGGGCTTGATCCCAGGACCCTACGACCATGACCTGAGCTGAAGGCAGACGCTTAACCGACTGAGCCACCCAGGCACCCCCAGTCAGTAATGAATCTTAACCACTGAAGAAGTTGGATGGGGTTCATTTTAATATCAGGCTACAAGAGTATGCTGTCTTAGGGCAACCATATACCTCTCTTCCTATAGGTTTTGGTAATCAGTATAGTATTTATAAAGGATTCTTGAGTCAGGCTGCTAGGTATGCTGGCTCCATTGCTTCCTAGTTTTATGAATCTTAGGTACCTTATTCAGTTTCCTCATCTGTGAAATGAGGATGACAGTAAAAATATTACTGTTTCATAGGATTGTAGGATTTAATGAATTAATATATTTAAATCACTTAAAAAGTGTCTGGCACACAAAGGCCCAAAGGTTTTAGATATTATAGTTGTCCCTGTTCTACAGTGTGACAGATGTGAATTATCCCTAGGTTTTTCATTATGTCCTATAAACTGTATGCAGAGATTAATAAAATCCAAGAAAGAGTGGCTTTGTATTAAGAATATAGAAAGGGGCGCCTGGGTGGCTCAGTCAGTTAAGCATCTGCCTTCAGCTCAGGTCATGATCCTGGGGTCCTGGGATTGAGCCCCACATTGGGGTTCCCTGCTCAGTGAGGAGTCTGCTTCTCCCTCTGCCCCCCCCACCTCATTCTCTCTCTCTCTCTCCAGCTCTCTCTCTCAAATAAAATCTTTAAAAAGAAGAGAATATAGAAACAAACTGTTCCTTTTGCATTATATGTAAGCTATAAAATGAGAGCATAAGCAGATAGTCACCCTTTGAAGGAAAGAGGGGGATAAATATAACCTTAAACATTCGAATCAGATGGGTGAAGTTGATTATATGTTCAGCCAGTGATTAACAAATAGTTATTTGAAACTGGACAAAAGTTAGGTAAAATTAGAGTAGTATTTGTATTTGTAATGCTGTCAGATTGTCAATAGCAGCTCTTTAAGTTACCCATAAATACAGTGTAAAATGAAGACTCTTTCATGATAAAAGCAAGCAGAAGATAATAGTGTAATGCCTTTCATATTACTAGGATTCAAGTGCAGCCCTATCTTAAACTTTATAGTAACTGAGTTTTAAACTTTGGTTTCCAAGTACCAAGTAAGAGTATAGTATGTACCTAGATGAAAAAGGCTTAGCTTGGCACCTTTGGAACAAAGAATCAGATTCCTTTGTACCTAGTTCATGCATAAAACTGAGAAAGAGAACGCTGCATATGGGAACATTCCTGTTACAATCCTTTATGTTCGAGGAGAGAAGAAAAATACGTTCTAGAATAAGGGTTTCAGAAGGTGGAAGATAGTTACTATTTAGGGTAATTGAGTTGAGAGAATGGAGTACAAATACAATGAAATGTTACATAAGATCTAATTAGAGCCTAGCATGCACTCTTGTGAGATTTGTTATTGCCTTGTGTGGCTTATCAATAAGTTAATGGGCAATACAGGAAGAGATTCAGGCTTTATGTATATAACCCTTAAAACTCCAGTCGCCTCCTTCCCCCCATTGGCTGCATTGCTTGCTCCAGGAAAGTTTAATGATATGATCATTTCCTAATAAGAAAGCTTTACCAATATTAGTGTTGTAAGTCTTTGACTGGATGCTTTTATTTATTTATTTATTTTTTTTTTTTAAAAGATTTTATTTATTTATTCGACAGAGACAGAGACAGCCAGCGAGAGAGGGAACACAAGCAGGGGGAGTGGGAGAGGAAGAAGCAGGCTCATAGCGGAAGAGCCTGATGTGGGGCTCGATCCCATAACGCCGGGATCACGCCCTGAGCCGAAGGCAGACGCTTAACTGCTGTGCCACCCAGGCGCCCCTGACTGGATGCTTTTAAATGAAATTTGCAGTGTCTGTGGCCATAACCTATTTCAGTATCAGAAGTAGGTACATTCATCATTAGCCCGTGGACTTGTAATTTTATATATCGTAGCCTTTTTCCTTTATAAACCTGTCTGTTTATCATATAAATGTTATAAGTCATATACCATTATCTAATGTGGAATAACCTTTTGTTTTAAAAACTGTTTATTTTCTTAGAATAATACCTTAAATTGTTCTCATTTGGATTTGAAATCAAGAAATGGGAATATTCCCTTGAATAAGAAACAAATGAATTGGGGGCGCCTGGGTAGCGCAGTCGTTAAGCGTCTGCCTTCAGCTCAGGACGTGATCCTGGAGTCCTGGGATCGAGCCCCACATCAGGCTCCTCTGCTGGGAGCCTGCTTCTTCCTCTCCCACTCCCCCTGCTTGTGTTCCCCTCTCTCACTGGCTCTCTCTCTCTCTCTCTCTGTTAAATAAATAAAATCTTAAAAAAAAAAAAGAAACAAATGAATTAAATTTATCTAGTTAATAGCACTAGCCATGATACTCTGAACTATTTGGTAGAAACTGTTATCATTATTTCAGACTTCCACTTTTCATGAGATTTGTTTTTATTGCTGGAGTGAATAGGTACTTTTTAGTTTAAACAGGGTACTTTTTCTTGTTCTGTGAGTTCCCATCCTTTTTTTTTTTTTTTTAAGTTTTATTCGTGAGAGAGGGACAGGGAGGAGCAGAGGAGAGAACCTTTAAGCAGACTCCCCACTGAGTGAGGAGTCTGACGCGGGGCCTGATCCCGGTACCCATGAGATCACGACCTGAGCTGAAACCAAGAGTCGGATGCCCAATAAACTGAGCCACCCAGGTGCACCTCCCGTCCTTGTTTTTGGCAACAAAGATTATTTATGCTAAAGACTTTGAAAGCTGTATTTCACTTGAACAACTTTAGACCACAGGTTGCAAATGGGTGTCTTGGACATTATTTAAAATTTTTGAAAGTTAATTGCTAATATATAAAAATAGGGAGATTTTTAAGATTTTATTTATATATTTGAAAGAGAGAGAGCAGGTGTGGCAGGGAGGGGCAGATGGAGGGGGACAAGCAGACTCCCCGCTGAGCACGGAGCCTGGGGAGGGGTGCACAGGACTGGATGGGGGGGGGGCTTCACATGGGGCTTGATCCCAGGACACTGAGATCATGACCTGAACTGAAGTCAGATGCTTAACTGACTGAGCTACCCAGGCACCTCTAAAATTGGGGAGATTTTATTGAAATTTCAGTACTAATAACAACTCCTGAAAAATCAGTGCTGGCAGCATTGGGTCTGTATTCTTACATGGTAGAAGTCAACAGGGGCCGGGAAGTACCACCATATACCTTTAAAGCAGTCATGACTCATTACTTTTGATATCTGGTCCTTCTCAGCATTGCAACCTTTGCATCAGTGAGTTTGTTTCTTGATGCATGGCTGTTTAATGGAATTATCTGGAGAATCATAAAAAGCCCTGGTTGTGCTCAGGCCATCATTCAGTTTTGTTCTGTTTTAAGCCTTTTTAGACAAGCAGTATTATCCTTTTATGATTTTAATTTATTCAAGGGAAGAGTGTTACATTTTATGTGTATAACATAAGTAAGAGAAGGTAAGCATGAGAAGTTAAGCTAAGTTTGAAAAAAAAACTTCCAGTAATTTAAAATCCAAAGAAGTATAGCTTTCTTAAAGTAATCACCTGAAGAGGCCAATTTTTTCTAAAAGTGCTACTCAAAACATATTTGGGAAAAAAAGGTGGTATATTTCTTTTGAATATTATTGGATGTCAGATTTTTATTCTTAGAGAGTAGATACATTTTAGTAATACTTGAAAAGTATATATAATTTGACAGGAAAATCAAATGTGATAAGTTTTATGAAGTAACAAGTCAGGCAGCTCAAAGTCTAATGGATGAGAATCTGGATTAAACCAGATTTTATCCAGCTTCACAGTAAATTTGAACATTTGTTCAAAGTAAATAGTTCTCCAGGAAAGAAGATATTGTAACTATAGGTTTATACCCATTAGCCTTCAACCTTAACCCTCCCTACTAAAAGAATAGAGTATAATGAATTAACAACAATAATAAAACAATAAGAAAACAAAAGTAATGAAGAAAATTTTATCAGAGTGATGAAAACAGAGATAACCCCTAATTTATGCCGTAGGTTTCAAGGAATGCCTTCCAGGAACAATATAGTTTGGACCAGATTTAAAAAAATTCAGTTGTAACTGTCTTTCTAGGGGGACCATGCACTGTTGTCAGAACCATATAAAGTTTGAAAAGCCATACTAATATGTCCTAGGAAAGAGAAAGTTAGGTACATGTGTTATGAGGCCACAACAGCAAAGTGATAAACTATATATAATTTATTTATATTATTTGTAAAAATATTTATATAAATACATATTTTCCCTCCTCTCTGATTAAACCTTTTAATATCACAGTTGGCTTCTACAACTTACCAAAAATTTTTTAAAGATTTTATTTATTTATTAGAGAGAGAGAGCAAGAGAGCAGGAGCAAGGGAGGGGTAGAGGGAGAAACAGGCTCCCCACTGATCAGGGAGCCCAGTGTAGGGCTCAGTCCCAGGACCCTGGGATTATGACCTGAGCTGAAGGCAGACACTTAATTGACTGAGCCATCTAGGCATCCCAAGAATTCCACTTTGAATAGATTTAAGTGCTTTTCTTTTCACAGTCCTTACCAAATTTATATGAACAAGATCTAAAGATGAGGCCAGGGGCGCCTGGGTGGCACAGAGGTTAAGCGTCTGCCTTCGGCTCAGGGCGTGATCCCAGCGTTATGGGATCAAGCCCCACATCAGGCTCCTCCGCTATGAGCCTGCTTCTTCATCTCCCACTCCCCCTGCTTGTGTTCCCTCTCTCGCTGGCTGTCTCTATCTCTGTTGAATAAATAAATAAAATCTTTAAAAAAAAAAAAATAAAGATGAGGCCAAAGGCAGGAGAAACAGTCTCCTAAGATCCTTTTCTCAGTTGTAGGACAGTTCCTTTAGGCCTGGGTCCCTGCCCGTCCCTGTCAGGTTGGGGAAATCAATGAGCCAACTAAGGAAACTAGTAAGTATTTACCAGGTGAACAAACTCAAGAAAAGCCAGTTGTACTAATTGTGGGCTAAATTTGATATCTCCCAAGTTCAAAAATTATTCTTTAATTATTATTATTTTTAAAGATTTTATTTTTCAAGCACCCAACATGGGGCTTGAACTCACAACCCCAAATTAAGAGTTGCACGCTCCACCGACTGAGCCAGCCAGGTGCCCCCACCCTAAAATTATTTTAAAAACAGAAATGTGCTTTAGATGAGTTGTATGGTATGTAAATTATATCTCAATAAAGCTGTTTTTAAAAAAAGCAAATGAGATCCCATGGAGAAATTCTGCCCATAAATACAGTGTTCAAGTGATGAAGAACATCAGTGTGGGAAACAGAAGGAATTTTAAGTTATTCAAGGGAGGGAGAATTAGGCTGGCTTCCTAGTAAAAAAAAAAAAAAATTGTGGACACATTTAAAAATCACCACACATTTTTGTTTTTTTATTGTTTCAGGAGGACAGTTGTGAAGCCAGTGCACTTTTGATTCAATGGGGCTGAATGGGTGAGTAAGTGAGTGCAGGGCTCTTTGGTACTTGTGGCAGATGGTAGAGAGCTCAGGTTTTGACTGTGTGACCTAGTTAGTGCTCTAAAGCTCTCTGAGCTTCAGGTTCCTCATCTATGGCAAGGAATAATTGGCTTTTACCAGGGCAGGTAAGTCCAGATTCATTTCACTGAATAGGTCACAAAGCACCCAGAATTAATCATTTTAAAATATAAATATCACTTGGCATCAGGGAAAAACAAATCAAAACCACCATTGGTCAGAATGGCTAAAATTAACAACTCAGGAAACAACAGATGTTGGTGAGGATGTGGAGAAAGGGAACCGTCTTACACTGTAGGTGGGAATGCAGACTGGTGCAGCCACTCTGTAAAACAGTATGGAGGTTCCTCAAAAAGTTAAAAATAGAACTACCTTACCACCCAGCAATTGCACTACTAGCTATTTATCCAAAGTATGCAAACATAGTGATTTGAAGCGGCACATGCACCCCAGTGTTTATAAGCAGCAATGTCTACAATCGCCAAAATATGGAAAGCCCAGATGTCCATCAACAGATGAATGGATAAAGATGTGACACACACACACACACACACACACACACACACACACACACTGAAATATTACTCAGCCATCAAAAATAATGAAATCTTGCCATTTGCAATGATGTGGATGGAACTAGAGGGTATTACGCTAAGCAAAATAGGTCAGTCAGAGAAAGACAAATACCATATGATTTCACTCATGTGTGAAATTTAAGAACCAAAACAGATGAATATAGGGGAAGGGAAGGAGAAAGAAAATCAGATGAAAACAGAGAGGGAGGCAAACCATAAGAGACTTTTAACTATAGGAAACCGAAGGTTGCTGGAGTGGGGCATAGGGTAATTAGGTGATGGACAGTAAGGAGGGCACTTGATGTCTTGAGCGCTGGGTATTGTATGCAACTGATGAATCACTAAATTCCACCCCTGAAACTGATAATATAGTATATGTTAACTAAATTGAATTTAAATATAAAATAAAAATAAATATAAATGTATTTTGTAAACCCTAAATCCCTTTACCTGTCACTCCACTGCTTTAAATGCTTTAATGGTTTCTTTTTGCTGTCTCAGTGATCTGTAAAAATCCTGCATGATGGACTCCTGCTATGTTTTCACCTTGAGAACCATAATCCTCAGGCTGTTGATCTTCTTCCACCAAGTCTTTTTTTACAGGCTGTTCCTCCATCTGGAGGCTCTGTTCCTAGCTCTTGATAAGGTGGTCTTTTTCTCATCCTCGAGGACACTGTTGTAAGTGTGGCTTCTGATAAAGGCCTTAATCCCCCTCTATCTAAATCTCTCCCTTTTGACTTACTCATAATGTTTATTCAGCCGGTCTTTGATTCCTTTGTATTTCTTTTATTCCTGTGATTGATTTTGATGCCACCTCTAGACTGTAAGCTCTGTGAGCACAGGAACTACGTATATGTTGACCTCACCCTTATGTTCCTGGTGACTATCCTAGTTTTAGGCACTCGCTTAATGTTTGTTGGTTGAATTAAGAACTCCATTTTGTTTTTGTTTTAAGATTTTATTTATTTGACGGAGAGAGAGAGCACAAGCAGGGGGAGTGGCGGGAGGCAGAGGGAGAAGCAGACTCCCTGCTGAGCAAGGAGCCCCATGCAGGACTATATCCCAGGACCTGGGATCATGACCTGAGCTGAGGGCCGATGCTGAACCGACTGAGCCACCCAGGCGTCCCAAGAATTCCACTTTGAATAGACACAAGTGCTTTTACTTTTCCTTTCCAACACCTGGAGATTATGCAGACTCCTTCAGTAATTGCTATTAATTCCTTAAAGTTCTTTTATGTCGAAATAATATTTAGAAACGTGTGTAAACAAACACGTGTGTATATCTTCTTTTTTTTAAGACTTCATTTTTTAGAGCAGTTTTAGGTCCACAGTAAAATTAAAAAGTGCAGAGATTTACCCCTCATATATCCCCCCCAAACATGTGTAGCTCCTCCATTATCAACATCCCCCACCAAATGATACGTTTGTTATAGTTGATGAACCTACACTGACAAATCATAGTCACCCAAAGCCTGTAGTTTACATTAGGGTTCACTCCAGGTGTTGTACGTTCTGTGGGTTCAGACAAATGTATGACATACATCCACCCTTTTGGTATCATACAGAATAGTTTCACTGTCTCAACACAAGTACCCTACTGAAAGAGTACATACAAGGGACACGTAACACAAAATTGAAGAGTCAGGAAAAGTTTCCAGGGAAAGGGACATTTAAGGTAAAGGCTAAAGAGGAGCATAAGTTAACTTAAGGGGTCCAGGCTGAGGGCCTTTAGGAAGAAATGCAGTTAAGTGTGGTGTTCGTTAACATTTAACTGCGAAGGGAGGATTGAAGTGAAATGAAGCTGGAGAGGTAAGCAAGTGGCAGATCAGGAAGGACTTTAAGCCACTTAAGAGATTTTACCTTTTCTCTAAGACTATTGAGAAGCTATTGAGAGTTTGAGTTGGAAGATAACAGATCAGATCTGCATTTTAGAAAGTTCCCTCAGGCTACAGTGGTGCACAAATTGCTGTGGACCGGCAAGAGTTGAGAGGGGAAATCTGGAGCAAGGAGATCAGTATGAGATTGTGTTCCATCCCCTGGGAGGGTAGTTTCTTTGCCACAGTGGTACTAATCAACATGGAGAAAACTTTTAGATTTGAGTGTTAAGAGCTAAAATTGACAGTTCTTTTGTCTCTTGTTTAGGTCATGAAGTAGATGGTTAGTACTATTGTGCTTTGAGATAAGATCCCGAGAGAAGAAAGTAGGTTTGAAATTTTCTTGGGGAGGCGAGGGTGGTGGCAGAAATGGGAGCCAAGAGATGAGTTCCGTTGGGAGTGTTCAGTTTGAAGTATCTGCATTTTTTATGTTTAGGTAGAAAAATTAAGTATACCTCTGACTATGTAGATCTCAACCTCAGGAGAAAGGCTGGAAATGTAATTTACATTTAGGATGTATCAGCATGTAAATGAATATATGATATGGATGATATGGATGCTTAGAACAATGTAGCAGTGCCTGGGAACAGTGTCTTTTACATAATGAATGCTTAATACATTTATGTTGAATGAATGCATGACTAGAAACCAGGAAGTGGTGTTGAGTGAGGAGAGAGGCTTGAGACAGTATTTAGAGAAAATGAAACCATTTAAGGAGAGGCCGAATAAGAAGCAGTTCGGAGCACCTGGCTGGGTCACTGGATTGAGCATCTGACTCTTGATCTCAGCCTCAAGTCTTGATCTCAGGGTAGTGAGTTCAAGCCTTGTGTGTGGCTCCACGCTAGGCATGGAGCCTACTGAAAAAAAAAAAAAAGGAGCAGTCAGAGAAACAGAAAGTAAGTCAGAAGTGAGTGACAGCATGAACTCAAAGGGGAAAGAATTTTTTAAAATAAGAGCAAAAGGCCACCAGTGCCAGGAGATCAAAAAGGTAAGGACTGAACAGTGTTCCTCAGATTTAACCTCAAGGGTGTGGTTTATCTGGGGAAAAGAAAGGTAACAATGGTTTGGGGGGATGGGATTAAAAACCCTGTCATGCAGTGTTCAGTAATAAGGAAATAATAGAGTGAGTGAGGACAACTCTTCAGTTTGGTTGTGAAGGACCAGAGATAAGGACTAAGGGATGGGCGTTGTGTCTTGTATTTTTCATAGGAATATTTTGAACATGTTTAGTGCTCATTGTAGGGGATCAGGAGAGAGGAAGAGGATAAAGGTTAGGTGAGAGAGATGATACAGTAAAGCTTATAAGTTACTTGCCTTGGGTGAGAGGACCACTTATTCTGTATGAGACAGGAAGAGGGTAATATAAAGATATGTAGCTTTGCAGACATGTTTTGCTGGTTTGTGTTAAAAAATTGAGGGAATTTTTATGTTACGATTTTTTTTAAGTAACTAAAATAATACATGCTTATTTAAAATTACAATTGACCTTTGAATAATGTGGGGGTTAGGGGTGCCAGCCCTCCAGTGCAGTTAAGAATCTGCCTATAACTTTTGACTTCCCAAAA
The DNA here is from genome assembly GCF_017311325.1 of Ursus maritimus. Lineage (NCBI taxonomy): Eukaryota > Metazoa > Chordata > Mammalia > Carnivora > Ursidae > Ursus > Ursus maritimus. Next base: position 38,561,535 of record NW_024425230.1, read on the forward strand.
ACTTAACTACTGATACTCTTGTTGACCAGGAGCCTCACTAATAACATAAATAGTCAACACAAATTTTGTGTGTTGTATGTGTTATATACTGTATTCTTAAAGTAAGCTAGAGAAAAGAAAATATTAAAATCATAAGGAAGAGAAAATACATTTATAGTATTGTACTATATTTATAAAAAACAATCCTTTATAAGTGGACCTGTGCTGTTCAAGGGTTGACTGTATTATTAAGTAAAGCCCATAGTTTACATTAGAATCCAGTCCTTGTGTTATATATTTTATAGGTTTTGACAAGCACATAATGACATGTATCTACTATTACAGTATCCTATAGAATCATTGCTCCAAAAATCCCCTCTACCTTTTCATCCCTTTCTCCCTTTGTCTCCCCGAATTGGTAGAAACCACTGATCTTTTTACTGTCGCCATAATTTTTCCTTTTCCAGAATGTCAAATAGTTGGAATCATAGTGTATAGTATTTTCAGATTGGCTTCCTTCACTTAGCGATATTCTTTGAAGGTTCCTCTATTTCTTTTCATGGCTTGATACTTCATTTATTTTTATTGCTGAATAATATTCCTTTGCGTGACTATATCATAGTTTATCCATTCACCTATTGAAAAATATCTTGGTTGCTTCCACTTTTTGGCGATTTCAGTTAAAACATTTACTATGTTTAGCTGCTATAAACATTATGTGAAGGTTTTTGTATGGGCTTAAATTGTCAGTTCTTTTGAATAAGTACCAAGGATTGCTGGATCATATGATAAGAATATGTTTAGCTTTGTAAGAAACTGCCAAAATGTCTTCCAGTGTGGCTGTACCATTTTGCATTCCAACCAGCAATGAATGAGAGTTCTATTTTTTTTTTTTTTTAAGATTTTATTTACTTATTTGTCAGAGAGAGAGAGCGAGCAAGAGAGGGCACAGGCAGGAAGAGGGGCAGGCAGAGGGAGAAGCAGGCTCCCCTCTGAGCAAGGAGCCTGATGCGGGACTCGATCCCAGGACCCTGGGATCATGACCTGAGCTGAAGGCAGACGCCTAACTGACTGAGCCACCCAGGCGCCCCTGAACGGGAGTTCTTGTTGGTGCACATCCTCACCAGCATTTGGTGTTGTCAGTGTTTTTGTGCTTCCCATTCTAATAGTGGAGTGGTACCTTATTTGAATTTGCAGTTCCCTGATGGCATATGATGTTGAGCATCTTTTTATATGCTTATTTGTGATCTGTATATCTTTGTGAGGTATCTGTTCAGATCCTTTGCCCATTTTCTTTTTCTTTAGTAAGGTCTACACCCAATGTGGGGCTTGAACTCAGGACCCTGAAATTAAGAGTTGCATGCTCTACCGACTGAGCCAGCCAGGTGCCCTCATTTGCCCATTTTTAACTTGGGTTTCTTTTCTTGTTTAGTTTCAACTTGTTGGGGTGTTTTTTTTTTTTTTTTTTAATATTTTGGATAACAGTCCTTTTTCAGGTGTTTGTCTTGTGAATATTTCTTCCAGTCTGTAGCTTATATTTTCATTCTTTCAAGAATGACTTTTGAAGAGCAGGAGTTTTTAATTTTAATTAAGTCCAGCTTAACAATTTTTTCTTTCATGGATTGCACTTTTGGTGGTGGATCTGAGAAATCATTGCCAAACCCAAAGTCACTTAGATTTTCTGTATAATACCTTCTAGTAGTTTTATAGTTTTTTGTTTTCCGATTAGATCTATCATTCATTCTGAGATAATTTCTGTGATAGTGTGAGGTCTGTGTCTAGATTCACTTTTTCGTGTGTAGTATCCATTTTTTCTAGTCCCGTTTTTGGAAGAGATAATCCTCCACTGTATTGCCTTTGCTCCTATGTCAAAGATCAGTTTGATTATATTTGTGTGAGCCTATTTCTGGGTTTTCTGTTCTGTTCCATTGATCTATTTGTCTCTTCTTTTACCTGTACCACACTGTCTTGAATACTGTAGCTTTATAGCAAGTCTTAAACTTGAGTAGTGTTCGTCATCTGACTTTGTTCTTCTCTTTGAAGTAGAGTTGACTATTTTGGGTCTTTTGCCTTTTCTTTCTCGCTTGCTTTCTTTTTTCTTTTTTTCTAAGATTTTATTTCTTTATTTTTGCGAGAGAGAGATATGGGGGGAAGGGGCAAAGGGAGAAGCAGTCTCCCCACTGAGCAAGGAGCCCCATGCAGGACTCGATCCCAGGACCCTGGGATCATGACCTGAGCTGAAGGCAGGTGCTTAAACGACTGAGCCGCCCAGGCACCCCATCTTTTGCCTTTTCATATAAACTTTAGAATCATTTTGTCAATATTCACAAGTATTTTTTCTTAATGGTAGTTTTAAAAGTATGTTTTTTTAAATAGTAGTAACATTTTTTTTTTAAATGGGAGGATGTGGAAAAAATGCGAGATGCTAAAGGACTGAAAATGTCAGATGGGCTTAGCGTTCATTCCAGTCCAAGATGGTGCTGATGACATAGGAGGCTCCTGAACTCATCTCCTCCCATGGGCATATCAAATCTACAGCTACGCACAGAATTCCCTCTGAAAGGAATCCAGAAGCTAGTTGAACAACTGATACACATTGAGTGAATGAGGGGGAAAAACCCACATTGAAATGGATAGGAAGGACTGAGACAATTTCTTTCCATAAATCCCACCCCTGGCACAGCAATATACAATTTAGGAGAGAACTCACAACTCCCAGCTTCTCCCTGAGGAGTGAAGAGTTTTCACCCAATATCTAGTGCCTCAACATTTAAGACTTCCATCTGATGGATGGGCCCCCCAAACACCTAGCTCTGAAAGCCAGTGGAGCTTGTGTCCACAGGCCCTGAAGGCTACAGCAGACAAACAGTTCCTAAGAGTCCTCTGAGGAATCTGCCATGGCTGGCTCCAGAGGCAGAAGACAGAAATGCCCATTTCCTGGTCTTTACCTGAAAGAGCACTATTTGTATACTGAAAAGTTGCTGCCTGAGGATTAGGCTTCTGATTTAGCACACATCTAGGGACAGACCACACTCTTCCACAGAGGCCTGGGAGGCTGGCAGGTGCCATGTCCACATTCTCCCTCTGGCCCACTGCATGTCACCAGTGTCTCCTTAGAATGAGTCTGTACAATCATCTGGTGCCCTGGCTTTTGTGGCCGCTGCTTGGGGATGCACCCTTTGATTGCCTGGCTCTGGTGGCAGGCTTGTGTTTGTGAGTCCCACAAGACTATAACAGACAGTTTTTAACTGATTGTAGCCCTGAGGGCTCAGTGCAGTGGGAGCAGATTAAAAAGCGCAGCTCTCAGTCTCCCTGAAAGAGATCTACTTGCAAACTTTAAAAGCTGTTGCCTGAAGGTCCAGCTACTAGTTAGCCTTCATTGAAATGCTGACTAAGGTCCTCCCCTTTAGGTCACTGACAGGTGTTGGCACAACCTTAACTACTGGGAACCACTAAGAACAAAGAAGGTGGCTTGGACAATCACAAAGTTTTGAAAAACAGCTAAGAGCTAGGGCCTGGCTGAGCAATAAAGCTCGTCTCCTACAGGAGACTACTCCGTTAGGACTGGGAGAGGTGGATGTTTTATCCAGTATACAGAAACCAACAGAGTCAAGGAAAAAGAAGAAACAGAGGAATATTTTCTGAACAAAAGAACAAGATAAAACTCGAGAAGCAGAGATAAGTGATTTACTTGATAAAGTGTTAAAAATAATGGTCATAAAGTTGGTTACTGAGGTCAGAAATCCTTTAGAATTGAAGGAGTGATAAAGAATTTTCCAGACAAGCAAAAATTGAAGGAGTTCATCACCACTAGACTATACTCTCAGGGATCATTTCTATAGTTTGTTGCTAGACCAGCCTTAAAAGTAATGTTAAAGGGACTTTTTCAAGCTGAAACTAAAGGATCGTGATTACTAACAGGAAAACACATGAATGTATAAATCTCACTGGTTAAGGTAAATATATAGTTAAATCCAGCATTCTCTAATGTTGTAATGGTGGTGGGTTTAAATCACTTCTAAATCTAGTATGAAGGTTAAAAGAGAAAAGTAGTAAAAATAACAAGCTACAATAATTTCTTAATGGATCCACAAGGTAAAGAGATGTCAATTGTGGCATCAAAAACATAAAATGACGGGGTGTGTAAAAATATACAGCTTTAGTATGCGTTGTAAGTTCTCATCAGTTTAAAACAGACTGTTGTGAATATGTTTTATATAAGCCTCATTGCAACTACAAAGCTGAAACCTGTAAGATACACGAAAGAGAAAGTGAAAGGAATCTAAGCACACACTAAAGAAAATCATTAAGTCATAAAGAAAGAGACAAAGGGAACGAAAGGAACAAAGGAAATATAAAATAGCCAGAAAATTAGTTAACCAAATGGTAATAGTAAGTCCATATATATCAATAATGACTTTATAAATGGACTAAATTTCTCCAATCAAAAGACGTAAAGTGGCTTAATGGATGAAAAGATAAGACCCAACTATATGCTGCCTTCAGGAGACACATCTGCTTTAAGGACACACACAGAAAGTGAAGAGATGTTAAAAGGTATTCCATACAAATAGAAACCAAAAGAAAGCAGTGGATACTTACATCAGACATAAGACAAATACTCTAATAAGAACAAGGTCATTATAATAGTAATGTTGTCAGTCCAACAAGATGATATAACTTTTGTAAATATTTATGCACCCAACATAGGAGCTCTTAAATATATATAGAGTAAACTTTAATAGAACTGAAGGGAGAAATCGACAGCAACACAATAATGGTAGGGGACTTCAGTACCCCACTTTCAATAGTGGATGGATTACCAGACAGATATTTGGTAAGTAAACATTGGCCTTAAAGTATATGCTAGACCAGATGGACTTAACAGACATTTACACAGTGTTCCACTCGACAGCAGCAGAATACCCATTCCTCTTAACCACACACAGAATATTCTCCCAGATAAATCATATGTTAGGTCACAAAACAAGTCTTAATAAACTTAAGACCGAAAGCATATCAAGCATCTTTTCTCTTTTCTTTTTCTTTTTTCCTTTTTTTTTTTTTTTTTTTTTTTTTTTAGATTTTATGTATTTATTTGACAGAGAGAGAGCATGAGCCAGGGGGAGAGGCAGAGGGAGAGGGAGAAGCAGACTCCTCACTGAGCAGGGAGCCCGATGTGGGGCTGGATCCGGGAACCCTGTGGTCATGACCTGAGCTGAAGACAGACACTTAACCAGCTGAGCCACCCAGGCACCCCTCAAGCATCTTTTCTGACCACTATGGCATGAAACTAAAAATCAATTACAAGAAAAAAAGGAAAATTCAGAAACACGTTACTGAACAACCAATGCGTCAAAGAAGAAATCCGCAGAGGGGCACCTGGGTGGCTCAGTCGTTAAGCGTCTGCCTTCGGCTCAGGGCGTGATCCCGAAGTCCTGGGATCGAGCCCTACATCATATTCCTCTACTGGGAGCCTGCTTCTTCCTCTCCCACTCCTCCTGCTTGTGTTCCCTCTCTCGCTGGCTGTCTCTGTCAAATAAGTAAATAAAATCTTAAAAAAAATAATAAAAAAAAAGAAATCCACATATAGTGGAAGTTCTAGCCAGAGCAATTAGTTGAGGAAAAGAGATCAAGGGGCACCTGGGTGGTTCAGTCGGTTAAGTGTCTGACTCTTGATCTCAGCTCAGAGCTTGATCTAAGGGTTATGAATTCAAGCCCGTCACTGGGCTCCATGCTGGGCATGGAGCCTACTTAAAGAAAAAGAAATTGAAAGACATCTAAACTGGAAACAAGGAAGTAAAATTATCACTGTTTGCAGATGATGTGATATTATATATAGAAAACCCTAAAGTCTCTACCAAAAGCTATTAGAACTAATGGACAAATTCAGTAAAGTTGTAGGATACAGAATGGATATACAAAAATATGCATTTCTGTGCACTAATGAACTGTCAGAAAATGAGAATTTTAAAAATCCCATTTATAATTGTATCAAAAAGAATAAAATACCTGGTAATGAATTTAGTCAGAGAGGTGAAACTGAAAACTGTGAGACATTGATGAAAGAAATTGAAGAAGACACAAGTAAATGGAAAGATAGTCCGTTCTCATGAATTGGAAGCATTCATATTGTTAAAATGTGCATACTACCCAAAGTGATCTACAGATTCAATGCAATCTGTATCAAAATTCCAATGGCATTTTTCACAGAAATAGAAAAAACAATCCTAAAATTTGTATGGAACTGCAAAATACCCCAAATAGTCTAAGCAGTCTTTTTTTTTTTTTTAAGATTTTATTTATTTTTGTGAGAGAGAGAGAGCATGTGCAAGTGGGGGAGGGGCAGAGGGAGAAGCAGACTCTTCGTTGAGCAGGGAGTGCAATGTGGGGCTCCATCCCGGAACTCTAGGATCATGACCTTAGCTGAAGGCAGACTCTTAACCCACTGAACCACCCAGGTGCCCTAGTCTAAGCAATCTTGACAAAGAACAAAACTGGAAACATCACACTTCTGGATTTCAAACTGTAATACAACGTTATAGTAATCACAGCAGTATGGTATTGGGATAAACACACATAGATCAATGGAACAGAATAGAGATCCCTGAAATAAACTCATGAATATATGGTCAATTAATTTACAACAAAGGAGCCAAGAATATACAATAGAGAAAGGATAGTCTCTTCAATAAATGGTGATGGGAACACTGGACCCCTGTCTTACATCACAAAAATGAACTCAAAATTGATTATAGACTTGAATGTAAGACCTGAAACCATAAAACTCCTAGAAGAAAACGTAGAGTATAACAACTCGATATTAGTCTTGGCAATGATTTTTTTTTTAGTTTGACAGCAAAAGCAAAGACAACAAAAGCAAAAATGAAGTGGAATTACATCAAACTAAAAAGCTCCTTTTTAAAGATTTATTTATTTAGCGAGAGAGAGCGTGCACAGGGGAGGAAGGGGCAGAGGGAGGGAGAGAGAGAGAGAGAGAGAGAGAATCCATGTAGACTCCATGCAGAGCCCAATGCAGGGCTCCATCTCACGATACTGAGACCATGACCTGTGCCAAAACCAGGAGTCTGACACTTCAACTGACTGAGCCCCTCAGGCACCCCAAACTAAAAAACTTCTGCATAGCAAAGGGAGTCATCAATAAAAGTGAAAAGGCAGCCTACTGAATGGGAGAATATATTTGCAAATCCTATATCTGATAAGTGGTTAATATCTAAAATATATAAAAAATTCAAACAAGTCAATAGGAAAAAAAATCTAATTAAAAATGGGCAGAGGAGGGGCGCCTGGGTGGCACAGTCGTTAAGCGTCTGCCTTCGGCTCAGGGCGTGATCCTGGCGTTGTGGGATCGAGCCCCATATCAGGCTTCTCCGCTGGAAGCCTGCTTCTTCCTCTCCCACTCCCCCTGCTTGTGTTCCCTCTCTGGCTGGCTGTCTCTCTGTCAAATAAATAAATAAAAATCTTTAAATAAAAAATAAAAATAAAAAATACTTAAATAAAATAAAAATGGGCAGAGGAACTGAAAAGACATTTTTCTAAAGACATACAGGTGGCCAACATGGATATGGAAAGATGCTCAGTGTTATTAATCATCAGGGAAATGCAAATCAAAACCACAATGAAGTAACACTTCACATCCGTTAAAATGACTATTATCAAAATGATAAAAAATACCACATGCTGGTGAGGATGTGGAGAAAAGGGAACCCTTGTGCACTGTTGGTGGAAATGTAAATTGGTACAGACACTGTGGAAAACAGTAGGGATGTTCCTCAAGAAATCAAAAGATATCTGTATCCCCATGTTCGTAGCAGCATTATATGCGATAGCCAAGACTTGGAAACAGCCTAAATGCCTATCAACAGATAAATGAATAAACAAGATGTGGTTAGGTGTGTAACACACACACACACACACACACACACACACACAGAGATATTGTTCAGCTATAAAAATAAATGAAATCCTGCCATTTGTGACAACGTGGGCCTTGAGGGCATTATGCTAAGTTAAATAAGACAGAGAAAGACAAAATACTGTATGATCTCACATATATGGAATCTAAAAAATCTGAACTCAGAACAACATATTGGTGTTCCCTGAAGCAGGAGGCAGGGGTAATAGTGGGTATAGGCGGGTTGTGAAGGTGGTTACAAGGTACAGTAGTTCCCCACCTTATCTGCAATAGATAAGTTCCAAGACCCCCAGTGGATGCCTGAAATCATGGATAGTACTGTTTCCAATATATACTATGTTTTTTCCTATATTACATACCTGTGATAACGTTTAATTTATCAGGCACAGTAAGAGATTAACAACAATAACCGGCAAGTAGAACAGTTATAACAATATATTGTAATAGATGATCTTACTATACTATATTTCCCTTTTTATTTTTTTAAAGATTTTATTTATTTATTTGAGAGAGAGAGCGCACACAAGAGAGCAGGAGCAGGGGGGGCTGCAGAGAGAGGGAGAAGCAGTCCCCCCGCTGAGCAGGGAGCCTGATGTAGGGCTCCATCTGGGACTGGGGATCATGACCCCAGTGGAACCCCCCCAGGCACCCCTCCCCTTCTTATTCTTGTGATTATGTGAGATGATAAAGTGCTTACATGATGAGATGAAATGCATTGTGACGTAGCCTTAGGCTTCTATTGACTTTCTAATGATGGGCTCCTGGATGGAAGTTTACCATAGGTAACCAAAACTGGTTAAGGGAGACACAGGGAGACTCCTGTACAAACTTGCAGTTATAAGATAAATAAGTTCCGGGGATGTAATGTACTGAATGGTGACTATAGTTAATGCTATATTTTATATTTGAAATTGCTCAGAGTGTGGTCTTAAATAAAACTGAATGGTAGTCATTAGATGAGAATAGACTGAGCCGTGAAGGGTAGGGTGGTAAGATTGGGAAACAGTTGGAAGACATTAATAATTGGAATTTGTGGAAAAGAGAAACAGTAATAGTATCAGGACCTATAAACACTGTTTTTCCCTTTAATAATAGCATTCCCATAATGTATTGTGGCTAAAATAAATCAACTTTGGTCATTTGTTAGATTAATTAAAGTGATGTTCTTACTGTGTCCTTTTTTTCTTTTAAGTTAAAATGAATTATAAGACTTATTTGTCCTTAATTTGTCCTTTAATCTTTTTTATTCTTTTTTTTTTTTTTAAGATTTTATTTATTTATTTGACAGAGAGAGAGAGACAGCCAGTGAGAGAGGGAACACAAGCAGGGGGAGTGGGAGAGGAAGAAGCAGGCTTCCCAGCGGAGCAGGGAGCCTGATGCGGGGATCGATCCCAGGACTCTGGGATCACGCCCTGGGCCGAAGGCAGACGCTTAACGACTGAGCCACCCAGGCGCCCCTTATTATGTCATTTTTGATAGTCTTTTAGCACACACACATACAAGCACATGCACACATGCAGATACCATTTTTACTGAATATTTACTCAGTACCTCCTTTCAGTGTGATATTGCTCTTGAAATTTGTCTTGTGTTCTATTTTTTTTAAGATTTTATTTTTTTTTAAAAAGGTTTTATTTATTCATTTGAGAGGGAGAGAGAGAGGCAGATCACAAGCAGGGGGAGAGGCTGAGGCAGAGGGAGAAGCAGACACCCCACTGAGCAGGGAGCCGATGCGGGACTCGATCCCAGGACCGTGGGATCATGACCTGAGCTGAAGGCAGACACTTAACCAACTGAACCACCCAGGTGCCCCATAAGATTTTACTTATTTATTTGAGAGGGAGAGCATGAGCATGAAGGAGGGAGGCAGAGGGAGAGGGAGAAGCAAACTCCCCAATGAGCAGGGAGCCCGACTGAGCAGGGAGCTTGACTCGGGGCTCAGTCCCAGGACCCTGAGATCATGACCTGAGCTGAGAGCAGACGCTTAATGGACTGAGCCACCCAGGCGCCCCAACTTATTCTGTGTTCTAAACATCAGGTCAGGCTTTATCTCATTCTTTGAGGAGCTTACAGTGGGAATTTCAGGGGTTGTTGTGTATATTGTTGGCAACTTAACACAAGGGGAATTTTGCTGTGGGCTCTGGGAAGAATTTTCATCCTTACCAAGAAACAGATACATGACGAGAAAGTCTTTTGCTATTGCCCTTTCATTTCTGTTTTGGATACTGTTATGGGGAATGATATCTGAAGCTGAAGCTGTGACCAAGAGGCTATAAGCCTTCACACCAAAGCCAGTATGTGGTAGGTGAAGGAACAGCAGAGAGTGTGGTCACTTCAGAGACTCTTTAAAGTTCAACATAACATTTACCATATGATCTAGTAGTCCTACATCTCTAAGCAATTTTATCATAAGTTATATCAGAAGAGAGAGATTTAGAAGGCTGACTATCTCGTCTTGACTATCAACAAAGCCCGTGTGTGTTTCGACTTTAAAATTTGAATATTTACATGCCTCGTTTTGATGGTGCCAGTATATGAGAATCTGAAATAACAAACTGTAATTCAATGATTTGTTTTCTCTTCACAGATTCACAGCTGTAATTCTTTAAACATTTTCTTTGGTGGTTTTATAATATGACTTAATTTTTTTTCAGACTTCATATAGCTTCTCAAAATAATCTTACATAGTAAAGCAGTAAAATCACTTTTGTCATTTCATTCATGATAGAGGACGTGCCTGTCTCTTCCACAAAGCATTCGTTGTTGCCTTACAAGAGTGACTTTGAGCCAGATGACCCCTTGGTTTTGGCCTATTTCTTTTGTATGTTGACCCAGGGTGATAGTTACTAGAAACATAAGTTTCTCCCATTTCAATGTGATAGAATGCTCTAAGGTGTCTTCTAGATATCTTCTAGGAAAACTTTTCGCTGACTACTATTGAAGGTACCCATATTCTTCAACTCTGTCATAAACCAGCAGATTTGGCATCAGTTCCCTACCTACAATTTGATGAGTTAGATATTTTAATTTTACTATTAGCAATAATTCTTTAACCTGCTGGAGAGTTCTTATAATTTCCCAATCAAGAAAGCCATGTGTATAAGTCTGTTTTTATTCAGTAAGTGTGGCTTTATTAATGGAGTGATGCCTTCTGGGAAGCATTAAACCAGTTCCTGAATGAATTATAACTTTTGATTACAAAGAATGTGGAATGTTACACTTGAAAAAATATCTTTTCTCTTACTTCAGGCATGCTTAAATTCATAGAAATGATTAGAATTAAGCTTTTTTTTTTAAGATTTTATTTATTTATTAGAGAGAGAGAGCACAAGCAGGGGGAGAAGCAGGCTCCCTGCTGAGCAATGAGCCCAATATGGGGCTCAACACCAGGACCCTGGAATCATGACCTCAGCCGAAAGCAGACACTTAACCAACTGAGCCTCTAGAATTAAGCTTCTTAAAGAACTTGCTGGTATGATTCTAAAAATTTATCATAGCATTTACATGTTTAATAAGTTACAAGTAATTGCCAAATGGTTTATTTACCAGAAAAAGAAACATCTTATTGCATTTATATAATTTCCTCTCCCTCCCTCCTTTTTTATTAGCGTATAGTTGACATACAATATTGTATTTGTTTCAGGTGTACAACATAGTGATTCAGCAGTTACGTGCATTATGAAATGCTCACCATGATAAGTGTGGTTACCATCTGTCACCATATAACGTTACTACAATATTATTGACTACATTCCTTATGCTGTACTTTTCATCCTTGTGACCTACTTATTTTATAACTGGAAGTTTGTACCTCTTAATCTCCTTCACCTATTTCGCTCATTTCCTGAATCCCCCTCCCCTCTGGCAACCACCAGTTCTCTGTATTTATGAATCTTCTTTTTTGTTCGTTTCTTCATTTGTTTTGTTTTTTAGATTCCACACATAAGTGAAATACTACGGTATTTGTCTTTGTCTGACTTATTTCACTTAGTATAATAGCTTCTAGGTCCGTACATGTTGTCACAAACTGGCAAGATTCCATTCTTTTTAATGGCTAATATTTCATTACCACGCACACCCACCCATCTTCTTTATCCATTCACCTATCGATGGAAGCCTAGGTTGCTTCCACATCTTAGCTATTGTAAATAATGCTACAGTAGACATAGGGGTGTATATATCTTTTGGAATTAATGTTTTTGTTTTCTTCAAGTAAATACCCAGGAGTGGAATTACTGGGCCATATGGTATTTCTATTTTTAATTTTTTGAGGAATCTCCATACTGTTTTCCAGAGTTGCTCTACCCATTTACATTCCCACCAACAGTATGCAAGGAGTTCTTTTTCTCTACATTCTTGCCAACACTTGTTATTTCTTATCATTTTTTTAAGATTTTATTTTATTCTTTTAAAGATTTTATTTATTTGACATAGGGAGAGAAAGCAGGGGGGAGGGGCAGAGGGAGAGGAAGAAGCCAACTCCCTGACGAGCAGGGAGCCTGGCACGGGCTTGATCCCAGGACCCCAGGATCATGACCTGAGCCAAAGGCAGACATTTAACCAACTGAGCCACCCAGGTGCCCCAAGATTTGATTTGATTTGATTTGCTTTATTTTTTTTTTAAAGATTTTATTTATTTATTCGACAGAGATAGAGGCAGCCAGCGAGAGAGGGAACACAAGCAGGGGGAGTGGGAGAGGAAGAAGCAGGCTCATAGCGGAGGAGCCTGATGTGGGGCTGGATCCCATAACGCCGGGATCACGCCCTGAGCCGAAGGCAGACGCTTAACCACTGTGTCACCCAGGCACCCCCCAAGATTTTATTTTTAAATAATCTCTACACTGATCGTGGGGCTCAAACTCACAACCTTGAGATCAAGAGTCGCATGCTGTACTGACTGAGCCAGCCAAGTATCCCGTTGCTTGTCTTTTTGATACTAGGTATTCTGACTGGTGTGAGGTGATATCTCATTGTGGTTTTGATTTGTATTTTCCTGATTAGTGATATTGAGCCTCTTTTCATATATCTGCTTGTCTTTCTACGGAAAAATGTCTATTCAAGTTTTCTGCCCATTTTTTAATCAGGTTATTTGTTTTTTTTGGCATTGATTTGTGTGAGTTCTTCATATTTTTTGGGTACTAACCCTTATTGGATATATCATTTGTAAATATCTTCTCTCATTCAGTAGATTGCCTTTTTGTTTTATTGATGGTTTCCTTTGCTGTACAAAAGCTTTTTAGTTTAGTCCCAACAGTTTATTTTTGGTTTTGTTTTCTTTGCCTAAGGAGACAGATGCAGAAAAACAGTGCTGAAGGCTGATATCCAAAAGTTCACTGCCTCTGTGTGTGTGTTTTGTTTGTTTGTTTGTTTGTTTTTAGGAGGTCTCTGGTTTCAAGTCTTTAGATCTTTAGTCTATTTTGAGTTTATTTTTGTGTATGGTGCAAAAAAGTGTAATTCCCCTACCCTTTTTTTACTGTAAAGAAGAAAAAGAGGACAAATCATATAGTTTGTCTTTTACTGCTATCTTTGCAAGTCAAAGTATAACTTAATGTTTACCTTGGATGTTCTATTTGACTTGGTTCTTTTTTTTTTTTTTTTTTTTTTTAAGATTTTACTTATTTATTCATGAGAGATAGAGGGAGAAAGGCAGAGGGAGAAGCAGACTCCCCGAGGAGCAGGGAGCCTGATGGGGGACTCAATCCCAGGACCCCAGGATCATGACCTGAGGTGAAGGCAGATGCTTAACCAGCTGAGCCACCCAGGCACCCCCCATTTGACCTGGTTCTTGAGCTAACTTTCTCATATGTTATCTTCTACTAAATGAAAATAAATCATTTAATATCTTTGTGAAATAGAAATCCTAACTATCCTGTCTTAACACTAATGAAGTGAAATAATACTAGCTTTTTTTCTAGATGAATTCTAAGAGTTTTTTAGGGTTAATCAGGATTCTCTTTTACTAATTTGTGTAAATACTTGGTTATGTCATTGGAAATCTGTTTTCTGTTAAGCAAGACCATCATAATTGTTACTCAGTATTTATTAGGTACCAATTATATGCAAGAAACTAAAGGAGATATGACAAGATCCTTAGCTTCAAAGGCTTATAATAAAATTGAATATTAGAGTACATATTGATATAATCTAGTGCATTAAGTGGCAAATGTATACACAGTATACACAGTGGTGCTCCAAGTGTTAATGTTGAATTGGTTATAAAAGTTTCACAAGGGACACAGGATGTGAGTCAGCCCTTTAAGACAGAAGAGGCCATTCTAGGTATAAGGGCTAAGAATGGATGCTCCTTGTGTTTATGTGGTAACTTTTAATATAAGAATTTAAATAGGGAGTTTAATATTGAAGGGACTCAAATGACGAACTAAAGAGTTTGCAGTTAGGAAGTAGAAAATAGTTTTGAGCAGTGGGTGGTGATAAAGAAATAGGATTTTGAAAAATTTAATTGTTCAGTTAGTTTGATTTCTTAAACGAGAGGTGCATATAAAAGTAGTATTAAATATTATTCATCTTTCATAATTACAGATTAGACCATGCTCATGTTGCATGCATAGATTAGAAAATTGGTATCTTAAATGTAAGTTTTTTCCGTGTTTGTGGGAGGTAAAATGATTCTTCTGGGCTACAAGCAGGTGTTAAAAACATCCTTTTCCCAGCTGAACACGTTTTTTTGACTTTCTGCAAGGTTCTAACCTGGCAAGTACTGTATGTTTTTCTAATACATACATGCAAGTATACATGGATAATGAGGGCTGTACGTGATTACTCCACCTAATGTTTCACGCGTGTAAGCGCAATGGAGAAAGTTAATGACAAGCATTATAAAAATAACCTCCATCTGTTAGAGTGAACACATATGAAAAATATAAAGAGCCGTAGATAAGGTAGTACAGTTTTCCAAATCTTATAAATGAAACTATTGCGCTAGTGATAATTTTTGAAAATTTGGGAGTTAGTTGAATGCTCAAAATTGTCTTAGTAGGCTAAGATCCATCTTTTTCCTGTCTTCAAAGAAATTATAAGATAAGGGAAGAAAGTATAGCCTGACAATTTCTCATAGACACGTACTTAAACACCAGTTAAGACAGAACTATCTAAGACATTGTAAGTTTTTTCCCCCTTCTCTTAATAATACTGTTTGAAGGACTTTTAGTAAACAACAAAGATAATTGGAGGATATTAGATAGAATTGCAAAGCTTTAGTCTAGGGCTGCTTAGTACCACTAGGGTTTTGGGAAGTCCCTTATAGAAGTAGCCTGTGTCATCAGTAACTAGTTTTGGGTTGTGTTGTTGCTGTCAGTGCTTGATAAATGGTGGGGATGGAGGAGGGGGGGATGGTAAGTAACTTCATTTATGATAGGTTCTGTACCAAGTTGAAGGAAGAGCTTTTAATTGTCCTCAGTTTATTTAACTGGACTTAACCACACTGTATCTTTCTGTTGTCCAGTGATGAAAAAGGGAGCAAATAGCTTTCTTGTGGGTCATATGTACAGTACTAGAAGATAGCATTAATTTATGTATGTATATATGTAAGTAGCCTCCACACCCAGTGTGGAGGCCAACACAGGGCTTGAACTCATGACCCTGAGATCAAGAGTTGGATGCTTAACTGACCGAGCCACCTAGGCGCCCCAAAGACAGCATTTTATATTATTAAAGGCTTGCGTGTTCCCTTCGCTGCCATGGTCTGCAGCCTACTGAGCTTATGTTACCAGATGAATAACTAGTCCAGATGGTTAAACTGTTGGAGAATATAAAACCAAAACCCATTTCAGGAAGCTATCCATTTTGTTCATTTTTGGATAGGATCCATTCTAATTAGTGGTAACTTTCTGAATTTGTTTTAAAATTTAATTTTTAACTGTTATGTTTTCTTGATTTTTACCTAGGTTACAAAATACCTTCCTATGCTTGAGATCCAGAGACTACATGTCCTACAAGAACAAATCAATGATTTTTCATCTCCTGGAGATACATTAGAAACATAAATATGGTGCCAAAAGATCTCCTTGCTTTTCTCTGACTACGGTTTATTTGGACGTACTTTTGTATTGAAGAGAGGTATACGGACTGAGGCTACTCGTGCAGAGACTCTGTCGTGTAGGATCATGGACCATCCTAGTAGGGAGAAGGATGAAAGACAACGGACAACTAAACCCATGGCACAAAGGAGTACACACTGTCCCCGACCGTCTGGCACCTCAACATCCTCTGGGGTTCTTATGGTGGGACCCAACTTCAGGGTTGGCAAGAAGATAGGGTGTGGGAACTTCGGAGAGCTCAGATTAGGTAAGGACTTGGTTATATCAGTGGCTTCCAACAACAGCAACAGCTATAATTAGCTTTGGTGTGTTTTAAGACAAGCAGTTATAATTTCATGGGAAATTACCTTAAGGAGGACTTGTTATCATAAGAACTAAAGAATTTGTGAAGGGGACTATAGTTATTATAAGTTATAATTGTATCCAAGGTTCATCTCTGTTTGTGTATGATAGGCTTTTAAATTTACCACCAATTTTGAGATTTTATGATGTAGGGAGAGCTGCATACAGATATCAATAAAATGAAAATTCTGATTTAGTTGGTCTGAGAGGTAGAGCCCTAAATTCTTTTTAACAAACTGCAGGTGACCTACATGTTGTTGGTCCTTGAAGCACACTCTGAGAAGGGAGTAAAGCCTTGCTTTAATTCAGACTCTACCCCTGATAAGGGGTAAATCCTTATTGAGTAATACCGACTTAGTCTGTAAAGACATACATCCTGTTCAGAGAGGCTTTCCAACTGATACTATGTTTGCATTTCTTCCTGGAAATACCAACATCAGGATTGAGCTAAAACTCCAGGGAGAAATTATGTGATTTTATTTCCCAACCAAGGAAATGGGTTTTTAAATTTCAAGTGTGAATTTATGAGTACAATGATGAAAAATGACAAAACCAACCAGTACGAAGATGTGAAATTGGGAAAAAGATACAGTAGGTATTTATACATTTTTTAATGGCCCTCCTTGGATGAAGTGGGAAGATAAAAAAGATCTTCTATGAACTTGGACATCAGCTTGGAGAATGTGAAGAGGTTCCCTTTTAGGCTAAAGTGTTTGCTTTTTCTCCATAGCTGTTATGGGCATAGGTTATTTTGAAGACCCATTGTAAGAGACTCTGGCCCTTGAGGGAACAGGAGTGTGGGAGGGTAAGATGATTCTTGTTTGTCACCTCTGCTACTTCTGATCTGCAAAAGAAGAAAGAAAAAAATGTTATCTCTGGTCCCCCATAGAAAGAATCAGGGAAGCATCACTACCCTAGTGAGAGATCACTGGGTGCACAGTTGAATTTAAGGATGCTGAGTATGAATTTATTTTTACTGGTAGAAGGCCAGCAGCCTGGAATTTTAAGACCTGACTAGTGTAATGGAAGGCTCTTTATATTTAGCGATGTTCGAGTTAGCAAATCTAGCAGATGCTACTGAGAATAGGAGTAAGATGTGTAATTTCACACTGCTTGAGTTCCCAGCAACTACTGAATTGTTTTAGCAGCTAGTTTTGTGAATATTCATTTATGTAATGGATTGACTTTGCTCTAACATCACAGTAGTAACTTGAATTAAATAGATTATGACATAAACATCCACAGAAATACTACTGAGAGTAAGTTTGCATATAAATTCTTGTTTTCTCAGAACATCATAAAATTGTTTGATTTCTCTAAAGGTAAAGAACAACTTCAGTCAGTGAAAACTGGAAATCTGTCTTATTTAATTACTTAAGTCTAGATTTGTATTAGATGATCTGTAAGTTTACGTGGGAATAGAAAAACTTACTGAGTTAAAAGTATAAATTTGTAGCCCATATGTATTTCAGAGTAGTAGTGTGTTGTGTTTTATTTCTTTAAAAGAACTTAGGATAATTTTGGTAGTTCTCATTTTGGCTTGCCTTTTAGTCAGTAGAAAGACTTGTCTTTCTTTTGAAGTGGATTTAGTCTTGTGTGCTTATCAGATTTTCCTTAGCCTTGGGACGATATTGTCATGACATTGTATCTAGGACTACTTTTTATCAACGGAAACCAGAAAAGGTACTTCCAGAATCATTTGACATCTTCCTAACAACAGGGTATGCTATATACTCCATTCTACTGCTCTGTGGCTGTGACATTAGTAGGTAGGAGATTGTGCAGACAACAGAAGGTATAAACTAGAAATTCCAAACTCAAGGCAAGTGCAGATGGGCCTTCACCAAGGCTACCACCTACAAGGCCATGCTTTCTTCTCCACATTCATTTCTTTCTCTAGCCATGCTGTCTCTCTGCCCTTTAAATAGCCAGATGTCCAAATAGCGTCAGAGCTTTTGGACTTAAAGTTCCTCCTACTGCAGAATTCTTCCCCCAAATTTTACTTAGGTGGTTGCTTCTCATCCTTCAGGCTTTACCTTTTGTTACCTTCTCAGAGAAACTTAGTGATTTCTCCCCCACCTCCATTTAAAATGGCACATTTCTCCCTAGCTATATTTTTTTTTTTTTTAAGATTTTATTTATTTGACAGAGAGAGATAGCCAGTGAGAGAGGGAACACAAGCAGGGGGAGTGGGAGAGGAAGAAGCAGGCTCCCAGTGGAGAAGCCTGATGTGGGGCTCGATCCCAGAACACTGGGATCACGCCCTGAGCCGAAGACAGACGCTTAACGACTGCGCCACCCCGGCACCCCCTCCCTAGCTACATTCTATGCTATGAAACACTTTATTTTAGTCACCACATTGATCACTACCTGAAATGATTTATTTGTGTTTGTTTACCTGTTAATTGTCTCTCCTTACCTGAATATAACCTCCTTTAGTGATGAGGATTCTGTGTTATTTACTGTTGTTAATCAGTGGGATGGATGGATGGATGGATGGATGGATGGATGGATGGATGGATGGATAGCTAGCTAAATGAATAGGAAGAGAGAGAGAATAGCTAGCTAAATGAATAGGAAGAGAGAGAGAAAAACATAGCCTCCTTCAGGCTCCTGGTATGTGGGGGTGGTGATGGGTAGTGGCCTTAGTACCACTGGATTTAGGTAAACCTCTGGATTCTAGATAGATAAGCAAAGAAAATAATGCAATGTCCGTACATTTTGGTTCTCTGCAAACCTATTTCTACCCCATCATCCATTTAACAAACTTTTCTTTTTTTTTTTTAAAGGTTTTATTTATTATGTATTTGAGAGAGAGTGAGAGAGAGAGCATGAGCAGGGGGGAGAGGGGGAAGCAGGCTCCCCGCTGAGCAGGGAGCCCAATATGGGGCTCCATCCCAGGACCTGTCCTGAGCCGAAGGTGGATGCTTGACTGACTGAGCCACCCAGGCGCCCCTTAACAAACATTTCTTGAATAATTACTGTCTTACTAGACTTTGGGAAAGATAGAATAACAAAATGTAGTTTCTGTCCTTAAGAATCTATCTTACAGTAGAAAGAAAAAAAAATTATAATAAGTGATAAGTATTAGATTATATTAAAAACTGCTTTGGCAGAAGTTAATGAAGGTTTCGGAAAGGAAGTATTATTTGAGAGTAGGACAAGACTTCCACTGATGGGCATAAGGAAGAAGGGCTCTCCAAAGTGGTAGGAGCACGAAACATTATCAGAATAGCAACTAGTTATACATGACCGCGGTAATGGATGTGAAATAAAAAAAGTAATAGATGACTCTATTAGGCATATTGGGGCCAGATTGTGAAGTGCTTGGAGGGTACTAAAGCATTTGGACTTTATCCTGTGGGCAGTGGAGTAGAATCATCAAGGGTTTTATAACAGAAGAGTGACATGATCTGGTTTGTATTCTAGATAGAAAGATAATTCAGGTGGTTGTAAGATTAGATCAGATAAGGAAGAGATTGACATCTTGTGGATTTTGCTCTAATTGTAGAACTTGTCACAATGTATTATCCTCCCCTATCTCTCTGCCTCAAGATTAGCTTGCTGGTAGTACTTCGCTTCATCAGTCTTTATCTTCTCAGCTCCTTTCACTGTGTATGGCATATAATGTGTATTTAAGAAATGTTAATGGGTACTTAAGAAATGTTTGTTTGGCTTTATAGTCTTAGTCAGAAATGGCCAGACCTGCCTTAGCACTTAGCTCTGAAAATGGCAGTGAGATGAAGAGGAAGGGATGAATTAGGGAGAAATTTCAGAAGTAGATTGAAGGCAGGATTTAACCACCAGATATTTGAGGGGAAGCTTTCAAAGATGACTGAGTTTGGAGAGAACAAGTGAATGATTATTTAGTGGAAATAGGAAATACAGGACTAGAGTAGGTGGTAGGAAAGGCAGGTAGATAGAATTTGTTAATATGTTAACTTTGAGGAGTGCACAGCA
Organism: Ursus maritimus; assembly: GCF_017311325.1. Classification (NCBI taxonomy): domain Eukaryota; kingdom Metazoa; phylum Chordata; class Mammalia; order Carnivora; family Ursidae; genus Ursus; species Ursus maritimus. Next base: position 38,581,809 of record NW_024425230.1, read on the forward strand.
CATATGCAAAAAAGTGAATCTGAGACTTAGAAAAGTTTAGGCTTGAGGTAGGGATTAGGAGATCATCACCATGTGGGTATTAATGGACACAGCCACGGATGGTGAGATGATACTTTATGGAGTTTGTATGAGTGGGAGAAGGTGCATTTAAGGGATGCTGAAAGAGGAAGGGCTTGAAGAGTAGAGAAGAGCTTGAAAAGTCAGAAGAGTGCTTTTTAAATTTACTTTACAAGTTTCTCCAGGGGTGTTTGGCTGGCTCGGTTGGTGGAGCATGCAACTCTTGATCTCAGGGTTGTGAGTTCAAGCCCCACGTTGGGTGTAGAGATTACTTAAAAATAAAATCTTAAAAAAAAAAAAAGATTTCTCCAGAGATAACCACTAATTTTATATAATTAATTTAATTTTCTAGAATGTATATCAGGACATATTTTAGAAATGTAATCAAATTGTACTATGAACGTGTTTTTATCACTTAATATAGCATGGATTTCTTTTTTCAATTTAAATATAGATCATTCTTGGGGCATCTGGATGGTTCAGTTGGTTAAGCATCTGCCTTTGGCTCAGCTCATGATCCCAGGGTCCTGGGATTGAGCTCCACATCCAGCTCCCTGCTCAGCGGAGAGCCTGCTTCTCCCTCTCCCTTTGCTGCTCCCCCTGCTTGTGTTCTCTCTGTGTCTGTCTCTCTCTCTGTCAAATAAATAACTAAAAATCTTAAAAAAAAAAAAAAAATATATATATATATATATGTCATTCTTTTTTGAGAGAGAGAATGCTAATGCACACACGCGAGATGGCAGGGGAGCAGAGAGAGAGAGAGAGAGAATCTTAAGCAAGCTGCATGCCCAGCGCGAAGCCCTATATTGGCTCCATCTCACGACCCTCATGACCTGAGCCGGAACCAAGAGCCAGATGCTTAACCAACTGAGCCATCCAGGCGCCCCTAGATCATTCATTTTTAATGTCTGTAGTTATTCTGTAGTTTAGCCAATTTATATATACATATAAATTGTTTCTGTTTTTTCATATTATAAATGATACTGTACTTAGCATCCTAATAGATGCCTGTAGTACATCCTTGTAGTACAAACTTGGTTGATTATTTTCTTAGGATAAATCTGGGAAATGTACACTGTGAGTCAAAGAGTATACATATTTGTGATTTTCTTACATATTGGAAATGTGCCCCCTAGAAAGATGGTTTCTCTTTACTTTCTGCCTGTGAGTGCATGTGTGTGCGTGGGTGGTTCTTTCCCTACCCCTTCAAAAACCTTAAACGTTATTTAGAATCTTTTGATCTTTGCTACTCTGAAAGGGTAAAATGGTGTCTATTAAATGTGTATAGGTTCATGGGTAAAGTTAAGTGTCTTTGTACATTGATTTATATTTCTTCTTTTAAGAGTTGCTTCTTTATGGCCTTTGCCTGTTTCTCAATGGAAAGATTATTTCTGTGGAGTCTTACCTGCACGTATTGCCTCGATAGATAAGGGAATTTTGAAGATTTGAGAAAGAAATTTTGATGAAGGATGATTGTGAATAAAAGGTTGAAGGATACAATGGAGTGGAAATAGATGTGCAAGTTGTTTTTTATTAATTGAGAAACATGGGGGCTATTTTGAGGACTTTTTTTTTTTTT
>NW_024425230.1:38583454-38646393 GCF_017311325.1 Ursus maritimus
TTTTTTTTTTTTTAATTTTGAGTATTCTGCTGAATCAGGCCTGGAAAGAATCATGTAAACATTAAGATGTGAATGATTTTATTCCTCCAGAATTAAGAAAATGTTGTCTTTATTTAATGTAGTCTACAAATAATGGCTTGTTTTTCTTCTTAGGTGCAAGAGTAAGTAGATGATATTTCTTTCCCATTCCTAATAGGTATGTACCTATGTTAACGGAAGACCCTTTAGACTAGACAGTCTTGCATACAATTGTAATAATCTTCATATTATCCTTGTGAAATAGGACATTGTTAGAGAATCTTTTTACTTGCAAATAAGAAAATGGAGGCACAAAGAATTCACTTTTTTGTTCTTTTTCATCTTTGGTATCTGATGAAATACGCAAAAGTACGTTAGCACAGAAGGATGTTTTTGACAAAGGGAAATTGGCCAAGGGTAGCAACTTGTGCTTTGACACCCTCCTCCCTGGCTTCTAAAATAAGATACGTATTCTGTGACTAGAGTAGGGTGTACATGACAACATCTCTGCATATTGTTCTTTCCTTACCTGAATTACTTATCTATCACTAATGAACTTAAATTGGAATTTGTAACTTCAGCTTTTACCAGCCAGTTCTATGTTTGGCAGTTGTGATCATTAATAGTTTACAGATGCATATTTTCTAAAGCCCTTGGTTTCATATTGTGTCCCACAAGGTCTTAGAGCGCTTATTTCCCACTGTGAGATAATGGGAAAGGAAGAATGAGGAGACAGGACTCTCACCTATATACTGAGTTTTCAGTAAGATTTTGTTTAAAAGATACCAGTCTGCTGAGTTAAAATTTCTTAAGATTGTACTTATTTATTTGAGAGAGAGCGTGCTTGCGAGCGGAGGGCGGGGGGCAGAGGGAGAGGGAGACGGAGTCTTAAGCACAGAGTCCCACACGGGGTCTATCCCACAATGCCCACATCATGACCTGAGCCGAAACCAAGAGTTAGACACTTAACCAACTGTGCTGACCTAGGTGCCCCTCTGCTGTGTTAAAAAATTTTGAAAATCATTCATCTGAAAGAATATAGGCTTAAGATAAAATTTAAAAGTGTTTACAATGAAGGCATTGTAAAATGAAATGTTACTTTTTTATTCATAGTTTCTTAGTAAATCTTACCATTTGGAACATAAAGAACTAAGTCCGTATCAGCCAAAAACTATGCCAGCCAGTGAAACAGAAACAGATGTATTGTGCTTTGATAGCATTGTTAAGGTTTTCCTATACATTTGCAAACTTCTAGGGTCTTCAGATGGAACAAACTAAAACAAGTTTATAAGTCTTCTCATTACTCTCTCTCCCAAATGGTTAAAAGTAAGAGGCCTGGAGTCATATTGCCTTTCTGAGTTCTTTTTCCCCCCTCTTTAAGATGGGAGTAATGATACCTACTTTACAGATTTGTTGTGCAGATAAAATTCAGATAATGTATATCATCACCTAATACAGTGGTTGATACGTAGTGACCCTTTATATACATAATACAAATATTGTTTAAACTTTTGTTTTAATTTTTCCCAACCTTGAATGAAGATGATTTTCAAATTTTTACTAAAAAGTGAAAAGAATAAGATAGTGATTATCCATAATATACTATTACCTAGATTTACCAGTTGTTAATATTTTGTCCCATATGCTTTATATCTTTGAAGATGTGTGTGTACATTTGTGTATGGTGTGAGTGTGTGAGTGTGTGTCTGTGCTTGTACCAGTCAAAGTAAGCTGTAGATCTGACAAAATATTTCCCCCCCTCAGAAAGGGAGGTTTATGGTCCCACTTCACAGGTGTGCAACAGATTACATCCTTTGTTTTGCTTCCGCAGTATGTTTTGGAGGAATTTAATTTAGAATTAAGATTCCCGAAATAAGTCATTTTAATTTTCTTGAGGAAGCTAAAAATAAGTATAAAATTCTTGTTCTTAGTAGTATCATAGTTTAAATTTCTTTTGGAATTACACCCTTTTGGTTCTAACCCAAGCAGAGGTTGTTGAGGTTAAACAGCTTTAACAGATCTTGAGGAAGATTTTTTTTTTGTCAGCATAGTCCATCAAAAAATGGTAGGAGTCAAGCACTTCAGCCACAGTTGCTGACACACAGACTGCATCACGTTAATACGGCAGTTTTAGAAGTGTCACAGATAGGATTCTTGAGGGATTATGCATCTTGGCAAGTTTATCAGGAGAATTTCTATGGTGAAGTTTCCAGGATTGCCAAAACCAATCTGGAATTGTGTGAGCAGGACTATGAAGCGAAGACGATTTTGGATTTGATTATGAGGAGAGTTCAGAATCAATATATACGTGATGCCATCATGCATCCTAAGGAGAAAATCGTCTGAACTTAGACTTGTCCAAAGTTTTTATCTAAAGGAAGTGGGGGCTACTGCCAGTCATAGTGGACTCTCAGTTAATCTAGCAGATCATGCTAAATTAATCCAGTTTTTTCCTGAGTTGGGGTTACTAAATTAAATTCATTTTTTAAGTAATCTCTACACCCAATGTGGGGCTCAAACTCTACAACCCTGAGATCAAGAGTCACACATTCTACCAACTGAGTCAGCCAGGCGCCCCTTTTATAATCTAATTTTAATGAAAACGATCAGATGGTATAGGTTGTAAAATCCTGATCTCCCCAGGAAAGCATTTCAACTCTTTTAACAACATCTTCTAGATACTTGCTTCCTTCTAAGTGTTATTAAAGATTGTTTTTTATTTTTCTGGTATACACCATCCCAATCACTCCCCACATTCTCCCAATATACTTAAGTTATACTTTTTGCTTAAATTATTTTTCTACATTTACAGTGTTATGGTTATGAAAATATTGTTCGCAGCTGAGCTATGAGAGCACTGTTATTATATCTTCTTTCTCGTACATCCCTATCCCCCTTCCCTCAGATTAAGAATTACTGATACTTGATTTTTAAAGAATTTTCTCAGTTATCCACATATCTTTCATTAATTCTTCTCAAGTTTCCAACGGAATTGTAAACTTTCTATCAATATTATTAGGCAATCTTAGCATTAAGATTCCTCCTCTGTGGTATATGATAGCTTTCTCAGGTCTTGTCTGTTCACTACTTCTGAAGGTTGACATCTCTAGTCCGCTGTTTTCTCACCTACTTTCTCTTCCTTTCCTTTCCTTTCCTTTCCTTTCCTTTCCTTTCCTTTCCTTTCCTTTCCCCTTCTTTTCTTTTCTTTTCTTTTTTTGGTCATTTCAGTGGGGTTTTGGAGAGGAATGGAGCTAAATGCGTCTTTTTTAGCTACTGTTGTAAGCCAGGTATCTCTGTGTTATACATTTTTACTCAGCAAGGCATTTATTTGACAGACTTTTGAGATATTCTAGTGACGTATAAAAATGTGAGCTACCTGCTGAGATAGTTAAGTAGATTTGTAGTTGTTTTAACCACCATCAACCCAGAGCATTTGTTGGTGGATGTTGTCATCACTAATGCTGTATAAAGTCCAGACCAACAAAAGTAAGAGTTACTGAAGTTTTAGTCCTGTGAGGAACCTTGGCATTGCCTGGTCCAACCTTCATCATTTTAAAGGTGGCAGAGATTAGAGACTAAATGCTTTGGACAAGGTAAAATAAACTAGTTTGCCACAGAGTTGAAACCAGAGCTCAGAACTAGGACATCCCAAACAGATTATTTCCATTCTATACCATGTAATCTCACCACCTGTCACTTAAGTGTATGGTTAAAATACCATGTGAGAGAAAAAGTTAAAAGGGTATGGAATAAATATCTCATCCCAAAGACGAGAGTCATGGCATCGAGTACCATTAACTATTACTAGGAAAAGAAATATAAAGTATAAAATGACAGCCAAAAATCTTTTCTTTAAGTAACATTATTTAGTTTCTTTAGTGGACCATTGCCAACTTTAATCTTCAGGGATTTTCTGGGAGGTGAGGAGGGAAAGCATTGGCTAATTAATTATTTATTATTTTTATTTATTTTTAATTTTGTGAAGCATATATTTTAGAATTTAGAGTAAAATCAAACTGGAGGAGGATATTATAAACATTGTACCTTATTCTGCCCTGAGCTTTTTTATTTGAATAAGGTACAGTGGGGGAAGTGAGGCTAGAGATGTCAGCAGTCCGTTCTTGACTAGGTGTGGGCCATGATGCAGATTTTGCACTTTATTCTGTAGGTAGCAAAAAAACCTGGAAAGTCATCACATGTCATCTTTTCCTCTTGCCAGAGAGCATAAATTAATAATTGGAACTTCTTTTTTTTTTTTTTTTAAGATTTTATTTATTTATTCTACAGAGATACAGACAGCCAACGAGAGAGGGAACACAAGCAGGGGGAGTGGGAGAGGAAGAAGCAGGCTCCCAGCAGAGCAGGGAGCCCGATGTGGGGCTCAATCCCAGAATGCTGGGATCACGCCCTAAGCCAAAGGCAGACGCTTAACGACTGAGCCACCCAGGCTCCCCAGTAATTGGAACTTCTGATCTCATTCCCCCTTCCCACAAAAAAGTATAATTTTTCTTAAAAAATTGAAAGGTATTTAATTCTTTGTATTTTTTTTTCCCCCAAGATTTTATTTATTTTTTTATTTATTTGGGAGAGAGAGAATGAGCAAAAGAGAGAGAGCACAAGTGAGGGGAGGGTGGGGGACAAGCACATTTTGTGCTGACCACGGAACCCAATGTGGGTCTTGATCCATGACACTGAGATCATGACCTGAGCTGAAATTGAAAGTTGGACGCTTAACCAAATGAGCCATCCAGGCACCCCAGAACAGTCTTTTTTTATCCAGTGGTACTGGTATGTAAAGAATAACAGTGGGAGTTTCTCAAGTTTGGATGATTTTGCTTCAACAGTAAATGCGTTGTGATTTCAAGTAATTCTGTATTCCTATGAGTAAAGGGCTCTTCTAGGTAGTTTAGGCTAATGCTTGTGCCATGAAACTAAAAGTTAACATGTCTTTTTGAGGTTGTAATGCTTCTTTTTCTATTTATCTTTATTTTATAAACTACTTCAGAGATTCATCAATCTAAATGATAATTTTAAAAAATCTAATAACTAGATGGTTTGGATTTGAACATCCAGAAATTCCAGTTCATGAAAGTAGCTTTGCATTGTTTTTGTTTGTTTTGGTAGACAGAATTGTAACATCACAGAAAATTAAAGTGAAGTCTGTGTTCTGTCATGTGTATATGTATGTACATATATGTATATACTCACATACATATATATGCACTTTGGTTAAACAAAGTTGAATATGCTTTGGGATTCTGCTTGTTTATTTACTAAATTGCTAAGGTGATTTTCATGATTACAAGTTTAATAGCTATATTCTTTTTCATCAAGTGGATTACCATTACTGTTACCATATAATTGGGCTTCTGGTTAATTGTAGATTTTATTATTATTATAAGTAAATAACACAAACATTTTCATAAAGATAGATTATCGGAAATGTAACATCATCCTCTATAGCTTACTGGATAAAATTAGTTTTGTTTTATATATATTAGGCAGGAAATTTATATAGCAATGATACAAGTGCAATTTTCTACAGATACTCTAAAATATCTAAATTTTCAGAATATTCGAGTATTTTTTTCACAAAAATTTATGTAGAGCATATTAAATTAGAATTATAAATTATATTTCCTGAAATTTTTAGCCATGTTATAGTAAAGCTACATATGATATCATTTTTCTTAACAAGTTCTAGCACTCTGGAACAAAGCTGAAGACTAGCAAACAAACCAAAACAACAGTAAAAATTTTAAAATGTCTTAGCAGCCAAAATAGATATCTTAGGATCTATGTACCCATAAGTTTCTGTATTTTAGAACTGCAGTCTTTTCTTTAAAGCTTCTGTCTTCATATTTTATATGCATTTTTAACAAGTTTATTTTCTTAGTCTCCCACAGAGTAGAAACCCAGGAGAAGGGTATTACATATATCAAAAAGTAATCACTAGCCAACTGATAGCAAGGGAGGGGACAGAGTACACAGAACAGAGCAGTCTAGGCAGAATAGTCTTATATACTTCATTAACCTTTAAGGATGTCACTAAAGTGATGTAATATAACTATTATTCATCTTGACCAGATTCATAAAAAAAAAATCAGATATTCTGTCTTTAAAAAAAATTTTTTAGGGGCGCCTGGGTGGCTCAGTTGGTTAAGCAACTGACACTTGATTGTGCCTCAGGTCATAGTCTCATGGGTTGTGAGATCAAGGCCCATTTTGGGCTCCGTGCTCATTGGGGAGTCTGCTTGAGATTCTGTCTCTCCTTCTCCCTCTGCCCCTCTCCTCACTTGTGTGCTCTCTCTCTCTCTCTCTAAGATAGATAAATCAAAAAATTATTTTAATTGAGATATAATTGGCATATAACATTAGTTTCAGATGTACAACATAATGATATGATATTTTTGTATATACTGCAGAATGATCATCATAGTAAGTCCAGTTAACATCTGTCGTCATTTATAGTTACAAATTTTTTTCTCTGATGAGAGCTTGTACTTTCTGAACAACTTATAAATATGTAATACAGTATTATTTATTGTAGTCACCATGCTGTACATCACATCCCCATTACTTACTTATTTTATAATTGGAAATTTGTAAAAATATGGAGCACTTCACAGATTTGTATGTCATCCTTGCACAGGGATCATGCTAATCTTGTATCATTCCAATTCTGGTATATGTGCCGTCAAAATGAGCACCAGATACTCCTTATGAAGCCTGAAACTTCAGAAACATTTTCATTGTAAGTGATATTACTATTTAACTTTTATTGAAGGAGTATCACTAATCTGGAAAATTCATTTATATAAAAGAGTTCCCTAGTTCGAGTTTAAGAGATACTAATACTTTTTTAAAAAATATATTTTATTCGTTTATTAGAGAGAGAGAGTGTGTGATCATGGGGAAGGTCAGCGGGAGAGAGAGAGAGACAGAATCTCAAGCAGACTCTGCGCTGAGTGTGGAGCCTGATGTGGGGCTGGATCTCACAACCCTGAGATCATGACCAGAGCTGAAATCAAGAGTCAGATGCTTAACCGACTGAGCCTCCCAGTCTCAGTATTAGGTGCTCCCTAATACTCCTCTAATTAAAAGAAATAATATGCTTCTAGGAATCATGAGAGAAGAAGTCCAAATTATTATTAAACAAGGGTATCTATGTTTAATCTGAAAATGAAGTTAAGAAAACAGTTTTATTTACAATACTATCAAAAGAGAATAAATTAAACAAAATGAGTATAGAATTTATACTCTGAAAACTATAAAATGTTGAAAGAAGTTAAAGAAGACCTAAATACATGGAAAGACATTCATATTCAGGGATCAAACTTAATATTGTTAAGATGGTAGTACTCTCTGGGGCGCCTGGGTGGCTCAGTTGTTAAGCATCTGCCTTCAGCTCAGGGCGGGATCCCGGCATCCTGGGATCGAGCCCCACATCGGGCTCCTCCCCTGGGAGCCTGCTTCTTCCTCTCCCACTCCCCCTGCTTGTGTTCCCTCTCTCACTGGCTGTCTCTCTCTCTGTCAAATAAATAAATAAAAATCTTAAAAAAAAAAAAAAAAGATGGTAGTACTCCCCAAATTGATCTCCAGTTCAACACGATCCCTGTCAAAATTCTAGCTGGCTTCTTTGTAGAAATTAATAGGCTGATCCTGAAGTTCATATGGAGTTGCAAGGTATGCAGAAGAGCCAAAACGGTATTGAAAAACAAGAACCAAGTTGAATGGCTCACACTTTTTGATTTCAAAACTTACTACAAAGCAACAGTGATCTATTGCCAGTGGTACTTGCATTAGAATAGATGTAATAGATCAATGGAACAGAATTGAGAATCAGATATGAATCTGTGGTCCATTGCTTTTCGACCAGCGTGCCAAGACCATTCAATGGGGAAACTGTAATTTTTTGAACAAATAGTGTGAGGACAACTGGATAGTTGAAACTGTACCGCATACCATATAGAGATATTAACTCAAAATGGATCAAAGAACTAAATGTAAGAACCCAAACTATAAAATCCTTAGAAGATAAAGTGAAATCTTCAAGCCCTCAGATTTGACAGTGGATTCTTAGATAAGACAACAAAAGCACAAACAACAAAAGAACAAATATTAATAACAGACTGTTTTTACCTGATGATCAAGTTCAAATCATTGACAATCCATGGTTTTAGTTTTTCTAGAGTCAGTTGGTTTACCTTGAACTCTATTCATAGTTGTCTTTTTTTCACCCAATTCTTATGCTTTTCAAAGGACCACCTGGACTTTTCTTCCTGAATGGCCGAAATGTCTGAGTGGTGCTATAACCTTCTCCTTGTTTCTAGGTCTCCATTTGGTCTTTTAATTTTCCACATTTGTATTGCAGAGGTCTTCAAATAGCAAGTAATCTACCTGTTGTGAAGATTGCTTCAAACCTATTAGAAATTCGTAATGAAATATTTATTAATAAAATATAATACCTGGGATTTACTTCCAAATAATTTACTTAACTGAAGTTGGCTGAGGTTACATGGGGTAATCATTATATAACTTTAAAATTTTACATAATAAATGAAAGTACTTCAGTACTTCTCTGCTGCAGAATATCATGCTTTCTGGAATGATTCATTCCAGTTTTTTTGTTTTTGTTTTTGTTTTACCACTGTGTTGTAGACAGTTTTATACATTTGCTTACTAAAGCCTAGGCCTCTGTAAGTATTCACAGGCTAACCTTCTTGAAATGGGGTATATGGGTCTTTCTTTGACCCTCTTTATAAAAGATACTCCCCCAACCTCTTTTACCTTACTCTACTGAGCCTCATTCCAGACTTTGAGCTGCTAGAAACCCCTGTTTTTTCTTACTAACAGAGTGATCATAAAATTGTGCTTAGTAGTTTAGGAAAGTCAATGAAGCTAGACCTATCACTGACTCAAATTGAGATCATTGAAACTACTTTTCAGAAGGCTTTTATTTGAATTTTTTTCATGTATGTATGTATTTATTTAAATTCCAGAGAGTTAACATGGAGTGTGATATTACTTATAGGTGTATAATACAGTGATTAATGCTTCCATACAACACCTGGTGCTCACCACAGCAAGTGCACTCCTTAATCCCCATCACCTATTTCACCCATCCCCCACCCACCTCCCCTGGTAACCATCAGTTCTCTATAGTTAAGAGTCTATTTCTTCGTTCCCCCCGTACTTTCTCTTTGCTTGTTTGTTTCTTAAATTCCACATATGAGTGAAATCATATGATATTTGTCTTTCTCTGACTGATTTCACTTAGTATAATAATACTCTCTACCTCCTCCCTTTCATTGCAAATGGCAAGTGTTCATTCTTTTTTATGGCTGAGTAATATTCCATTATATATGTATATACCACATCTTTTTTTTTTTTTAAGATTTTATTTGAGTGCAAGAACACAAGCAGGAGGAGCAGCAGAGGGAGAGAGAGAAGCAGGCTGTCCACTGAGCAGAGACCCCTGATGTAGGGCTCAATCCCAGGACCCCGGGACCATGACCCAAGCCGAAGGAAGACACTTAACTGACTGAGCCACCCAGGCGCCCCTATACCACATCTTTATCCATTCATCAATGGACACTTGGGCTGTTTACATAATTTGACTATTGTAGATAATGCTGTATAAACCTCAGGGTACATGCATCTCTTTGAATTAGTATTTTTGTATTCTTTGGGTAAGTAGCTAGTGGTGTGAATGCTGGATCATAGGGTAGTTTTTTTTTTTTTTAAAGATTTTATTTATTTATTTGACAGAGATAGAGACAGCCAGCGAGAGAGGGAACACAAGCAGGGGGAGTGGGAGAGGAAGAAGCAGGCTCATAGCAGAGGAGCCTGATGTGGGGCTCGATCCCATAACGCCGGGATCACGCCCTGAGCTGAAGGCAGACGCTTAACCGCTGTGCCACCCAGGCGCCCCCATAGGGTAGTTTTATTTTTAACTTTTTGAGGAAAGTCCAGGGAAAACTTGTTTTCCAGGGTGGCTGAACCAGTTTACATTCCCACCAACAGTGCAAGAGGGTTCTCCTCTTCCACATCCTCGGCAACACCTGTTGTTTCCTGTGTTGTTGATTTTAGCTGTTCTGACAGTTGTGAGGTGGTATCTCATTGTAGTTTTGATTTGTGTTTCCCTGATAGGAGTCATGTGGAGCATCTTTTCATGTGTCTGTTGGCCATCTGGATGTCTTCTTTGGAGAAATGTCTGTTCATTTCTTCTGCCCATTTTTTAATTGGATTATTCATTTTTTTGGATGTTGAGATTGATAAGTTCATTATAGATTTTGGATACTACCCTTTATCAGATATGTCATTTGCAAATATCTTCTCTCATTCTGTAGGCTGCCTTTTAGTTTTGTTGTTTCCTTCACTGTGCAGAAGCAAATCTTCGATGAAGCCCTAATAGTTTATTTTTGCTTCTGTTTCCCTTAACCCCTAGAGAGGTATCTAGAAAGAAGTTGCTATGGCTGAGGTCAAAGAGGTCACTGCCTGTGTTCTCCTCTAGGATTTTCATGGTGCCAGGCCTCACATTTAGGTCTTTAATCCATTTTGAATTGATTTTTGTATATTGTGTAAGAAAGTGGTCCAGTTTCATTCTTTTGCGTGTTGCCATCTGAATTTCCCAACACAATTCGTTGAAGAGATTGTGTTTTTCCCATTGGATATTCTTTCCAGCCTTGTTAAAGATTAACTGACCATATAATTGTGGTTTCATTTCTGGGTTCTCTATTTTGTTTCTTCGATCTGTGTGTCTATTTTTGTGCTAGTACCAGACTGTTTTGATTATACAGTTTGTAATATAATTTGAAGTCTTGGAATAAAATGATGCCTCCGGCTTTGCTTTTCTTTTTCAAGGTTGCTTTGGTTATTCGGGGTCTTTTGTGGTTCCATATAAATTTTAGGATTGTTTGTTCTAGCTCTGTGAAAAATTTTATTGGTATTTTGATAGGGATTGCATTAAAGGTATAGATGCTTTGAGTAGTATAGACATTTTGACAGTATTTGTTCTTCCAGTCCATGAGCGTGGAATGTTTTTCCATTTCTTTGTGTTATCTTCAGTTTCTTTCATCCATGTCTAACAGTTTTTAGAGTACAGATCTTTCATCTCTCTCTTTGGTTAGATTTATTCCTAAATATCTTGTTGTTTTGGTTGAATTCATGACCCCGAGATTAAGACTTGCACGCTCTACCACTTGAGTGAGCCAGGTGTCCCTGGAAGTTTTTTTGATGGCTTTTATTTTTTTGACTTATGACCCACACTAAAAGATAAATTATATTTTGTATATAAATACATACACAATTTAATATGTATGTATATCTGCAGTAAACATTTCATGAAGTAATACCCTTGCTAAGTGTGGTGGACTGTATTTTAAAATTTTACACTGTTTTTCTTTAAAGAACGTGTTGGTCAGGACCCCCTGTATTTATTTATTTCACACTCTACTAATGGATCATTTTCTGCTGTTGAGAAAACATTTTAATACTGTCTAAAATAGACATCTTTATTTTGTTTTGTTTTTAAAGATTTTATTTATTTATTTATTTGAGAGAGAGATAGCGAGAGAGAACACGAGTGGAGTGAAGGGGCAGAAGGCAAGGAAGAAGCAGGCTTCCCGCTGAGCAGGGAGCCTGATGTGGGACTCCATCCCAGGACCTTGAGATGATGACCTGAGCTGAAGGCGGATGCTTAATGACTGAGCCACCCAGGCACCCTAAAATAGACATCTTTAAAATAAAATAAATAAAATAAACATGTTTTTGCATGTTAATAGTAAACATGCTCTGTACTGTCACAAGTGTTAAAGATGTAATCAGTTTTTTTTTTATAATATACTACTGATATTTATAAGTAAGTCCTTCAAAAAATTTAGCACAAGGAGAAATTTTATTCTTGCCGTTAACTGCTAACCATTTGGGAAATATTTCTGCACATTATACTAATATACTAGTAGAATTAAGGTAGTAAAAATGAAAAAGACTTGTGGCTTTTTTCTTTAAAGTTGTAGCACCATTTTGATATCTTCTTACTGCCTGCTTGAAAAGATGTTCTCTGGGTGGTGGAGGCATTAGGCCAGTCTGTCCTCTTTGCCCTAAATAGACATGGTAACCAATCTGAGTTACATAAAAGTGGTTACTTATTTTAACACAAAATACCTCAAGTTCATTTGGCTGGATTTTTTATTTTTTTTATTTTTATTTTTTAGAAGTTCTAGGTAGTAATTTATAAATGTACTACTTTCACTTTAGGGGAAGAAAATGTGACAGCTGGAGATCTAACTAAACTGGGAACCTGAGGCTGTATGTTCCTTTATCAGTGTGACTCTGAGAACTGAGACCTGCTGGTTCTTTGAAATAATGCTGTGTCTGATGAAGCTTACGGTAAATGTTGTCTCTGTAGTGACTTACTGCAATAGGAAGTCTTCATGCAGTGGGTTTTATGGGCAGCATCACATCCAGGACTGCTGCTTCCAAAGGGCTGAGTTTAGATGTAAAGCTCCAGAAACTACTATGTAATGCAGTTTCATTTCCATTAACAATAAAAGAACTCATAGCCAGGAAGTGAGCGTGGGAAGCATTGTGGATTTTGTGCAACAGATACTAAAAGCTTTGAGTGCTTGGGATTGTGCCATCTTATCGATGGTATTTTGCCGTCCGTTAAACTGCCTGCCTTTCTCACAGTTATTGATATGTTTTAAATATATATACTTAATAAATACATTTCAGCTGAAGCAGTCATTCGTTTTAAATGGACAGGATTTTAACCCTCTATTTTTGTAATTCTCCCAGAGCAAAATTTTTGAGTAAGCATATCACCAAGGAGAGGACAGTGGCTGATTGTCTAGCCTTCCACATGGCTGCATTTTGTGTTGGCCTGTTCAGTCTTAATGATGCCCTCTAGCAGAAGAATTCATTTGAGTGATGCATAGCTCAAGAGAATTATCCAGTCACCTCTGTTGTCTCTCAGGAATAAGGATAATTGCTTTGTAAGAGGGTGACATGTGTTCGGTTCTTTTGGTGCCCCCAGAGAAAGTAAGCAAACACAAGCCAGCATTTTGTGATGTATCAGCCATCACATTTCGTGTTAACATAGGCTGTCTCATTCTTTATGTTTCTGTGACTGTATATATATATTTTTTATATAGGTATGAAAGTGGAAGCTGAGAGGCGTTTCGTAATTGTCTGTTACTTTTAGGTTTAGTGGGAACTGGGAAGGAGGCAGCATCATGGTAGAGTGGAAGAGTGCTTCCTCTCTTGGTTCTCTTTCTGTTCTCCACTAATGGAGACATCATTTTTGACCCTTCTCTTTTCCTCATCCCTCACATTTATGTATAATCCAAAGGTTATTAGGTTGGTTTTTTTTTTGAAATGCCTTGATTTTAAATCGTATTTTTTTAAGTCGTTTTCTGCCAGGAAATATTGGCTCATAGCCTGCAATAATAAAAGAGGTAGATAAAAATTAAGTTTATCTAGCACCTTGCAGTTTACAAAGTACTTTCACATATTCCAACTCATGTAATACTCATAATCACACTGGGTGTGGTAGATGTTATTTTTTAAATGTTCTGCTATCAAAGCTTCCCCCTCATCTTCTTTCTAGGTATTCTCCTCTCTTTTATTTTATACTTTGGGGCCAGATTAATAATTAGAATTTCACCATTATGCTTTTTCTCTTAGCACAAGACCTTTGTTGGTTTCACAGCAGGCTGAACAAGGAAGTCAAAACTCCAGTATTTGCATTTAGGATTATCCATATCTGGTTGTAAACTAGGCTTCTTTTTTTATTATCCTGGAACTTTCTCAGAAGAACCTTCTCTGTATGTTAATTAGGTTCACAGCAGTTAGCATCTGTTACCTATTACATATCAGATATGATGTTTGTTGCTAGGGATAAGAAGATGAGTTGAACATTCTTTTTGACCTTTTAAGTCATAAAACCACAAAGAACCACAAAAAAAAAAAAAGGGAAAAAGAGGAAAACAGGCGAGAAATGTTAACAAAATTTTGGAAGCTGGAAAGCGGATAGTTAAGTGACTTAGCAATCCAGAGAAAGCTGATGATTGAAAGTTTAGGCCAGTTTGTAATATAAAATACACCAGTTAAGCTCAAGAATTGGAGACACTAGGAACTCAGAAAGTAAGGATGCAGAAGGAGTAAAAACAAAACTTAGTGGCAAGTCTTTATATGAAGCAGTTGGATGGCTAAATCACCTCTCTCCCTGGCACCACCTGGCTCACAAGAGATGGAAGGTTCACACTGTAGAAAGTGAAATACGTTGTGAAAACTGGGCCGCCCAGCTGAACATAGGGAAGATGAGAAAAAGCTTCCCCACTGATGGGTGGTACCGCCCTGGACTCTGGAAGAAGCACATCCATAAGTGCCTGGGATTTCCTTAAACTCTTGTGGGTTTTTTTTTTTCCTTCAAATGAAATCTGTGCAATTTCTATAATAACTTTTGTTCAACTATAAAAAAGGTTTTCAAATCTTCAAAGAAAAGTAAGGATCTAGGAAAAATGTGTCTTATTTGTGTAGCTTACGCCCTGACACATTTCCACGTACTCGTGGCTGTGCATACCTTGGAGTAAGAAACTGGCATTCAGGGTTATTCACCTGTCCCTCTTGGATCTTTCTGGCCTTACCTCTCACCATTTCTCTCCATATACTTGTGCTCCATTCGTATTAGTCTACCCACGTATACCAGATTCTGCACATTTTCTATCATGTTTCCACCTCACTGTTCAAATTAGTATTTTATTATATACTATGAAATACCCTTTATTGTCTCCTCTGTTTGCCCTTCAAGGCTCACCTCAAATGCCGCTTGTGGCCAAATGCTTTACCTTCCTTCATCCAAACTCCTGTATTGACTTGTTCCTATTTCTCTCTTAACTCATCACATTATGTGATTAATGTAATAATCGAGCCACCTGTGTGAGGAGCTAGAATACAGTGTCTGCAGGGTGAGAACTGAGTGTTAGATGTCTGTATCTGCATAGGCTGGGTATTAAATAGTCAAACGCTTTCCCCTACCTTTGGTCTCTTATTTTTCTTTCCTTCTTTTTAAAAAAGATTTATTTATTTATTTTAGAGAGAGAAAGAGGGGAGGGGCAGAAGGAGCACGCGAGAGAGTCTTAAGCAGACTCTGCCCTGAGCATTGGAGCCTGATGCAGGGCTCGATCTCACGACCCTGAGATCACCACCTGAGCTGAAACCAAGAGTTAGAGGCTTAACCAGCTGCGCTGCCCAGGCACCCCTGGTCTCTTACTTTCTAGTTCATCGTTTATGCTTCCTTACAAATGGTTATTCAGAATCACAGATCTGATCATGTCACTGCCCTACTTATTAAAACCTTTTTGCTTTAAACTTTAAGATGGCATTGAGGATTTTTCTTATGTGGCCCAAGCCTTCCTTTTCTAGTCTCTCTTGCTCCCCTAACCACTCTTTGCCTATTCCTGCTCCATCCTGATCCTCATGATGCAATTTACAGTCCATCTACTCCCAGACCACCTACCATTGTTAGACTATACCTCTACTTTGTCGCTTTTTTGTGTTTTCATACAGTTTCCTCGCTTGTGATGCCTTTTCCCCTTCTTCATCTATTAAAATCCAGCTCAGTTTTTAAGACTCTAGCTTGGGGGGGGGAGTAGATGGGGGGAAGGAAAGAAAGAAAAGAATTTCTTCCCTGAGAACTCCTGAATTGCCTTCTCTCTTTTCTTGCTCACAGATCAGAATCTAGGTTTATTACTCTTTCACACTTACACCACCACCTTACTTCACTTAAATGTTGTATCTGTTGGATTGATGATCTGTTGTGTTAAGCGTGTCCTTCAAAGGTTAAGTTAATTCTTTGACAGTAAAGGCATGTTATACTTTAAATGAGTAAGGGGTGAATATTGGTGCCTCTAACGCCTATAGAAATTCTTACTGTTAAAAAACTGGCTGAGCAGGGGGTGGGGGGGAGGGTGTCCATTTCAGAAAGACTCCTGAACATGTTTACACTTTAAAACTTGACCATTTTCCTCTAAGTGATGCTAAGTTCTTAGGGTTAGCCATGTGCCAAAATTGGTTTGGGGTCACAAGAATAGTGCTTATACTGTGCCAGAAGGGCTGTCCTGAAAAATCTTTATGCAGTATTGTATCTGGTGTGGGATAAGTCTGTGGCCAAATTGGAGTTTCTTTTTTTTTTTTTTTTTTTTTTTTTAAAGATTTTATTTATTTATTCGACAGAGATAGAGACAGCCAGTGAGAGAGGGAACACAAGCAGGGGGAGTGGGAGAGGAAGAAGCAGGCTCATAGCGGACGAGCCTGATGTGGGGCTCGACCCCATAACGCCGGGATCACGCCCTGAGCTGAAGGCAGACGCTTAACCACTGTGCCACCCAGGCGCCCCTTGTTTTTTTTTTTTTTTTTTAAGATTATTTATTTGTTAGAGAGAGAGAGAGAGAGAGCTCAAGCATGAGCAGCAGGGGGAGGAGCAGAGGGAGAAAGGGAAACAGACTCCCCGCTGAGCAGAGTGGCCAACACAGGCTCAATCCCAGGACCCTGGGATCATGACCCGAGCTGAAGGCAGAGGCTTAACCAACTGAGCCACCCAGCACCCTGTTTTTGGAGAAAGTAAAATTTAATTTTGTACATGCAGGGAATCCACACAGATATGAGATGCCCTGCCAAGTTGGCGTTTTAACCTGCCTGTATTGGCTGTTTCTACTTCAACTGTCCTCTCCCAGTTACTAGTATCCTTTTCACAATCTCATCAAATATATTTTTAACAATGTTTTTCTCTTAGAAGCTTAATGCAGTTAATATATAGAGAAAAAATATATGTTTTCTACTTTTGCTTCTTTAAAAAAGAAGTTGTTCATCTTATAATGGTTTCTTAGGTATTTTTCTGGCAATCTGTGAGTCCTCTTCATTATGTTATTTGTAGACAAAAGTTATTCCTAAATTAGTGTACTCTTTGACACATAAAGGTGCTTGGCAACCTGATAGCAGTATTAAAAATATAACGGTATGGTTTGCAAAGGGCCATCTGTTGTCTAGGTCCTGGTTAAAATAGGAACTTACATTGCAAGCAGCTTTTTGTTCATTATAATAACGAACTATTATATAAAAATCAGAAAATACTAAAAAAGTCATTTTAATACCGTAATGTACATCCTTCTATATCCTTTTCCATGCATATTCAACTATGTACATATATGTTTGTGTATGTATAAATATAACATTTACTTCTATGTATTATTTAAAAAGCAGTTATACTGTATGTGTCAGTAACTTTTCATCAGTCAAAGTTCTGGGTGTCTTTGAGATGTGCAGAACATGATCTTAAGTACCATAGAACATTGAGAGAACTGTTAGATAAAATTCCTACCCTCAAGATATTTATAGTCTAGCTAATTAAGATAGGACAAATATATAAGAAGAAATGTGAAGTCCAATGCCATAACTAAACACTCAGGAGGAATTAAAATTAGCCTTCAGGAGTCAGTAGAGGGGCACCTGGGTGGCTCAGTTGTTAAGCGTCTACCTTTGGCTCAGGGCGTGATCCCAGGGTCCTGGGATCGAGCCCTGCATCGGGCTCCCTGCTCCGCTGGGAGCCTGCTTCTTCCTCTCCCACTCCCCCTGCTTGTGTTCCCTCTCTCACTGGCTGTCTCTCTCTCCATCAAATAAATAAATAAAATCTTAAAAAAAAAAAAAAATCAGTAGAGATGAGCGGGTAAGTACCGATAGCAAAGTACCCGGCATGGAGTGTGGGCTTACCAAGTGGTTAATTGCTGCTTTCATCCTCATCCTCACTCCAGGCACTTACTTTAGATGTCTAAGAGAATATTGATTCCATTTATACAGGTAGAGGAGTTGAGAGGAAAAATCGTTAATATGGCAGCAAGAACTTTGAGACGTCTAAGTGTTGTCCAGGTGGAGAGCTGTTTTCTGCTCATAAAGAGCTAGAGTTCTGGTGAAGAATTCACAGCAGCTTTGAGAATTATCTACTTAGATGAGTCTTCCAAAAGGAGGACAGAGCAGTAATTGTTTTTATTTCACACAGTCCTTTTTGCCAAGTTGACACTAAATACCATGACAAATAATATTTAATCCCCATTTGTTAGTGAGTTTAAAGAAGTGAGGGTTTGTGTTTATTGTGCCAAGAGTTAAAATTTGTGTCTTTGACATTCTGGCACTTCTTGGTTTGCTTCATGGTTTAGTAGTTGGGGAAATAATAAATAACAAACTGTGTGAGAGAGAAAAGAGATTTGTTTTCTTTTTTTTAAAGTTTTCATGTCTGACTTAAATTTCCAAATTCTCAAGTGGTTTCTATTCTTGTCTTACTGGGTCTCATTATCTCTGTTTAGCTTTTCACTTATAAATCATGTTTCATATATGTGAATAGCTTTGGGAATGTGACCTTTCTCATGACCCTGTAAGCTAAGATTTTGCTTTGCATTTCCCAAAATAAATGTCACTAAAACATATACATTCTGCTTTTCCCTTAGGTAAAAACCTCTACACCAATGAATATGTAGCTATCAAACTGGTGAGTAGAACTTATATTTTTGGTAATTATGTTTTGGTGTTCTCACCCCTCACATATCTTTTTACAGGAAATAGTTGTAAGCATTTGCAAAAATACTAATTTTTCTTCCTTTGCATATGATCCCACACAGTCACTTTCCTTCAACCATATGTAGTGTTACAGTGATGAATCACTGTACAATGTATAATGCTATATAGTTAGATGATGCTAACTATAGTTTCAGCAACAGTGAATCAAAAAATAGTTTAAAAAATAGCTGGAAGAAAACAATCGCTGGAAAACTTGTAATTTCTGTGAAGTTTGTACCTTTCACGTATAATTTTAAAAGATAAAACCACTGGAAATTTTATCATTTTCTTTTGCTTCACTATGACTAATCCATTTTTTAAATGTAAGGTGTTTATTAATATACTTAGAAGTAGAGAACCAAATCCGATCATCAAATCATTGCCTTAAAAAGCTGTCAAATGTGAAAAACACATCTTGTGGTCAAATTTGAAACAAAAAGTTTACTGGGTTTTGTCAATACTAATCTTATGAATAACTAACATGATCATTAAAGATAGCATCCTGTTAAAAAATATATGTTATTTTTGAGGAAGAGTAATTTTAGAAGAAAATTCTTTATCTTATATTTAAGGTCAATACAAAATCATTTCTAGTGATATGAAATATATCATATGACTAGTTTCTATGATACTGTGTAAATGTTTATCTTCCTAGTAAGTTTCCCGGGATTTGCAGGCAGTTTGGGGCTTTATTAGTTGGAAGACAGAGGAGTTAATGATTGAAGGAAGTATCTTGTGATAATCATGATAATGCTGTTCTTTTCTAACGAATTGCACTTACCACATCCACACCTGCTCTGTGTGTGGATTGAGTTTGTCAGTTTGTAGAAAAGTCAGAGTTGTCTTGTGAAGACAACTATCAGACAGTTATCAGATTGGTTTCTCTACAAAGGTGTGGACAGGAAGCAGGGCTTAGAGCAGGTAGCTGCTAGGGAACCAAGTGTTTTCTTTTGTTTGTTGACTTGGAACTCTTGTGGGAGAAATGGGAGCAGGAAGACAGGTAACGCATGTAATAATGCAGGCCAAATACTTTCTCAGGTTGAATATCAAAGGATTAACCGTATTTTTTATTTATAGGAATTTGGTTCTGTGAAAGTGTTCCCTAGTTCATCTGCTTTTTTACTTTTTCTGTTTTATTGCTTCGGTAAGTTGGACTAGTAATAGGAAGAAGTAGCTTCTGAAACACTTTAAAATACTGTCTCATTACTGTATCTTTGTTACTGTCCCTTTATTTATCAAGACTTCTCTTGGGGCAGTCTTTTCTATCTGAATTTCTTCTTCCAAGTTCATACCAGTTAACCTCGTTAGATAAGCTTATATTGTTCACATGATGGATCATTGCATTTCACTTATAGTTTATTAAACTTTATTCTACTTTGTATAGCCAAGAGTGAAAGCTAAAAATAGACTTCATGTCATCTAGTATGGTGTGTCTTAGGAGCTCATTTCTCTTTCAAATAAATCTTAAATAAAGGCTTTTTATAGGATAACAATCTTGTCTGTGGGCCTCCTCTCTTGCTGTTGGGCTGTGTTCTCCATGGGAGATATGAGGGCAATAATTGAGCTCTTTTCTCTGTAACAGCAAAATTTGCCTTAAGCATTATAGTCCTACAAGGTAGCCGTCTGCTGTTGGTTTAGGATTTCAGGCAGACATGTGTGTTCCAGAATAACCATGATTCTGGCAAATAGCCAGCCCTCTGTGGAAATGTAATCAGCATCTGGCACAGAAATATAAGGAAGCCCTGCTGGTACTGTTTTCCTTTTACTTTGTTTGGATCTTCATTGTGGGCTTTTGTTTCTTAGATTTCTAGGAACCTTTTTAAAAAATCATGCACAACATAAAATCGTATAATGAGCCCTTCCTTTACCCCATCATCGAGATTTCTCAGGTTCTTTTTAACAGAAGTTTTTTTTTTTTTTTTTTTAAGATTTTATTTATTTATTCGACAGAGAGAGACAGCCAGTGAGAGAGGGAACACAAGCAGGGGGAGTGGGAGAGGAAGAAGCAGGCTCATAGCGGAGGAGCCTGATGTGGGGCTCGATCCCAGAACGCCGGGATCACGCCCTGAGCCGAAGGCAGACGCTTAACCGCTGTGCCACCCAGGCGCCCCTTAACAGAAGTTTTCTAACAATTGTTTAAAAAAAAACAACTCTCTGCATGCTGCTTATCTTACCGCCTTCCGCAAGACATAGACTCAGTGTTCATAATGTACTTTATTTATAGTGCTTCCAGAAGAGCACCTTGAAGCTCTAATTGTCTGAGCAGGCTTCAACTATGTGCTAAAGGAGTTGGCCTAAAGGGTATAAGTCCTTTCATCTGTGATAGAAAGCTCCTCATGTCCAACTACATGTGAC
This sequence comes from Ursus maritimus, assembly GCF_017311325.1. NCBI lineage: Eukaryota > Metazoa > Chordata > Mammalia > Carnivora > Ursidae > Ursus > Ursus maritimus. The sequence continues at coordinate 38,604,440 of NW_024425230.1, forward strand.
ATCTACGCCCACTTTCAGCCTTGTAACTCTGAAGAGTTTTTGCTTTTTTTTTAATCGGCTAGCTTAGTTACCCAACATCAGATTGAGTATTTCCTATCAAGGTGTCCACTGTGAAGTTTTAGAGTATTATGTTTGAAGAAGGATCTGTGGCTTTTTCATTCATTGCTCTTTGTGGTTTGTCAGAATCCAGACTTTCTTCAGAAGAAAACCTCCAGAAAGATCAGTCTCTGGCTCCATATTAATTTGTTGTCCTGTTTCTGTTTGGATCCTTGTGAATTACTAGGGATTTTTCTGAAGGACAGATTCCATAATTGGCTTCTTTAATGGTGCTATAGTGGAAAGATCTAAAGCCAAAGGGAGGCTCTCAAGGGTGACCCTTCTCTATTTGAAGACATAAACGAATAAAGAAGTGACTTTACAGTGTAATTAGTCTTATGTACTTTTTCTTTTGACTATAAGAATCTTGAGAAGCTTGAAGTTCAACTCTGATGATTGCTGATTTTATAATCAAAGAAGGATATGAATTCTTTTGTGGAGCTCATTAGGGGTATGAACGGTTTCAGCCTGCCTGAATTGATTTAGATAAAACCTTCCTAGAAGCAAAGGGGTAGACTAGATAACTTCAAGGAAACTTCTGAATTCTGTGATGTATGGATTCTATATCTTAAGAAAAATGTAGAAAACAACTGGGTTCAGGTAGAGCCTTCAAAGATGATCAAAGAACTGAAAAATAGGACCAGTGAGGAAAGGTTAAAGGAATTGAAATTATTTTGCCTGAATAAACGGAGTCTAAGAAATGATTGAATAGTTTTGTTATGTGAAGATAGTTGTTGTAGTATTCACTGGTTATTGAGGAGCTATTTTATTTTGTTGGGGAGAGGAGAGAAATAGGCTTCAGTTTCAGTCGTGGAGATTTAAACTACATATAAAGACCTTTGAAATCATGAAATGTGTTTAACATCAGCATGAATTATCAAGGGAAACTGGGGGGGTCTCCTTCTTTTGAGCCTATCTTTAAAAAAGGACAAGTAACCATTCACTGGAGAAAGGACAGTTTTTTCCACAAATGTTGTTAGGAAAACCAGATATCCATGTGCATTGAAGTTGAACCCTTACTTTACATCATACATAAAAAATTAACTTAAAATGGATCAAAAACCTAAATGTAAGAGCCAAAACTATAAATCTCTTAGAAGAAAACTTAGGGGAAAACCTTCATGACATCGGATTTTTTAGATATGACGCAAAAAGCACGAACAAGAGAAGAAATTAATTGGACTTTATAAAAATTAAAAACTTTTTTGTATCAAAGGACTCAATACAATGAAATGACAACCCGTGGAATGGGAGAGAAAATTTAAAAATCATCTATCTGATAAAGAATTGTATCTAGAATTTTCCATCATAACCCGTTTTTAAGTGTGCAGCTCTGTGGCATTAAGTACGTTCACATTGTTGTGCAGCCATTGCCACCATCCTTCTCCAGAATTTTTTCGTCTTTCTCAACTGAAATTCTTCCCATCACACACTGACTCTCCATCCCCTCCCTCATAGCCCTTGGCAACCACCATTTAACTTTCTGTCTCTGTAAATTTGACTAGTCTAGGTACCTCATTTTAGTGAATCATGCAGTATTCTGTGTCTGGCTTAGTTTGCTTAGTATAAGGTCTTCAAGTTTCGTCCATGTTGTAGTACGTGTCCGAATGTTTTTCGTTTTCATGGCTGAATAATATTCTGTGTGTGTGTGTGTGTGTGTGTGTGTGTGTGTGTGTGTGTGTAGCAAAAGGCAGTCACATTTTGTTTGTTTGTTGATAGATACTTGGTTGCTTCTACCTTTTGATAATTATAAATAATGCTGCTATGAACGTGGGCATACAAATATCAGTTTGAGTCCCTGCTTTCAGTTTTTTCAGGTATATACTCAGAAGTGGAGTTGCTGAATCATGTGGTAATTCTGTGTTTGATTTTTTAAGAAACTTCCATACTGTTTTCCATAATAGCTGTACCATTTCACATCCCCACCAGCAATACACAGGGGCTGCAATTTCTCCACATCCGCATGAACACTTATTTTCTATGGTTTTGATAATAGCTATCCTAATGGGTACATAGATCTACTTGCCAGGGTAATGTTTGATTTTCTTGTTAGCTAGTTGCCCAGTATACTGTCAGTTCAGAATAATTAACCAGCCAGTTCTTAAAGTTCAATGTAGAGCAAATGCGGTAGTTTGGCTGTTTTAGCTCCAGGGTCTTTAGAAAACACTGTTTTTGCGAACTGGAACATCATATTGATTAAAAATACATATTTTATTTTATTTTTTAAGATACATATTTTAACTGCATTTATAATCTTCAGTTTTCTTAAGTGTAAAAATAAATATGCATATAATGTTCCTCCAGCATTATTCGTAATAATGAAAACTGAAAACAGTCAAAATGCTTGAAAATTATGGTATATGTGTACACACACACACACACACACACACACACACAGGGAAATAGTACAGCCATTAAAATTTGTATAAAGCTTTATGGGGCACCTAGCTGGCTCAGTCAGTAGAGCATATGACTTTTGATCTCAGGGTTGTGAGTTCAGGCCCTATGTTGAGCATGGAGTCTACTTAAAAAAAAAATTACATAAACCTATTTACTGCCATGGAAAGATGTCATCATTATGTTGTTGACTTTAAAGACACCATTACAGAAGAACAAATATAGTATGATCTTGTTTATTTTAAATGTACTTTCAAGTCTGTATTATATCTAAATAAATGTATAAATAAATATTAGGAAGGACATTCACCAAAATGTTAATAGTGGTTTTCTTTAAAATGATAGGATTTCAGATTATTTTTAGTCTTTTCCTAATTTTTGTGTATTTGAAATTTTTTTCTGAGCATATATCATTTTTCTAAGAATAATACTGTTTATCACCCAAAATTCATCATAAAACTGGCAGGGAATACATGCCAGTCTTTAATTAAAAGGTTTGGCATCTGGTTTCCTAGGAGAATACATTTCAGGAGAATACTTCCTGGCAAGGGAGCTATCCTTGAATGATGGCTTATACAGACTATTTGTACTTAAATATCCATGGAAGGGATTCTATATACTTCAGCCTCATCTTCCCCTAGCTGTGCTTTCCAAGAGAAATTGTGGTAAGAAAATGCTATCATATATGGATATCATCTCTAAAATATTAAGTGGTCTTAGCCCTGGTTTACTTTGAAAACCTAGGAATGGAAAAATTTTATTTGTCTAAATCTGATCACAATTTCTCTTCTTGGGTTTCAGGAACCAATAAAATCACGTGCTCCACAGCTTCATTTAGAGTACAGGTTTTATAAACAGCTCGGCAGTGCAGGTAAGTCAAGTCTGTTTTCTCCATGTGGTTAGTTAGCATATAGCTTAGCTGAAAGCCCACAAGTATGCACATTTTCTTGTCTAGGTGACCTTTTTTTTGCCAGACCATGTATCTCTCCTGCTTGCTGGGTAGGTAAATAAACATAGTCAACTAAAGCTACTCGTTCTCTGGCTCCTGGAGGGACAGTTGACTGGGGATCTGTGATGTGCCGTGAGCATGCCCACAAATCAGCCTTTGAATGCTTTCACCCATCTGAAATACACATTGTATGGAGTATTGCTTTTTGGTAGTTTCCTTCTCTTTTCATTTCTTTACACCAAAAGAAAAGAGGAGGGGTTGGTAATTTGCAAGCAATATTTTATCATATTGAGACTATATATCCATTTTAAAGACATACTAAAATATACCTTCCAAAATACCATAACACTGTCATTTTATCCATTGTTCTCTTAATTTGAAAGACCTGACTTAGGTTATCGTAGTAACCTGTGACCTTTGGGGATTTTTTAATTAAATTTATAATTTTTTAAAACATGCCTATTTTCTACCTAAAAGCTCTAATTTCTGAAATATCTTACTGGCTTCCAGAAAAATACCTTGACTGCAAATGTTACCAACCCTAAGGAGGTTATATCTATAGGATACCTCTTGCAAAAGACATAATTGTTCACTAGTTTCATTGTTTGGCATTAGTTGACATTCCTCTGCTTTATGCTTTCTTCAGTGTGACAGTTTTATGTGAATGACTGAAACATGTTTTTATTTCAAGCACCACTATTGGAAGTACTGTTGAAGGAATTTGAGTTTCACTTCTTAGAATATATAGAATTCTGTGAGAGCCACACGGTGTTATTCAAGTGGCCTTATATCCCGACTGTGGCAGTAATCAGCGATAGCCATAACCTAGCAAGGCCAAGAAAGGCATCTGTCTTTCACTGAACCTCAGCGGGTTCTTGCTCACAGTAGCCTTTCAGAATGTGTTTGTTCAGTGATTATATTCTTAAATATGGAATGTTCCAGGCATAGGATTTAAGATAGGCAACTGAGTTCACAGGACATTTGTGTAACTTGAGTCTTGTCTTCCCATAACTAAACTTTTAAAGTTGGCTGGTATGTTGTTCCTGTTTTTATAAATTCAGGGTGACAATTATCACAGCTCATTTATGATAACTATGTTTATACATGTTTCACAGATCTAAGGCTCAGGTAAAAACATGCTAGATCCAGCACAGCTTAGAAGTTTGAGGGGGCCTGAGGAAGGTGACCAGGCAAGTCTGCAGGATTTCCTCTGTAAGCCCTTCCCAGTAGACCCACCAAATCAGGCCAATCTTCCCTTCTCAATATGTAGCCAAAAATGTCATGCACCTGTTATGTAGGAATAGCATCTTTGCTACTGGGTTCATGCTCTTCCCAAATACAGGAGAATATTGCAGATTCTTGAAGTTTTTTTTTTTTTAATTTTAATGTTTTTTTATTATATTACGTTAGTCACCATACAGTACATCCCAGTTTCCGATGTAAAGTTCGATGATTCATTAGTTGCGTATAACACCCAGTGCACCATGCAATACGTGCCCTCCTTACTACCCATCACCAGTCTATCCCATAGATTCTTCAAGTTTTGACATTGTGCATACACTGAAAAGGATTAAATAGGGAAAGGATTGGAGGAAAGGGACTTTTAAAAAATTGCATTTCACTTAAGGCAGCAAGGAAAAACGGCAACCTCTGAGATGAGTGGGAGTGGCAAGAGCTCTGTTTGAGTGGTCAGGCCATTTGTTGGCCATCATTGGTCTCCCTCCCAGTACTTCTGGCAATCATTTCAAGGTCACAAAGCCTTCCAGGTCTTACATGAAGTTCAGTGGTGATTCCTGACTCCTTTTCTGCCTTCTGAGGTAGTTCACTGCTCTTAAAAGTAGCTATGGTGGGTGTAATCTTTTTTTTTTTTTAAAGATTTTATTTATTTATTTGACAGAGACAGCCAGCGAGAGAGGGAACACAAGCAGGGGGAGTGTGAGAGGGAGAAGCAGGCTTCCCGCCGAGCAGAGAGCCCGATGCGGGGCTCGATCCCAGGACCCCGGGATCATGACCCGAGCCGAAGGCAGACAGTTAACGGCTGAGCCACCCAGGCGCCCCTGGGTGTCATCTTTTTAATATTCTTGCCTGCAGCTAACAAGGTAGACACAAGCTTTTCTAAGATAGGAAGTGCTTCAGAAATCTGTTACAATTTCTACTCAGTGTAAGAATCTTTCTGTATATATGTTTTATAGATATTTCACTATCACCACTGTCCAGCATGAATACATGCTCTCTCACTTTCTCTCTTTCCTTCCCTCCCTCCGTCTCTCTCCTAGTTCTGTTATGTTCCTCTTAAATGAGCCTCATAAAACAGCACCACTAACTCTGGATATGGAGATACTGGCATTACTATCTTCCTTGGTCTGAACACAATATTGCTATTAATTTAGATTAGCTATCTTAACAACCATTTCACTAGTTGACTTTTATGCTTTTATGGAGTTTTACTCAGCTGAAACCTTTACATCTTTTTGATGTAAGTTGCCATCAACCCAGACTTTCTGCATTTTGTGGTTATATAATTGATTTTGAGCACCTAAACCTCTTAAATGCCATATTGGTATTTTTTTCAATCCTGATTCTGTTCCTGGTGATCATGTATTGAACGTTCTATAACTGTAATTGCATATTCCACCCCCCGGCCCTGCAGTGAGACCATAAGCTCTGGAGAACACGGCTTGTATCTTTTGCTTCCTTGTGTCTCAAGTTTATCTCAAGGCCCAACATAGTTCATTCACATGATAGGCAGTTAGGAAGTATTTTGGTGAAAGAAAAAAGTTAGGAAGATTTGATAATCATGCCTTTTTAGATTTTTGTCAAGTTATTAATAAAAATATTTCCTGGGGATGGCCAAAAAAGGAAATTTATTTTCAAAGTAAATCATTTGACAAGAAAGTAGACAAGTTTTCACCATGTCTTATTATAAATGTGGGCATGAACACCCCGTCCTTACAAGCATGAGCATTTTCTCTCCCTCTTTTTCTAGAGTGAGTTCCAGCTGCAAATGTGACTCATCAGTAGTTAATATTTAAACAGCCAGAGCTTATATGCCACTCTCTTCAGAACCAAGGTGATGTGGCGTTGTAAATAAACAACCTTTCATGCCAAAGGCACACAGTGACCATTATTTATCACAGGCCAGTGATTTGCAAAATATTTGGGTATTATGACAAGGAATACTTAAAAAAAAAAAAAAAAGCCCATTGTGACTTAGATTTGTTCAAGGAATTAATCAGTGCTTGTAAAATGGATGAGGGGTGCCTGGGTGCTGCAGTTGGTTAAGTGTCCCACTTCTGGTTTCAGCTCAGGCTGTGAACTTGGAGTCGTGGTTTCAAGCCCTGCATTTGGCTCTGCGCTCAGTACAGAGTCTGCTTGGGTTTCTCTCTCCTTCTCCTTCTGGTCCTCCCTATCACCCAACCAGTGCTCATGCGCTCTCTCTCTCTCTCTCTCTCAAATACATAAATAAATCTTCTAAAAAAAATGGATGAAGTTTTTTGGGAGGAACGAGTGCTTATTAATTTAAAGAATGCTATTCTGACCGGAGTGTGAGACTTTAAATTCGCAAAATAGGAACTTTTGTGTGGCTTGAGAGTATGACCATTTCTTAAGTACTCAGGTCTTAATCATTACCTTGGGTTTTTGACCCCTATATTGCCCTGACCATATGATCGGGAAATTCTTATCAGTTCTGTATCCATGGGAAGATAGAATGGTAGCACTGGATGATTGTGAACATGGTTTAAGTTGGAACTTTTCCTGATTGTCCATTCTGTTCCTTGTTTAACATCTAACACCTTCCCTTCCATTCCATTCTGTTCTTTTGTGGACAGTCACACTTCACGCTTTGTTTGCTGATTGTAGCTTTGCCCTCAAGAAATTTCAAGACCTGGTTATTTACTATGACAGGTGATATCTCAAGAGTAATCAGAGAAGAAAGTAAAGGGGGAGGAGTCCCTGGGTGTCTCAGCATGTTTAGTGTCTGCCTTCAGCTCAGGTCATGATCCCAGGGTCCTGGAATTGAGCCCCACATCAGGCTCACAGCTCAGCAGGGAGCCTGCTTCTCCCTCTCCCTCTGCTGCTCACCCAGCTTGTATTCTCTCGCTCTGTCAAATAAATAAAATAAAATAAAATAAAATAAAATAAAATAAAATAAAATAAAATAAAGGGGGCGTTGAGGGCCCTGAAACTGAGAATGATGATCCTGATCTTTGTAATGGCTCTCAATTTTTCTTTTTTTATTCACCATAGAAACTAAATTATAAAATATTAAAGGATATTTTGAAGTGGTGATCCATGCCCTCAGCACCCTAACTGAGGTACATTTCATTTGAGTATCTCTTCTTTTCATATGCAGACATATTTCATAGTTAATCTTAGTTCCATGTAACTACGTCTTCACTTAGCATTATAACATTTGTCATGATGCTGCAGTCTTCGTGTTTCTGATCACTGTATAACAGCCCATCAGCCTCATAGGCCATAATGTTAGGCACCCGTTTTAATGTGTTGTCAGACATTTAGATTTTTTTTTTTAAGATTTTATTTATTTGACAGAGAGAGACACAGCGAGAGAGGGACAAGCAGGGGGAGTGGGAGAGGCTGAAGCAGGCTTCCCACTGAGCAGGGAGCCCGATGCGGGGCTCAATCCCAGGACCCTGGGATCATGACCTTAGCCGAAGGCAGACACTTAATGACTGAGCCACCCAGGTGCCCCTAGATTGTTTTTATTTGAGGAAATCATTTCCCCTATTGATTTCTGAAATCCCAGTATTATAACTCAAAACTTGTATTTGTTCTCCCATTTACCCCCATATGATGGTGATTTTCAAGTGTTTAAAGAGCTAGTAAGCGGTAGGTTAGGTTTATTCCAAATGATTTAAAACAAAAATTATTGAAAGAAACTATAGGAACATTAAATTCTGGCTTTGTATAACAATTAGAACAGCATGAAAATAATTTAAATGTCATCAGTATAGATCTGGATAAATAAATGATGACATATTTATACTGTGGAATTAGCTATTAAAAAGAAGGTAGAGCCCTACGTATTGATATGGAAAGATGCCCCAATATGTTTTTTAAGTGAAAAGGTTTGCAAAATAGTATATTGTCATATTTGTATAGTATAAGAAATACATATATAATACAGGTATGTCCATATGAGCATAGAAAATATCTGATTGGATATACAAAAAATTTAATAATGATTACCTTTGAAGAGTGTGATTAGAAATAGGAAGTGGTGGCACTCTTAAGTTTTTACATTAATCCTTTAGTATTTTTGCATTTTTTTTGCCCCGATCATGTTTATTATTATTGTTGTTGTTATTATTATAACAGTTTTTTAAAAGACTACGGCAGTGGATTTATGGTCTCCCTCCTTCCTCTTATATCACCAAGCAACCTGTTTATGTCCCCATTTGTCCTGAGTCATGTGTTAACAGTTTCAGGCATAAGTTCAACAAATGATAATAAAGTGCCACAATATCATGTTTCCTTTCTTTCCAAACACCTTCTTATAGAAAGAATAACAAATTGTGAACTGGAATGAGTTGTCTTATGCGGTAGGATTTCCTGTCTTTTAGGGGAAGGGCAGTTTTCAGGCAGCAGTTGAATGGTTATGCTTTCAGGGTGTTGTGAGGGAGATTTATGCATTGGGTAGAAAGTTAGAGTACATGACTTTTTAAAGAACTATTTGAACTCTAAGATTGAATACAAAATTTTTAAAAACCACATGTTACTGTACAAGAAACATCCTGGTGCAGGTATTTTATACTTGGTATCTTCCTTGGTTTCAGAAGATATAAAATTATTTTTTTAAGTTAATTGCATTATAAATTAACCCTGGCAAAGTGGACTTCCAATGACCAAATGAATCAAAATGGGAACATTGTCTGGTGTTTTCACATAATTGGATGGCTGGGGGTGGGGTAGATTTTTCTTTGCGTATTGTGGTTGAACTCATTGCATCTGAGATTACTGGAGAATTTCTAAAGTTATTACAAAGAAAAACAATATTATTTTTTAAATGTGAAACTGCAACTATATGTAAGGACCATGAAAAAGTAGTCTTCTTTTCCTCACTGTTGGAAAATACTTTCTTCAGTTTTTTTTTATTTCTTTTTTTTTTTCATTCCTTCTTAAATCCCTGTGTTCTTGATTTTTCAAAGCACAAAGGGCTTGGCATTAAGCACAATTATGCTTTTCTTTTCATATGTAGTTTCTATAGATTGTTCTGAATATATAAGAGTAGCAGTCAGGGTTTAAAGAGCTACTCTGGATTCCCTGGAACTTGCTTGCCCTCCTAGTTGCTTTAGTATTTGTTTGGCACAATGGGCCAGCATCAAAGAGAGAGCAGCAGTATTTAATCGTCTTAATTAAAGGCTGTAAGCTTTGCAGTCAGCAGGTGAAAGTAACCATCTTTCTTATTTTCTTTTCATTTTTTTGTTAGTCATCAGTGTTGTGTTGTGTTATAGTCACTATGGGTAAGTCCCAAACTCATTTTCCTGTTAGGGGATTGTTTTTAGGTTTCCCTGCACTCTCAGGATCCTTTTACTTAGGAGAGTATATACATCATCAATTTTAAAATTTTCCAGCCCACTAATCCTTTATCCAGTACACCTCCCACTTTTGCTGGTATCCTAACGCAAAGGAATAGGACTTGGTGGATGACAGGTTTGAGGCAAAGATGGGCAAAACCAGAGGCCTAAACAGGAGGCCTACACATAAGAGAGGGGACAGTATGAGCCTGAAGGTTCATAGCTACATATGGACTGGCTGCATGGTAAAGGCCTAGAATATGTTTGATAAATAAATAAAAGATGAATAAACAAGAACCAAGCATGGCAGCTGAAGTGACAAGAGAGAAAGGGAAAAGGAATGCATGAGCAAGGGCATGAACAGATGAAAGAGGATGGGGGAGGGAGGAATAGGCAAATGGCAAGAAAATAGGACTCTAGATAGGGAAATGAGAATGCAAGTAGATAAAATATAGTGAAGGCCTCTGACTTAGCCAGAAGGAGGTATAAGGTTACCTTCTCTTAACTGTTCTCAGAGTTAACAGTTTCTTGGGAACAGTGATTTTGAATAATAACTTTGGCCTTTTTAGTAAACGTATTAGAGTAGGTAATGGTAAATTCTCACCGTTTCACTTGGCATTTGGAAAGGCCTCACTGTAGTATAGACGTACACTACAATGATCTTTTGCTTCTGGAGCCTTCTTAATTTTATTGAGAGATCCTAAAGGTAGTGGAAGAACTCTTCTTGCTCTGGTTAAACACTTAATTCCACTTCTACCAGCAACTTGCCTGGGAAACTTTCTCAGGGACTCTGGGAATAAATGTCATGTCATAGTTGATCTAAGCCTGAGCTGCCGTGGCCCGATTTTCAGCAGCTATTCTAATCTGCTAATGACCATTCTGTTTTGGATGTCTTGTAAAGAAGATGTTAATCCTCAAATTTAAAAAGACAACAAGATACTGAAATTTCACAATGTAACAAAGCCCCGGCAAAATCTTATTGGGCAGAGAAAGTAAGTAAACTTAAGTATCCAGTAGGTTATTTCACTTTTCCCATTTTTGAGCATAGGGGAGTTTATTACAGTAGGCAAACATGAGCTAGGAATGTTTTTATACAGGTATTTTTTTCTTGTGTGTGTACGTACACATTTCCCCAGCAGATGCCTTGGGCCTTCCACCCATTATCCCTTACCTAATTATAATAGAGTGGTAGAAAATAGTCCTAGAAGTGTTTAATTAAAGCAAAGGCCCAGAACTTCCCCACAGTGAAAAAGTGGGATTTTTTTTTTTTAATGATTTTTTATTATATTATGTTAGTCACCATAAAAAAGTGGGATTTCTTGTTCGCATGGTACCCTCAAACTTTATGCCTTAGAAGGCTGCCTTTGTTACCTCCAAAACCTTTTTATAGCCTTGGGCAACTAAGTTTTGAAATATTTCTTTCCAAAGTAAATAAACCATTTATGTTGAATACATATGCCGTGTATACAACTGAGAAGCTCAGAGCTACCCTGTGCAGTCCACTTCATCCACTGAAACCTTTATTTTTTTTTTAAAGATTTATTTATTTATTCGATAGAGATAGAGACAGCCAGCAAGAGAGGGAACACAAGCAGGGGGAGTGGGAGAGGAAGAAGCAGGCTCATAGCGGAGGAGCCTGATGTGGGGCTCGATCCCAAAACGCCGGGATCACGCCCTGAGCCGAAGGCAGACGCCTAACCGCTGTGCCACCCAGGCGCCCCTCACTGAAACCTTTATGCCCTGAATAAAGACAGTGTTCATAGAGCTGATCAGACTTTGCAGTTTTGAAATTTGTAGGAGGGAATGGCTTCATATGTCATCAAACAAGATAGGAGGTGCTGGTTGGTACCAGAAAAAGAGCTTTGAATCTAGGCAACTGTTAAATTAACAGGAATGTGGTACTCCTGCAAAAGAGGAATAAAGCATAGATCTGAAGAAAATCATCAGAAAGTGTGAGATTAACAAAACCTTCCTGTAATGTTGTGAACTTCCTTAGGAGTGTATTATAAACAAGCTGGGCAAACACAGGAAAATTAAAAATAAGAACAGCTGAGGAGAGATTGCGAAGATGGGAATTTTACTTAAAATAGAAGTGAACCATGTAACGAGTAGCTGTGAACAAGAAGCATACCTCCACGGAGCACTTAAGGAATTTAGAAGAAACTTTTTGGTTTTTGGTCTCCAGTTGGATAGAAAATTTTCATAAGAGATGAAAGGACGAAATAGTGAACTTGGTAAAAGAAAGTGAAATCTGGACTTTTCTTGCCACGTATATTTTTCAGAAGTCTCTCTTCAGAGGTAATGTAGAGGGAAAGACACATACCACTAAATTTGGAGAAAACTGATCTTAATGAGTATAAATGGGCAGCTTTGAAGTTACATTTGAGGACCGTAGAGTTTTAGACATATGCCGTCTCTGTAGGTAATGTGAATAAGTGGAAACAGCTAGGAAGTGCAGGGAGGAGTAAAGTTTAATCCAGTTTTTCCTGCCATTTTTTTGTTTTGTTTTTTTGTGTTTTTTTTTTTTAAGATTTATTTACTTATTTGAGAGAGAGAGAACGTGCTTGCATGGCGGGAGTGCGGGGGCGGAGGGTAGAGAAGGGCAGAGAGAAAGGGAGAGAGAAATTCAAGCAGACTCCTTGCCGAGCTTGGAGCCTGATGGTGGGCTCCATCCCACGACCCATGAGATCATGATCTGAGCCCAAACCAAGAGTCAGACGCCCGACTGACTGTGCCCCCTTCCCACTGTTTTTTTTGACTCCACGTTAACCATGTGCCCCTGCTGTGCCTCAGTTTCCTTGTGCATACAACAGGAAAACCTTTTTCTTACAGTTTGCAGACCTGCTAGGGTTGAATGAAGTAATGTCTATAAAGGCCTTGAATTCTTAAGGGAAATGTGCCGTATAAATACAAGGCAGTTACTGTTTTACTTTGAAACTGAAGATCTAACTTTCCTGTAGAAATGGAAATATCCTATTAACATTTCTCATAGCTTTAAAAATCTCAGAATGTAGAGATAACAGTTTCATCTTTGAAGAATTTTTGATGGATTCTCAAGCAGTAGCAACTTCATATTTTCTAGTCTTTCTGATTCAGTAGAGCAGAATTCCAGCTATGGTGGAGCCATCACATCTGTGATCTTGAGGGTACTGTTTCTTTCAGAGGAGTGAATATGGTCCTATTGAAATACAGTTACACTCACTTAAGCCTCCTTGGTGAGAACAAACACTTCTACTTGCAGAGCTCTGTAGCCTTTCATGCCAGTTTGGAGGGGGCACTTGGTCACAGCGGTCTTGTAATATCTAGGAAAAGAACCCCAGGAAAAAAAAATCACATTACCATACCTGTTTTTGTTCTGTAAAACCAAGTTGAAACTATTATGCAAGAACCAGGCCAACTGGTTCAGTTAATGTTTGGTCCTTATCATAACTGGATGCATTTATGAATTTGCAAAAGAAGTGGTATTATTAGTGCTGAACTAGTGAAACATCACAAGGCAGGTTTATTATAGCATCTGTAGGACTGTTCGTGAATACCAGTGCCCTTAGAAAAGGAAGGATACATATAATTGGGCTCCCTCCTGCCTCCAGTTTGGAAAATGAGATTTCTTATGAAGCCAGATAGTGTAAAGGAACAGATGGTAAGTACTTGAGGCTTCGTGGGCCGTCAGTCTCTCTTGTAACTTTTCATCTCTTTTCCCGTAGCACAGAAGCAGCCATAAACGATGAGTAAATGAATGTGCTGTATTCCAATAAAGCTGTATTCATGGACACTGTAATTAGAAATTTTTTAAAGATTTTATTTATTTATTTATTTATTTATTTGAGAGAGAGAGAACACAAGCAGGGGTAGGGGGTGTGAGGGAGAAGCAGACTCTCTGCTGAGCAGGGAGGCCAGTGCGGGGCTCGATCCCAGGACCTGATCACAACCTGAGCCAAAGGCAGATGCTTAACCAACTGAGCCACCCAGGTGCCCCTGAAATTAGAATTTTATGTCGTTTTTGTGTATGACAAAATATCAGTCTTTAAATTGTTTCAAACATTTAAAAATGTAGAAACCATACTTAGTTCTCTCATCATACAAAAGTATCCAGGCCAGATTAAAGCCTCTAAAGGAGAGGCTCAACAAATGTTTGTTAAATTGATGAAATCTCAGCGTATAAGCTCTTTGAACGGTATTTGACTGGCAGTGCAATCACCAGCTTAAGTTGAAACTTCTTTCCTTCACGTGTGCTTCTTCTCCAAACTCAGCCTCTTCTTTATTTGCTTGTGCCAGTAATTATTAACTGTGTTAAGGAAGCAGAATAGAGATACGAATGAGTAATTGAAGATATTAGAATGAAGTCTCCCACATTATTTCTGCAAATATTTAGTATACAGTTAGACATCTGTATTCATTGCTACCTACGAACAGAGTATCCAAGAACTCCATGGTTAAAGTTTTGGAATTGAAGCCCATGGAAGGTAGGAATTATGTGTAGCTCTCATCAGTATAGTGGCTATAGCATTGCAACTCTGCAGACATAAACGGCTTATCAGCAGCTAGAGAATTATTTGGACACAAACACATTGAACCAATGGTCATATCTTGTCAACTTTTTGCTTGGCTCCACTCTCAGCAGGTGCAGTTCAGAAAAGACAGCCTTAGATCTCTTAACTCTGCTACCTAAAAACTAAAGTAACTTTAGAGGATGAATTTGCAATTATCTATGCACAGCTTACCCAAAGGAAAAGAAAGTTTTTCACTTAAAAAATTAGTTTGGAAGTTCTAGGGAAAACTAATATCACTGAAGGTTTATAAAAATATTTAAAAGAGGGGCACCTGGGTGGCTCAGTCGATTAAGCATCTGACTCTTGGTTTTGGCTCAGGTCATGATCTCACGGTTGTGAGATCAAGTCCCATGTCAGGCTCCGTGCTCAACATAGAGTCAGCTTGAGATCTTTCCCCTCCTTCTTCTCCCTCTCCCTCTGTTCCTTCCTGCATGTGCATGTGTGCGCTCTCTCTATCACAAATAAATAAACAAATAAATATCTTAAAAAATTTTTTTTAAATAGAAAAACATATAAAAGAAAGATTAAAGTTTTGGTCACTGCCATGCTGAGTCTCTCTGTTCGCAGTTACTATTACTATATATATTTCCTTAGTCTTTTTTATGTATATATTTTTCATTAAAATTTCTCTGATTTGAAGATAAGTATCAAGTGGGAAGGAATAAATTTCAGACAGTGCTGAGTTTCTTTTAGCCTTATTTTTTAAATTTTAATTCTAGCATAGTTAACAGTGTTCTGTTAGTTTTAGGTGTACAATATGGTGACTCAACAATTCTATGCATTACTTAGTGCTCATCATCTTAATCCCCATTAACTCTTTCACCCATCCCCCCACCCACCTTCCCTCTGGTAACCTGTTTGTTCTCTAGAGTTAAGAGTCTGTTTCTTGGTTTGTCTTTGTTTTTGCTTTGTTCTTTTGTTTCTTAAATTCCACATATGAGTGAAATCATGTGGTATTTGTCTTTCTCTGTCTGACTTATTTCACTTACTAGCTTTATGATTTAATATAGATTTAAGAGATGAGATATTAAACAGGTGAAATGAATTAAATGTCCAGTTGAATATTATGATTGAAAAATAATTCTGGGGCGCCTGGCAGGGTCAGTCAGTGGAGCATGAGACTCTCCATCTCAGGGTTGTGAGTTTGAGCCCCATGTTGGGTGTAGAGATTACTTAAAAATAAATAAATAAAAATTTTAGAAAAATAATTGTAATACTGAAAATACTGAAAACAGTTCTAGGGAGAAAATAAATCATATTAGAGAATAAGTTGGCAGGGGCTCATCTGTGTGCTAGTTTGCTTATTTCCTGTATGGAGACACTGTCACTTTAGGGACTTAGTACCTAATTTGAGGTGTAGACTTGTTCAAAATCCTAAATTACCTCTTAGAACACCTTATTTCAGTTCACTTGGCTGCTAGGATAGTCTAATAATCAGTCAAATAACTAGATGACCACCAGCTGTCACAGATCACATCTAACTACCAGTTTCTAGGTATCTTTTTGAAAATGCTAGGATTTTAGGACCACCTGGGTGGTTCTGTTGGTTAAATGTCTGCGTTTGACTCAGGTAACGATCCCAGAGTCCTGGTTTGGAGCCCTGCATGGGGGGGGGGGGGGGTCCTTGCTCAGCGGGGAGCCTTCTTCTCCCTCTCACCCTGCCTGCCTCTCCCCCTGCTTGTGTGTGCGCGCTCTCTCTCTCTGTCAAATAAATAAAGAAAATCTCAAATAGATAAATAAAATGCTAGAATGTCAAGGGTGACACTTTTTCTAAGGAAACCAACTGTTAAAAACAGGAGTCACATGTGAGGTTAGGAGCTAAAGTTAGCACACAGGTGAAAATCACACACCATCAAAGTTAGCCTTGAAAAATCCCTTGCATTGCCTGTAGAGTGTATAGTCCAACTGGACTCGTGTATATGATCATGGTCAGTAAGTACGTATTGCAGAGTTTGGATATATTGTATATACAGTGCTTCATCTGCAAAATATTTAATGGCAGTTTTAAATTTAAACTTCGGCTAAATATGTATCATTAAATTTGAGTAATAAATTTGGTTCTTATGCCATTCCACATTCCACTCTTTCTTCATTTTAGTAATTTTTTGAAAAGCTTGACCTAGCAACTATGCTAGCTGTTTTCTTCTGTTTTCTACCTGTAAGTTCCCTAAGGGCAGAGTCTGTGTCTTTTTATTTTTTCACTCCCTAACCCATCTAGTATAGTGTTTTGCACATAGTGAGTGTTTAGGAAATGATGGTTAGAGAGGAGGAAGATGAGCAGTTGTGTGTGTGTGTGTGTGTGTTGGTCAACACCATTTTGATTACCATTAACAGAGTCTATTCCAGTTGGCTTAGATCCAAAAGGAAGATTTACTGGAAGATCACAGGGATGCATCTTGGAACCAAGGAAGGAAATATTATACGGGTCTCACTAGGGATTGGTACAAAGTACTTGAAAACCTCTAGAAACCAAGACAACTACTCTTTGTCTCTGGCTTTCTGTCTAGCTCTTCTGGACTCTGACACTTTATTTGACTCTCCTGCTTAGGGCCATAAAATCTCTTGCCTCAGTGTCTGCTAGCCCTCTTCTTTTTCTCCACATTACCAGCTTTCTCTGCTCCTCCTTACATTTGGTAGAAAAAGGCCTTTCACAGAGCCCCTGTTGGTTTAAGTCCCAGCAGAGATTGACTGCAGCCCTGTGTCCTAATTGCAAGTTCCTGGGTAAGGGACCGGCTGACTCTGCTTGGAACAGCTTTCCAGTCCTGGCCCAGATACCTTAATCGGGGGTACAGAATCATGTAGTCTCCACCATTCCACAGAGAGAAGGTTCTCTAAGAATGTGGCTTAAGAACTGGGAAAAAACAGTTGATAGTGTGGTAAGAGAAGGGTGAGTTTACGGACCATAGTTTTCTTTCTCTTCATTTAACACTTGCTAAAGAAGCAAAGCATTTTGCCTTAAGACATTTCAACATCTTGAGATTCTCTAAGTAGGGAGTCTGAAGACAGCAACTGTGTGTTGTCCTGGCATAGGGCAATTCGTATTCCCAGGAATAGAACTGCCTCTTTCACAATTAATTGTGCCCGTGTTTATTGTACTTATCATACTCTTACTGGAAAAGTGTTATCCTAGGAGGCAGACCTGCTTTGGGCCTTTGTTAACAGAGGCAGAGCTTTTTAAACTTTGAGGCGGTCTGGAATGATGAATTGAAATTTAAAGCCACATCTGCCCAACTTAAGTACCTGTTCCTTTCAGCACGAGTGGCTCCTTTCAGCATGAGTGTTTTACTTATTTGAAATAAGTTAACATTAGGGCAATAGCAGAACCTCATATTAAAAACAAATGGAAAAGTCCTGTCCATTGGGTAAAGAGGTGCAGGGGGGTGGTGTGTGAAAATATCTGAGCCTCTGAATATACTTTGCAGAAGGAGCAACCCCAGTGTCACTGTTGTGCCTCTGAGGGAGCAGAACCTAAATATAAAAGTGTCCTTGAGCTGGTGACTCAGCAGCAGGAGCCTGAGACTGGTGTATGAAAAGCATCTCCGGCTCACAGTGTATGGAATGAACTTTAGACAAGGAAATGTGGTTGAGTCATCATCTTTTCCTTTTAAAGTGTGTATGTGCATGGGTGGATGTTTCCAAATCTACCTTCGTTGTCTAGAAAACATTTTAAAAGGACATTTAAATACTTTCATTGATGTTACGGCATAAATCCAATCTGTGGCTCATGCTTCATTTTATGAAGAAAGAATAGAAAAGGTTATTTTCGTGTACTGGGCTGGGAAGGGTGTAATTCACATACTTAGTACTAATAATCGCTGGTCTTTAATGGAGCTAATTTACTGCTGATAGTTCTGTGAATTTCTATTCATTCTTCCAAGGATCATGACCTAAACTTTGATTAACTAGCCTCACTAGTTAGCCAAACAAAGGGAACTGATATTTCTGAGGCCCAGTGTTTGGTACACTTCTGGACTAGGATACATTGTATTGTTGTGTGTCCTTTGTGTGTATTTTTCACAGTTTAGAGCATTAGGACATTTCTTATATTATGGCTAACAGTGTGCTCTGTGGTATAGTGAAAAATAAGCAGAAAAGTTTGTATGTAATGCTGTAAGAGACTTGCTTATCTGTTAGAGTCAAACCCCATGTGGCCTTTCTTTGCCCCTTAAAACTCTCAAATAGCTCTAAAGCATATTGAGTAATTACCTTTAATTACACACATAAAATTTGTCCCTCTCCCTCCTGGGGCAGGGGACTTCTATTTTAAACATTTTCCTGGTGAAGGCTTGTTGTGCAAATAATTTCTTTAATTGCAAACAGTGTTGAGTGTTTATTAGAGAAATTGGCCTGCATGCCACCTCACAGTAACACAGAGTACCGACACCTTCCGTGCATTGTTTTGCAAAGTGCAGAACTGCTAGAGATACTTGCTTAGTCTGAACAGAATCTGTTAACTTGGATTTTGTCTTCTTTTAAGGAACTTCATGAAAAATAGAAGGCAGGGTTCCAAAAATAGACCCAAGTAACTTATATGTAAGTGAATTGACCTGGCGAATTGTGATTAGTTGCAGAAAACCACAGGTCAAGGTTGGGGGGGGAAGTCGATCACCAAAGCCTGTCAGTGGGAGCTTGCTTATAAACTGACCCAGAACCTGAAGTTTCTGATGCCGTTTTCTCCTTTCATTCTAGCTCATACTTTATATGTCTTTCGTTGTTCACACCTCTCTTATTATGTACCTGCATGTTTCTCTTCCTTTGGTGTCCTCATGGCCATTCTTCAGTCATTAAGAATGACTTAGTGATTGCCCGTAGAGAATGCTTTTTTAAGGAGGGCAGAGACAGGAGAAGTTTCAGCCCAAACTAAGGGTTAGAGTAAGCTCAGTGACCAAAATAAGACTGGCTACAGCCCTCAGACTCTCTCCCCTCCTAACTCAGTTTGTCAAGGTTAATCATTAAGAAGGAAGATAATATTTCGCAGCATCCTCAAAGCTGTGGAGTACTATGGAATCAAAGAGATGAGTCACTGAAGTGAATTATTCCTTTGAGTTATGAGAAGGTAGAAGAGCACGTATCTACTGTTTTGTATTAAAACCGAACGAATTCCTTTCCAATGTCTGTCAGTGTCGTTGGTGAGAGAGAATATTTTAAGTTCCAATAACAGACCACATGAAGATAGATAAGTCCTTGTACCTCCTTTCAAAATAGTAATCCAATTGCTAATTAAGCTCATTAGTATTTGTAGAATACTTACCTATAAACATGCTTAAGACAAAAACCATCAAAAACCCCCAATTTTTAACATTTGTGACCAATTATATTGTCATCTTCTTTCAACAACTCGTAAGCAAGTAATTTATATTCCTCCCACTTAAAAGAAGAATTTGTCAGCTCTGTACACCTCTGTACTCTTGTGCTTTCAACAGTCTGACACAATTTTAATTTTTCCCTACATTTTCCTTGTTTTTTTTTTTTTTTAAGATCCATTTATTTATTTTAGGGAGAGAGACAGAGACAGTCGGGTTGGGGTGGGGGTGGGGGTGGGGAGGAAGGGGCAGAGGGAGTCCCAAGTAGACTCCCCAGTGAGCGCAGAGCCAGAGGCAGGGCCTGATCCCACACCCCAAGATCACAACCCCAGCCGAAACGAAGAGTCAGACACCAACAGACTGCCCCACCCAGGTGCCCCACACTTTCCTCTTTCTTTGTACTTCGTATGGCTTTAATTCATCATTCCTTAGCAGCCTGTGGTGGTCTTGTGCTAGTAATGACTTTAGTCAGAATGCAAGGAGATGAAAGCTGAGCATCATCTGTGTCCACAGCACTATGCTGAGTAGTCGAGGGCCCCAGGGCTATGAATCACATGGTCTCTGCCCTTCAGGAGACTAGAGGAAAAGAAAATTTAATGTTTGCTGAGCTTCTGGTATGTTTATTATGAGGTACTGTGCTACTGTCAAGGAGCTCACTAATACATGTGAATATAATGCAGACAGAAACAGTGGAATGTTAGTTTTTTGAAGGTACATATAAAATAGTAGGGAAATTCTGAAGGGAGAAATGGTTACTCATTACGGGAGACAGGGAAGGCTTTATAGAGAGAGTGGTAGCTAGGGGCTGAACTTTCAAAAAAAAAAAAAGGTATGATTTACTTGGACATGTTCAAATAGAAGAGTAAGGAATGCCTTCCGAGTGCAAAATAAGCTAAGGCCCAGAGGCAGCTCTGTGTCTGGTCCTGCGTTTATTAAAGAGGCATTCATTGAGCATCCCACTTGGGTCAAGTACTGTTTGAAGCTAAGCCCTGGGGATACAGTGGTGAACAAGAGTCGGCACTGCCCTTGACTATTTCCTAAAGGGAGACAAGCCAATGAGCAGAAACAGCAGTTCTGGAGAGTTGAGAGGAAGGGGCGAATTGTGGGCTGGAGAAGTGGAGAAGGCCCCTTGGTCAGGGTCATTGCAGATTGCTGCGTATAGCACCTCCTTTCCGCACCATTTTTGTACATAAGCCAGCGTCATGTATGTATGTTTCAGAACTCCTTACAGAGCTGAGCCACTGGCCACACATGCTATGGGGCATCTTAATTAGCGCCTATAGCTGATTAAATATGCTAGAAGTATAAAATACACACTGAATTTCAAAGATTTAGTCCCCCCCCAAAGGTTGTGAAGCACTTTAGTAATTTTTAAATTGATTATATGTTGAAGTGTTGATATTTTGGATATGAATTAAATAAAATATATTACTAAACTTCATTCCACCTCTGCCTTTAATTTTAAAATATGGCTTCTAGAAAATTTAAAATTAAATTCGTGGTTCTCATTCTTGGCTCGCATTATATTTCTGTTCGTGCTGCTATAATGCAATGGTGTGTTCCTAGTATATACTTAAAATACTTCCCATCAAACTGTTTTTAAAAATATACTAAGGCAGTATTGGTATATAATACTCAGATAAAATCCTTATTTTTCCTCTTCTTTATTTATTCCTGTGATTTTTTTTAATGTTTTTTTTTTAAGATTTTATTTATTTATTTGAGAGACAGAGCGTGACACAGAGAAAGCACAAGACGGGGGAGGATCAGAGGGAGAAATAGACTCCCCACTGAGTGGGGAGCCTGAGGCAGGACTCAATCCTGGGACTCTGGGATCATGATCTGAGTCGGAGGCAGACACTTAACTGACTGAGCCACCCAGGTGTGCTTTTTTTTTTTTTTTTAAGATTTTTATTCCTGTGATCTTTTTATTTACTCTGATATTTCTCCCTTTTCAACTTTGTTAATGACCGCTGCCATAATTTTTAGAGACATCTGTTAAACCAACTGGTGGTTCAGAATTAAACTCCAGGAGAGAGAAAAATAGTCAAGTTTTTCTAATTTCAGAGAGCTTTGGCCTCTGTGCTTTCAGCTACCTGGATGCTTGTTGCTCGCTCAGCCTGCAGGATTCTCTGCACTCCAGCCTGATCAGCTCTTCATCATCCTTTGAGACTCAGCCTGTGGCTCCTGCACTGTGAAGCTTTTCCCATCGCCTTCTTTACTGTTCCCATAGCACTCTGTTCTCACTCGTGATGTTTGATGAATGGACAGACTGACCACCAGACTCTTTGAACTTAATTGAATTTGAAACTGGAAGCAGGAACATTGTAGCACTTATTCCTCAGATTTGCTGAAAATCAGTAAGATAAATGAGTTCACTTTGCTTCCTTGTAAGTCTTCATGCCTCCTCAGTGACCAGAATTATAAAAGGCCATCTTGAATGTTCCATCAGGTCACATCTGTTCTGACTGGAGAGATACTTGGGTGAAGGCTCAAATGAGAAAAGAATGGCAGGCTGTGGCATCTGTCCCATGAACTCGTCGTTCTGTGGCAAGCCACTTCACCTCTGCGTTTCTGTTCAGAAAATACGGGGAACACTTGGTCATTTACTCTCCCAGGGCTATTTTGATGCTTAAGGAAGGGTGTTACAGTATTACCAGAGTTCAGTAATAGGGGCACTCTGCTTCTGTGCTATGATTAGACTGTGTGCCTTAGTGGGTTTTGTTTTGTTTTTTTTAATCAGAGAACTTCTGGGAACAATTTGTTAAATGGGCCCAAAGTTAATGAATACAAATGCTTATCTGCTTTTTATACTTTCTGTGTTATTCTAAGTGTTTGCCAAGTTGCCTTCTGAATTCCTAAATGATGTGTTTAATTTATTAATAGGCTTCATTTGAAGATTGACTCCTTGGTAGTTATATTAGGAAAATAGCACTTTTGCTCTCTTGGTGTAATCTTACCTGTGCTTTTATAAGGGAGATATTACTCTTTCTTTAATACCTGAGTTCATAATGTATCAACATCATCGGTATCTTGTGATTGTCCATTAGATTCATATACAGGCCATGTTTTACTGAATCTTTACAAAATCAGTTAATCTCCTATCAAGGCAATGTGTCCCAGTAGAACTTACTGCCACTCTAGATGACTGTGAACTTAGAGCGCGGATGGGTACGTGTGATATAATGAGAGAGCTTGAGACATGGAGGCAGAAGTTGGGGGTTTAGGTCTTAGCTCTGCCGCTCATTACATGACCTGAGCAAGTCACTTTAGATCAGTTACCTTACCTATAAAATGAGAATAGTAGTACCTATGTACTTGTTAGGATTAAATGGGAGAACCTGTATAAAAACACTTCATAAACTGTAAAGCAGTTTAGGGCTAATAGACTTTTATAATAAAGGTATGCCGTGAGGGAAATTTTCTCATGCTACCATTAGAATAATGGGGTAGGAAAGAGTCTCCTGACTTTGAAATATCAATAGTAACTTGGATAAAAAGGTAGAGACACCTTCAGACACACTGTGGCTAAATATAAGAGAGGATGTAACCTGGAACTGGAGCTTTGGGGATAATAGATTAAGGCAGGTTCTGAAAGCAGTTTTAAATACTCCATGGGCCTAGATACTTAAGTAATACGACTTGTATTTAAATCAGGCCCAGGGCTAGAGACACACCAGGGACCCACGAGGATTTAGACCTCTTGGCAATTTGGCTGATACATCGTGAAATGTTAAATACACATGCCTCTTGACTCAGCATTTTCTCTTAAAGGAATTTACCCTCAAGATACATTTGCATTCCTGCCCAAAAATGTTGGCACAAGGATTTTTGCCATATTACATGCATATTTGTCTAGACTCTTTCATTTTCAGATGATAGAGCTCAAGCTCACTTGGGGACGGGGACAGCAAGGAGAAGGGAAGAATTTCTTGGCTCGCAGAGCTGATAAGGCCAGCAATATTCTCACCTCAGGCAGGCCAGATCCAGGACCAACACTGTCCTTGGTCCTCAGGTTATGCAACATATTTGTCTGTCTCTGTCTCTCTCAGCTCTGCTTTCTCTGTGTTTCATTCTCAGATAGGTAGTCTACCTATTTTCATGTGGTCGTCTCTGGAAGCTCCAGGTTAAGCTCCTTCCAGTTCAGCAGTGGGGGATGGGAGTGGGGAGGAATTGTTCCTCCTTCTCTGTAGTTCCACAAAAGTCCTAGAGTTGGCTCTCATTTTGCAGACATGAGTCAAGCACCATCCTTGACCCAGTTCCCCAGGGCAGGGGGATATTTACCTGGCTTGAGTCATGTCCTTGAGGTGGCAGTGGGAAATGAGTTGACCCCACTTTAACCACATGAAGTAGTATTGAGGAAATGGTCCTTCCCCATTGGAAGAGTCAAGTGTTATCAGAGGAAGGAAGAAAAGGATGCAGGCCAGGCAAAAGCAGTATCTGTTGACTGTATCTATTTCTAACAACAGATAGTGTAGATAACAACCTCAGTGTCCATCAGTACTAAGAAAAACTTAAATATGATACATCATAGGGTGGGATACTATGTATCTGTTAAAATGAATGCGATATATCCATGAGATGACAAGAAAAAATGTCTACTATATAATATTAAATGAAAAAGTTGCAGAAAAGTATTCTTAATTATGTGAATGTGTCTCACCTGTTATGGATGTGAATACTTTTTCTTATATATTTCTGTGTTGCTTTTGGTTTGCTGTTATATTTGATTGTTTGAATATATATATATATATATATATATATATATATATATATATATATATATATATATATCACTTTTATACTTTAAAAAGTAATGCCCCAAGTGGCCCCTATTCTGGACCATGGACTGGAATTGACAAAGCTCTAGAACTAGAGAGAGATGGATATATGATAGGAAAGCTGAAAGAATAGTATTCATGGAGCTGATATAAAAATAATGGAAACCCAAGGAATGAATAGGACAGATTAAGCTATTTGTGTAATATGGCATGGGATTGATATCCTAGAAGAGTGACAGAGAATTGCTAGAAAAAGTAAATGTTAACCAAAAGGCAGGTGGTTTGGAAGAGGTAGGATAAGGAGTATAGAAAATAATTTGGCAGCCACATGAATCTGGAGAGCGGTGAATCTGGAGTTGAGAGATCTGGTTGTGTTACTTGGGCACTCTTACCTAGGAAAGGTCACACAACATCTCTCAGGTCTCCATCTCATATGTAGTGGAGTTTATTAGTATTTTCCTGTTTTCTTCACAGGATAACTGTGAGGGTCAAGTGAAATGGAAAAGGGCTACTTATGTAAAGAAAAGACTGTGTAATTTCAAGTTGGCCTGGACCAAAGTAAAGAACTTGTCTATAAATGAATGGAGTGGGAGAAGAAAGGGGTAGGAAGATGTCATCAGACTGTCTTTGCAAATTAGACAACTCAGATGACTCATTTTGTTGGTCATTTACTCTTTCTGGATGGGCAGATGCTTTTTTGAGAGGGGGAAGACATGAACAATTGTTTATGTGTAGCTTTTGGTACTGTTAACTAAAATGAATAGTTCTACGTAGTTCACTCACATGTGGGAACAGCAAGGTAAAACTGCAGATACCATGTACAACCATCACGGGAGAATATACATAACAGACAGCCGGTGTAGAAATACTACAACTCTGAATTACTCGGAATCTTCATAGTGGTGGCTTGCCCAACAAAGCATTTTTTTTATTTTTTTATTTTTAAAGATTTTATTTATTTATTCGACAGAGATAGAGACAGCCAGCGAGAGAGGGAACACAAGCAGGGGGAGTGGGAGAGGAAGAAGCAGGCTCCCAGCGGAGGAGCCTGATGTGGGGCTCGATCCCATAACGCCGGGATCACGCCCTGAGCCAAAGGCAGACGCTTAACGGCTGTGCCACCCAGGCACCCCAAAACATTTTTTTTTAAATGTCATTCCTATGAGAAACAAACAAGAACTACTCAGAAGTGTCAACTCTGTTAGCATGTCCTGCACGTTTAAAATCTGATGAAGTTGTTTTGCTCTGTATATGTGCATTTTATCATTTTGAGGTAGGTATGATGCATTCCAAATAGAAAACTCAAGTGGCATTTCATTGAATTGTTTTTATTTATTACTTACTATTTATCATGCCCTTATCTACCATATGCTTGGAACACTGCTAAACAGTGACATACAAGCATGATTAACACATGGTATTCAGACAGTCTTCTTTTAGTAGGGAGGACAGACAAATGGACAAAAAGTATGAGGGAAGGGGGGCAGGATTATCTAGAAGGAGTTCACTGTTTTTTGAGTGACCTCATTTTTTTCTTTCATTCCTTTTAAGAGCTTGCTAGAACTTTCTTGACTTTGTGGTCGTTATTGCTCAGGTGTGTGTTAAGAAGAGTTGGCTGTCTCTTTTTAGCTTTTGAAACTCGGTAGATATTCTGCATCTATAACTTAATCACAGGAACTATAAATGCAATACTAAAGAAAGTGGAAATTTTTCAGAGACTGGGTTTTTATCCCATAAGTTCTTACAAGTTCTGAGCTGAGTTAGTCTTTCTGGAAAAACGAAAGATCCCCCACCCCCACCCAACCCCAGTACATAACACATTTTTTTTTTTTAAAGATTTTATTTATTTATTTGTCAGAGAGAGAAAGAGAGGTCATACACAAGCAGGGGGAGAGGCAGGCAGAGGGAGAAGCAGGCTCCCCTCTGAGCAAGGGGCCCAATATGGGACTCGATCCCAGCATCCTGGGATCGTGACCTGAGCCGAAGGCAGACGCCCAACCAACTGAGCCACCCAGGCGTCCCTACACAACACATTTTTAAACAGTTTTTATCTTAGATGCTATCTGTTACAGAAGAAATCTCTTCTCCTACCTTAGGCTTTCTTTCCTGGCTCCTTTGGATAAATAAGACTTTGAACGTGCTTTAAGGCTCAAGGCCTTGGTAATTGTGTGTGTGTGTGTGTGTGTGTGTGTGTGTGTGTGTGTGTGTGTAATACAGAAACTGTAAAAGCTCAATTTTTGTGGCTCAGAAATGTGAGATTATTCATCTGCTCTTGCCTTTCCTCACCTTCTCCTCCCCCACCATACAGATTTGAGCTCATGTTAGCAGCATATGTCTAGTGATATTCAAATTCCCAAACAGCCTGTGAACAAGATGATTGTAAAACATTTTTCATTACAGGACAAAGTAATCCTGATTCCTTAATTCTGGGTCTAGCTGGGTTTTGTTTTGTTTTTTCTTTTAAAGCCAGCATTGTGAGTAGATTTCATATGTGAACTGGTTCATACTGTAAAGAGGCATTTTTCAGAGTCAGAGAAATGAGAAAAGGGAAACATGTATTGTTTCATATTTTTGTGATGCATTGTTTTTGTAGTTATTTTCTGAGTTTTAAAGGCTATGCTTTTATTCCCCCCCCTTTACTTCTTCCTATGTAATATAATCTCGTTTTATTTCCCAGTTCTTTCTGCTTTCTTGTTAGGTGGACTTATTTAATCTTACCGTTAATCCTGATGATAATTTCCCGTGTAAACAGTAATTCCCTGATCTCTCACAAACAGTAAAGCACACTCAGTAGCTGTGCTAGATGGCACTATCATGGGACAGTTAAGTTTTGGAGAAAAACTGTCCTGTTTTCTGTAAAAATTGAAAAATCAAACTGTATAAACAAAACAAAAGAAGGGAATCGCCAAGGTCATTGTGTCCTTAAAGGTTTTCTCTGGCCCTGACTTTAGATGACAGTCTAAACGTATACTTATTTTTTATGGAAATATTAGTATATGTGTCATTTTTTACATCCAGTTATTAATGTAGGTATGGGACTTATTTGAACTTGCTTCACAGCTAGATAATTTAGTTTTTCAAAAAGAATGAAAGGCTAATTATTAGGCAATAATGTGATCAAATTGCCAAAAGCTTCGAGGTGGTTCTATTTCAGTTCTCACCCTGATGTGCTTTTAAAAATATCTCTACTTAGAGTAGTTACTGTTCATAATGCTTTATGGAATCTTTTTAGCTAACAGCTTGGATGATAAAGGAGCCATTATCCTTGATTTGGTGTGTTTAACCCAAGTTAAATTTATGACAGACTGAAAATTAGCTGTCGTGTGGTATATACACCTCACTTCCTGTTCTCTGCAACTTGATACATGTGTGAGCCGCATGTCCAGCAGGATTTGTAAGAATATGTTATTGATGGATGGGAAAGCTGTTTCAAAGTACGCTGCAAAAATGTACAAGATAGCATGTGCAGGGTACATATAACCTTGCAGTTTGGGTTTATAAGAGATTTAACCTGTGGCTAAACAGCATATGATGAAATCTATTAGCAATTTTTCAGGAGAGGAAAATTCAGGATGTACTTTAATTTCCGGGCTTTTATGCAGTTGACCAGTTTAGGAGGGAGATCTTATTAGTGCTTTATTTCCAGAGCAGATGAGAAATTATGAAACTACCTTAGTTTCTGAAATACCATGGATCAGAGAATTCAGTGCGTATCTGCCTTGCCCACCTGTCCCACTTGGTTCCCATTACCTCATACTTACTTCTAGAAAGTACCTCATTTACCACATGTATAGCTTGTGTTGCATTTAATGCTCTGACCTCATCCCCTCTCTTATTAAAGGATTTCACAGCATAATGTTGATTGATTAAAAATTTCTTAAGCTGTGAATTCAAGATGGCGCTGCAGAAGAAAAGTGAAATAGAATATACAAGATTTCTCATTTAAATGCAGCCCAAGATAAGTCATGACCGTGTGCTCATCTCTGACCAAAGAGATAGACTTTCTTAGTGGACTTATATCTATGTCTTTCACCACCAGCATTGGCCACTTTATGGGCAGTCATGTGAAAAACTAGGCACAGAATGGAACTCGCGTGGGTATCTTTCTGTACAGACAGTTCTAATAAATTATGGCTGCATCTCCCAAAGAGACTTTTATATTTGGCACATTTTCTGTAATACCTAAGAAACTAAACAGACAAGTCTTTCATGCTTTTTTTTTTTTTTTAAGATTTTATTTATTTATTTGACACGGAGACAGAGAGAGGATGTGCAAGCACAAGCAGGGGGAGGGGGAGAAGCAGACTCTCTGCTGAGCAGGCAGCCTGATGGTGGGGCTCATCCCAGGAGCCTGGGATCATGACTGGAGCTGAAAACAGATGCTTAACCAACTGAGCCACCCAGGCATCCCTGGAGATGTTTCTAATAGACACATTTCCAGTTGACTACAACTACCAGCTTACATTCTAATTTGATCCACACATACTCTGTATAAAATGGAGACATGCCTCATTCATATGGGTTCTATGGCTTTACAAAGAGGAACCTAGAAGGAAATCCTAGCTATTGTCATAATTTTGGTTTTAAAAGGAAACCAGTCTAAACGTCTCCCTCCTCTTTATAGATGAAAAAGCAGAGAGACATGAAGGGATTTTCAGGGTTGGTAGCAGAACCGAATGCTAGATCAAAGACTGACTTGAGCCCTTTCGACGGTGGCGTCTTGGACCTAGTCCATCTTTGAGAAAAGCGTCAAGCTACTCAGTAATCTAGAAGTTGTCCTGAGCATCTGAAGCCTGCCAGAGTATTGTGAGGTCTCGGGGTATTTAATATAAGGAGCAATAATGCAGCCAGCAGGAACACCTCACATCTTTGAAGGTACTAGGGTGGAGTTATGAGTGATAGAACTCATATGTAGAAATTATAGACATCATCCAGAATGCTTTTGTGACTTCTTTGTAAACGTGGAAATGTCTGATAAGAGATGCCTAGATTTGTTACTGAAGATTGTCAAGAACAAGATGATTATCTGTCTCATTTAAACTGATCCTCAAGTATTGGCAGCAAGTCTAGGAAATGATGTCAGTATTATATTTCTAAGCAGGCCTGACTTTTAGCTTGTACTTCAGAAGGAGAATATTGTGCCCAGATTTGCAATTTAACCAACTAAAAGAATAATATGTTTATTAATTAGGATTAGATTTGGCTGTGAAAAAAGGTCCAAATAACAGTTCAGTCAAGGTAGAGATTGATTTTTCTGGATTAAAAAGTCCAGAAGGAAGGGAAGTCGAACATTGGTTACTTCACAGCCATCAGGGGCTCATGTTTTCTTCTTTTTTGTTCCGTTCATTCTTGGCACTGATATCGTCACGGTGTCTAGTGGTTCTAGATGGCTTCTGGAGCTTGAGCCATCATCAAAGGGGCCTACTTCCAACTTGAGTCAGCTCTCGTGAAAGAGCTTTTCTAGAACCACCTCATGCAACAATTTCTGCTTCTGTCTCACTGATCATTCCAGTTATCAAGGGAGGCTGGAAAGTTGTAACTGGGTGGATTGCTATTCGCAGTAGTTAGAAGTTTTGTTATTAAGTAAGAAGGAGAGAATGGACATTGGGTAGGCAACTAACAGATCTGCCACGAGCTGTTTCGAAGAATATAATATTTATATCAGAATCAAATTTTAGTGACATCAAAAACTATTATATAGGATATAAATTTGAAAAATCCCCAAACTACCGTCTACCATATGTCTGATTAATAAAAGCAGTGCCTCTCTGTGGTGGGGTTATGCTTTNGATTTTTCAGCAGGACTTACTGGGAACAGCTGTTAGGTTTTGTGTATTTTAAATAACCTGAAAAATGAGTTCAGAACAACAGGGGTAAAAAAGACACTTCAAATTAAATCTTGTTTCCTTTTAGAGATAGGGAGAATCAAAACAACCACAAGGACAATTGAGTGGATATTTATGGAGCTGGCAGGAGCAGAGTTTACTACATTCGATGATACGAGCTAGGGATGAACATATCAAAACATTCAAGTTGCTTCATACCTAGATGGAACAAGAGAGCCTGCGGCAGCACATGGAAGAGGCATGAAATACATGTCATAGCAACAAAGCGCACCAACTCCAGATAGACAAGATTTATCCCGGGGCCAAGGATAGGCATACTGGGCTAGAGGTTTAAGTAGTAGATATTGTCTAAGTCCGTTTGGGCTGCTGGTCACCACAGACTGGGCAGCTTATGAAGTCAGAAATGTCTTTCTCACAGTTCCAGAGACCGGAAGTCCAAGATCAGGGTGCCATCATGGTCAGGTTCTGGCAGAGACCCTCTTCTGACTTTTTGCTGTGTCCTCACACAGTGGAAGGGGCCAGGGAGTACTCTAGGGTCTCTTTTATAAGGGCACTAATCTAAGTCAGAGGTTTCTGCCCTCATGATCTAATCACTTCCCAAAGGCCCCCACCTCTTAAAACCATCACACTGGGCATTAGGTTTTCAACATATGAATTGGAGGATTGGGGGTGGGGGAATCATAAGCGTTCAGATTATAGCAGAGGGAATCAGTCACCTCTGCTTGTATCCTGCCTGTACATATAAAGAGAATGGGGAGATGGAGAGAATTTTGTTGTCTAAAAAACGTAGGAGAAGCAACTGCAGACCATGGTATATGTAAACATGTGAGATGGAGATGCTTCTGCTCTATGAGACCAGATTTTTAAAACGTTCTGTAGTCTCGTTTGTATCCACCATTCACTTGGTGCCATTTAACACTTATTTACTGAATGCCTCATATTTGTAGTACACTTTAAAGAGGAAATTCATTCACAAGTTGCCACTTAGGTGAGAAAGTCTAGATTTTGGCATCGAACAGCTATGAATTTCAAATCTGGGGAAAGCCCAGCTTTTTTTTTTTTTTCCCCTCTCCTTTTCCTTTCAGAATTACTTACCAGTAACCAAACCCTGTGTGTTGACTTTGCTCCAGCTGATAGAAAACAGGAAAGTACAGAGACTCCCTGTGAGAAGAGGGTCAGGCTTGCACCCTCTGTGACCTCAGCCCTTCAGTCCGAGTTCTCCTTGGGGCAACAGCTGCAAACAGCCCACGTGGCGTTGGCAGTAAGCATAGGGAGCACAGATGAAACCGGCTAATGCACCAGGGCCAGGTGGGCTGGCTTTGAGCGCTGAGCTGTCTTTTGAACCTTTTATGACAGTGCACTTTTGGGCCTCCTTGGGGGAGAATAGTTTATGCTCTGATCCAGTAATGGATCAGGGACCATTCTCTGTCTTATACAGCAGTGGAAATACCTTTGTCACTCTGGTATAAAATAGCTGCTTATTTGAGGCCATTGTGCAGTGGCTCGCCTTTCCTGCCCGTTATTAGTTCCCTTTGAAGCTGCTGTGCTCAGTTGAGGTTCTCCAGGAGGGACTATGAAAGAAAATGGAAATCTCATAAACTGTGCTGTGTGTATATACTCAGTGCTGATGGAGCTATCTCATATTTTGGGTTTTGTGT
This sequence comes from Ursus maritimus, assembly GCF_017311325.1. Taxonomy (NCBI): domain Eukaryota; kingdom Metazoa; phylum Chordata; class Mammalia; order Carnivora; family Ursidae; genus Ursus; species Ursus maritimus. The sequence continues at coordinate 38,636,559 of NW_024425230.1, forward strand.
CCCCCACTCTGTACCCCTCTGCCCCTCTGCTTGCAGGTGAAGGTCTTCCACAGGTGTATTACTTTGGACCATGTGGGAAATACAATGCCATGGTGCTGGAGCTCCTTGGCCCTAGCTTGGAGGATTTGTTTGACCTCTGTGACCGAACTTTCACTTTGAAGACGGTGTTAATGATAGCCATCCAGTTGGTAAGTTGTCATTGTTATTCAGCAGAAAGATAGGTGGGTTCCCCAGCTACATCCTTGTGACACTTTTAGTGCTTTCCCAGCTGTAGTGACACCTAGTGAATGCACACTCAGCCGCTTGATGGCATTCTAGGAAGCAGGCCGGGCAAAAAGGGTTAACCTAGAGAAGTCGCACTGCACCTGCTGTGCGCTCTATTTTAAGAATTTGCACCTTGGAGCAACACCCTGCCCTTAACTGAAGTGGAAGCATATAATTTAGATTGAGGAGAAAAAGGATGATTAGGTGAAATTGTACAAATGCAAGTAATTTCCTTGATGTTTTATTTATAGGTTTTAAACACATGGTTGTGAGGTTCTGTCCTCTCCCCTCACCCTTGCGTCCAAGAAAGGATTGGCGATATAACCCACTGCCCTAACAATCAGATTCTAAAGCTGTGTGGCCAAGAACCTGCCTTAATTCTCTGGCCTCCAGTTCTCAGAGACTGGCAGAGCTGAAGAGACAGCTCTCTCAACTCCAACCAAATTACATACCAGTGCCAGCTCAAGAGCAGTTAAGGCATTCCTTTGAGGAGTTTGTCAGCCCCTCAGAGAAAGGATGCAGATGTATCTTTATTGGTCTGAAATGGTGATGGTCTCACCCACTTTACTGTAAAAGCTTGGGAATGTTAAAAAAAAATGACAATTGACCTTGACCTTGACTTTTGAGTCCAAAATTCAAATGCCTGAGCTTCCCTTTCTATGCTAAGTAGAAAGGTATCATAGATGGAAGTAAAACTTAATGAAATTTGAAATAATTTTTTTAAAGATTTATTTATTTTAGAGAGAGCGAGTGCGCATGCACATGATGGGGAGGGGCAGAGGGAGAGAGAGAATCCTCCAGCACACTCCCCGCTGAGTGCAGAGCTCAACGTGGGGCTCAATCCCAGGACCCTGAGATCATGACCCGAGCGGAAATCAAGAGTTGGCTGCTTAACGAACTGAGCCACCCAGGTGCCCCTGAAGTAATTTTATGAGTATTTTTTTGGGCTATATTTACTTTCACATAAAAACTGTGCTTCTCCCTCTGCTGCTAATTAGGTCTGTGAAATCAGTCCAGTACTAACTTCTCTGGACCTCACTTCCCATATTTTTGCAACAGAACGAACTAGGTTGGGGAGTCCTGTCTGACTGAGGATAGGAAGGTGTGGGCTGGAGGTGAATGTGGCAGTGGCACCTGTCTTCAGAGGCCAGTGATCTGTTGTGATGATCCTGGCTGGGGATACTTCGTGCCTCTCCAATGTGTGCTTTCTGAAGTAGCCTAAAAACACCTAATTCCATTCATCATTTCTAAATTGTAGCATTATGAGGTAAAACTGTATATTCTCATTTCAGCTGAACAATGCTGTCCCACTTTCATTTATCTTAATATTTGTTATGTATATATTTGTATCAGAATATTTTCTGGTTTGTAAAAGTAAGAAGAAATGAATTTTATTTTCATTTCAAAAGTAGTTAAAACCTTGGACTGATAAAAGAAAATGTTTTGATGGTTTTTTCCCCCAGTAAACATCTTTAGAATATTTTCATTGATTTTTTTTTCTCTTTTAGCTTTCTCGAATGGAATATGTGCACTCAAAGAATCTCATTTACCGAGATGTGAAGCCAGAGAACTTCCTGATTGGCCGACAAGGCAATAAGAAAGAGCATGTTATACACATTATAGACTTTGGACTGGCCAAGGAATACATTGACCCTGAAACCAAAAAACACATACCTTACAGGGAGCACAAAAGTTTAACTGGAACTGCAAGATATATGTCTATCAACACGCATCTTGGCAAAGGTGTGTTTATTTTCTGCTCCGTGAAAGGGGCAGGTCCTTAAAATAACTTTTTATTCCAATAATACTTTTGTCCCCATTGTGCATTACAACTTGTGATTCTTATTGCTTCACAAGGCAAGTGATTTTTATACTTGAAAAACTAAGGTGGTAAGTTAGTGACTTTCCTAAGTATCCTATTGACAACTTAAACATTTTTAATTCTTTATGCTGTTTTCAAATGCTTGGTTTCTCAGTAGTGTAGGCACATGAATTTTTGTACTAAGATGATATCATTTTAGTAAGTCCAATGATGAATTTGGTGTTTACATATGAATGATTCCATATATGACAGTTCTGAAAGGACATCATGCTGGTTGGTATCTGTATTGGGGAAGAGTGTGTCACCAAAACATGGACTCAGCTTCTGTTCGCTGTGCATAATTCCACGAATAATGCTTTGAGGAAGAGCCTATGTCTTACTCAATGAAAATATATGAGTCTTGCATTTTATTCAGGATAGACAATTTGCACAAATATTGCTAAAAGCTCTAATCAAGGCAGAAGACCTTACTTGTAAGAGGAACTAATCCAGGGGAGAATATTTAGAGAGAAGCCTAAAGAATAATGGGAAGGCCAAATAGATAGGCCCTGGGCCCCTCACTAGCTTCTCCAGAAAAGCTTCCCTTTTTATCTATTGTATATATTGGGCTCCCATGGAAGATTCTGTTTGAAGAAAAGGTTCCACAGTGATTGAAAAAAATGTTTGAAAATCACCACTCTTGAGAGTAGACATGTAAACAGGATATTATCAGGTTCCATACTCCTAGACATAGCTAATTATAGCAGGTGTTGAAATATTAATGAATTTTTGTACACTAATAAGTGTTTTAAAGACTAAATGGCTACACAGTTCCCTCATTGAGTAAACTGCATAGGTTTTCACAGGAGGATTCTAGTATTAGTGATGATTAAAAATCAGATTACAAAGTGATATGATTTGAAATCATGAATGCTGTCAGGATTTTTTTAGTAACCGTATGGAAATCCTCACTTTAACTAAATGTAATATTTTGAAATTAGACCAGGAGGTCCTCTGCCACTTATTATCTGTATCATTTTGGAGAAGTTACTTAATCTTCCTGAAACTTATCTGTAAAATGAGAGTAATATTTCACAAGGATGTGTTTGTGGCTTAAATGAGTAATGTATGTAACACAGGTCTCTTGCATAGTGTTCAATACTCCCTCTTCCTTCCTTTTTACTAAGAGACAGACTGTGTTGTAAATAGTAAAGTCATGATTATTTGTTTTAACTGCCAGACTCTAGAAGTTGTTCTAATGCCTGCTTCCCAGGCACAGCAATTTGTGTTCTGATTTTATTATTCTTGTCAAGAAAGGCAAGAAGAGACAAGGGATGGATATCTGTGTTATATTTGTATACGGTACAAGGTAATGGTTAGGAAGAAGGGATGCAAATCCTGGCTCCTGCACTTAAAGCTATGTGTTTTGGGTCCGGTAACCTTCTTCCCTTGGCCTCAGTTATCTCATCTATGAAATGGGTATGATAATGGTGCCTTATACTGTAGGATTCTGAGATAAAGTATATAAAGTGTTTAGCATAGTGCCTCATGGTAGCAAAGACTCTAAATGGTAGTTTATTTATGTATTTGACAAAGTATGTTTTAAGCACGTATGGTCTTCAGACTGGGTTCTTTCATCTCTTGGTGTAGCCATTCCTGCTGGAACTTTGAGTTTATCTCCAAACTTGAATTTCCTGAGTTCAAGAGTTTTCCAGGTCACATTGAACCTGTCACTGTATTTTGTCCTGTCCCTATTACAGAGAATACATATAGATGGTTGTCACATGCCCTTTAAACTCTGGTCAGGGTCTCAAAGCAGAGAGGTTTCCATAGGAACTCGAATCATAACTGGTTTTTAAATGTGTAGCATTCTACATGTTGTAATGAAGGAAAAGAGAAGGGTGTCTTCAAATGACTTGGAGAGAATTGCCTATTAATTTTGTGAGGGAGGACAAGGGTTGAAGCCTCCTAAAACTGACATTACCACATCAGATTAGCCAACTTCCCACTGATTAAGGTAGCCCATTTTGATTTTGTATTCTTTAATGTTTGAAGTTAGGGTGAGAACACTGGGTCACCTAGCCCCTTTCCTCCAGCAAAATATATTTGACCTAAAATCAGGGATGTGACACATGTAAAACCAAGCATCTTTCTGAATGGTCGAGAGCAGGCCTTTATGGTGTGGAAGAATTCTGTGTCCTGCTGGCGCCACTCATATTAAAACCTTTCTTCTTTGAAAAGGAAAATATCCTTCATAAAAAAAAAAAAAATTAGGGCATGTGGAAACGCTGAATTCAGTGAATATGGAGTTTCCAAAGAAGTATGGAAATAAACCATGACTCTGGTTTTCACTTCTTTTTGGTTTTTTTGGAAAGGCTTAAATTACCATAGATTAATTACTAATGGCTCAAATTATCATAGATTAATGACTTTAGAATTTTAGAACTAGAAAATGACTTCTCAGATTATCTAATTCAGCCACTTTATTTTCAGTTGAGGGGACTGCAGCCCAAAGTAGGTGACTTGGCCATGCTTAATTTCACATGGATCAAATTAATGGAAAGAATGGGCCAGGAGCTAGATAACCTGACTCAGGAGCCATTGTTCTTCCTATTATTCCATATTCCACAGCTATTTTTCATGGTGCTCAGCATTTGGAAAACCACTTTATTAGTTATTCCAGTGGGTTTACATGTGTTTTTTGTTTGTTTGATTTAATTTGATTAAAAAAAAACACATCCTTTTATAATGGGCTTTGCTGTGGAGAGAAGTTGGGCTTTTTTCTGAAGTTTTGATCAATACTGAAAATGTGGAGAGTTTCGCCCTCTAGTGCTCAACTAACAAAAGTGCGACCAATTGTCTAGTGAATTTTTATTACCAAGGGGCCTCTTGTTAGAGGAAGAGGATATAAAAATGGAAAGTCAGTGAGTAGGTGTGATACAGTGTGAGAAGCTGCAGGGTACGGTTCCTCTATCTGCCCTGCTTTGTGGGAGGCCTCAACTCACCCTGATTGTACTTTGTTTTTTATTGTGTGTCTTTAGGTTCTGTTAACAAACTTTTCGTCTAACGGCTTTTTGTTTTCAATTTAAATAAAATTTGTTGTAAACCTCAGGCAAGCATGCAGACAAAAGCTTCTGTTGGTCTTGCTGTTGTGTTTCATTCTTTTAAAGATTATTCAGTTGATGTGCAACCACTCAATTTTATGTTATTTCTCTCTCTTGTCAGGGTGCCTCCCTTTCCCATTAGCGACCACCTTGCCAAAAACCGTTTTCAAACTGCAATTTAGAAAGTTGCCTTTTCTTTCCTCATCTGCCCTGCAGAGTTCTATTCACTCTTTTTCATGCTCATTTCCCATAATTGGACGCAGCCCTTAAACATGTACTTTCGTATTTTGAGCTGAGTAGCTTTCCCTGCCTCCCTCTTAGATTTTCCTTTCTGCACAAAGAAAGCACGATTGAGTTTAGAGTAGCCCCTTAGTCTTGTCTCTCTAATTTCTCTCGATAAAGCCCTAAACTTTATTCTGAGAAATAAACACACCAGATGTCTGAGATGAGCCATAATTGGCAAATAAGAAATAGAGTCTGACAACCCAAGAACGCATAAGGATGTTTTCTGAGATGAAATGACAGTTTTTTGTTAAGTATTCTAAGGTTCTTTACCATGTTAGTCTTTCCAGTTAAAAGGAAAGAAAAACCTAGCAACTTGTTTACATGATAAGCTCCCAGAATGCAGGGATCCTGTTTTATGTGCCCATAAAGGGCACTTTAAGTAATACATTTTAAATTTTTCTTAAAGTGGCTATGGAACATGGTACAAAGGGATTGGAGCTGAGAGATTATACATCAGTGTTTGTTTATGTTGAACCAAATTTTAAGTATTAATTTTTATGATGAATTAAAAGCACTTGATATGTATGCTAAGCATTCTGTAGCTTGTGTCTAGCCAGAATGGACTGTTTAAAAGTTTCAGCTGTTTAATCTGCTTCTCACTTTCCACGATGGTCACCCAAAGGGTAATCGTAGCCCATATACTGGAAATAATGTGTCATTTAAATTATCTTACTTTCAGGAAGGTGACAGCAATGACTGAGGGGTGGTTACTCATCATTTAGTGATTTGGATTTGGTTTCAGTTTAGGATTTGCTCTTCTCCCTTGCTATTTATTTGCCAGTGACAGCAAAGGAAGTACAAAAGGAAGTTTTTTGGTTTTGATCTAAAATACTATGCCTGCGTTAGATATACAAAGAATGAGTAAGCAGAGCCTTTCCAGAGACAGAAGGGTTTCTGAAGGGATTACTTGGTTTTGAACCCCTTTCTGCTTTAACAACTGCCAACATGATGTGTGATCTGTCTCCCCTTTTAGAGCAAAGCCGCCGGGATGATTTGGAAGCCCTAGGCCATATGTTCATGTATCTCCTTCGAGGCAGCCTGCCCTGGCAAGGACTCAAGGTACCCTTGAAAGTGCTCAGCGGAGGGCTTTGCTTCAATACTCAGTTGTTAATGGAGGGGTTGCTGACTCGATGTCTGTAAGAAGATGGGCTGGCGACAGGGATGAGACCCAGGGACTAGCTACATTAGTCTATATCATAAATGCTCCCCTGGACTTTGGGAGCTGTTTTGCCTACATTCGTCATCTTCCCCTTCTGAATCCTTCTTCCTTGTTTTGGGGTTTTCCATAATCTCTTCCCTTGTTCCCTCCCAGCTTTGGCAATGCTGCTTTTCTCTGTGTCACTTTCCTCCTCCACTACCATTATGTAGCAGGAAGAGTGTTCCCAGTGTGCTGGGGAATTTCTGGAACAAATTGATGACAGCAGCTGCTACACATTTTACCAGCAAGGCCAGCAGGGCTGGGTGTGCCCCTAAGGAGAACTGGAAAATATTTGTTCATCCTCCGTAGGCTAAGGACCCACCTGAACTAAAACAAAAATCCAGGTTTAATGTTGCTGTTTATGTGTTTTATTCAGTCAATGCCTATGCAGATCATAGCCGTTCCTTATGAAGCATGTAGTTTAAATAGCCTTCCTTAGGTAGGTATCGGCACAGTACATTTGTGTTCAAGTTAACTATTGATAATAATTATAACCACTGTAATTACTTCATGCCTTTGGCTGGTTAGAGTAGGAAATGGTGAACTTCTAACCCATTTTAAGTCCCATTAGATAGTTAAATGTGAAACATATTTTTGAGTTGTATTATTTCAACATGTTAGTATGGAAAGAAACTTAATACATAGATTACTTCTACACCCCCTAGCCCCCTCCCTGTCTCCCTCCAGAAGGGAAGAAGGATTCATTTGCTATGCTTTCTAGGCTGTTGTCCTGAAAAGTAAAGCTTCTGCCCTTCCCTTTGGGAAAATTTTATTTCTTTGCCCTTAAATTCCTCTCCTAACACCTCCTCGTCTTCTCCTAGTCATATGTATCTTCTCACTGATATTGATAGATGTCAGATAGAGTTTCACATTCTGTTTGCTCATCACATATCCAAGCAATGCATTTTCGTATCATCGTTTGAAACTTTCTCATGGTCCACAAATCATTTTGGTGGCATAGATCTAAAATTTCTCCAACTTACTTTAGAACACTGTCGCTTAAAGCTGGGTGCAGCAGGCTAGGGAGAGCCTTATGAGAATCCCTTGAAACCACGTTGTTGGTCCAAGCTCCAGGAGCCTTCTGTCTATAATCCTGAGCAAGCCAGACTTGGCTGCTTTGAGGCACTGACTTATATCAAGCCTGTCTATTAGCCATGCCTCTGTCATAGGTAACACTTTTCCCTCTGGAAGCACATTGTGGAAAGGCATTTTTTTCCTACTACTTGTTCTCTTTTTCTATGCAGCTTCACAGTAAATATTCTGTGGAGCCATCTATCTGTCAGACCCCCACTTGGGTTAGCAGTATTTTTTATCTTATCGTAGAACTGATCTAAGAAGATAAAGGCTGAATCACTTTTGAACCCCCGTGGCCATGGGAGATTAGTAAGCTTCTACAATTTTGAAAATACTGCTATATGATATTTTTACTTTCTTCTCCTAGCCACTCGTCTCATTACATTTGATGGTGTTTTTCTGAGACTACTAAATATACTTACAAGGAAAACCTTCCAGAACAGAGCAGATGTTAAATACATCATCTCTAGTACATTTCTTATTTATTAGAAGACTGAGTCTAGCAAATCTTGCCAGTTTGAGTGAAACAACCATTGCCTCCCCAAACATACTGGACCTCCCATACTTGGCACCTCTTTCCAAGTAACTTTGTCTCTCTACTCTACAGGCTGATACATTAAAAGAGAGATATCAAAAAATTGGTGACACCAAAAGGAATACTCCCATTGAAGCTCTCTGTGAAAACTTTCCAGGTAGGATGCTAAAAGGACCCTCTAGCCACTGTGACCGAAGCTTCCAAGTAGGTGGAGACGATGACTTGGTATCTCTAGATAAGGGTGCTCTCCAGAAAATTCACATTTCCTTTTATTGTCCTCTAGACCAGGACAGGTTTTATCACTTTCATTTGGGTTACAAAGAAAACACCAGATATTCTTGGCTTGGCCCAGAGCTTCTCTCCATGGGAAGCGTTCAGCTCATGAGCATGGCCTTTCACCTCTTTTCTACAGAAGAGATGGCAACCTACCTGCGATATGTCAGGCGATTAGACTTCTTTGAAAAACCTGACTATGAGTATTTACGGACCCTCTTCACAGACCTCTTTGAAAGGAAAGGCTACACCTTTGACTACGCCTACGACTGGGTCGGGAGGCCTATTGTGAGTATCCTGTTTTACCTCCTCACCTCAGACCAGCACTGCCTCACCACTCGGCTTGCCAGACTTTCTGCTTAAGTCTGCGGGGAGAACATTCCTTTGACGCAGACTTTACGTTTGCCAACCTTTTCAGGGTGATGCCCTAGGTTGCAATTACTAGAGTTGGGAAGGAAGAGCAATTCCTTTAAATGTTTTTAAGATTATGACCCATATGTCCTAAGATAGCAGAACTTAAGCCAGTTCTTAAGAACAACTTTCATTTGAATGATCCAGAAGCTGGTGCTTCATAAGCTGTGAAGGTGCTTGACTTCTGGAGGAGTGGAACCCAGAGCCTTAGGAAACTTGAATTGGCTCTTCTGGCCAGGGGTCCACAGTACCCGAGAACACGCTAACACATCACTGTAGGATGTTTTTCTTATTTTCCAAAGTAAGCTACTCTCCAATGAGCTGTTGAGGACCAGGAGGCCTCCCTTTTGCAGATAAACAAACTGAGAAGGCAAGAACACTAGAAACTGCCTTTGGTGGCTGAGAATAATCATCACTACTGTTATTAGAATTAGAATGATGCTCTCCTTTGCGGAGACATTGAGTTGGACCTGTTTTCCACTTGATTTTTTTGTCCTATCTTTCCAGCCTACTCCAGTAGGGTCAGTTCACGTAGATTCTGGTGCATCTGCAATAACTCGAGAAAGCCACACACACAGGGACCGGCCATCACAGCAACAGCCTTTGCGAAATCAGGTACGTGCTGGGCCTTCCTTGTTTCAGACATTCTGCCTCTTCATGGCTAATACTAAAACCGAAATTCTTCAGCTTCTCTGCTTCAGTGTATATACTGAAATTAAAGACAAAGGACTTGCCATTTCTCAGTGGTGTGTGCAGCACTCCAGCATTCCTCGGGGCCGTGTCACGGTGCTGAGATGGGGCCAGGCGATTTACGTGAAGTATCTGGTCTAGAGAATTTGGGCTTGTCCAGGTCTGTTGACTGAAAGGGGAGTCCACCACAGGCCTGAAAG
>NW_024425230.1:38646399-38684757 GCF_017311325.1 Ursus maritimus
TGAACGTACAGGATGAACAGGGTAGCCCATTTTGGGTCTCATCTGCAGTCCAGTATGGTGCCCTTGCCAATGCTGAGGGGTTTTTTGCTGGTTAAGAAGAGTGGGTAATTTGGAGTTCCAGCTGACTGAGGCGTAAACTGGCACCTCTCTTCCCCCTCTGCCCCCAGGTTAATCCTAGAGCTGGCCAAGATCTGAGATGGATCTTTTAGTGAAGACTTAGCTTTGCTTTCGGCCACTCCAGAGAAGGCCATGTCATCCGTCCTTCAGTGTTCATAGTCTGAGAAACTAGTGGTCTGTATGAGAGGGTTCTCTCAGCCTAAAGGCTGAAGAGGCAAACACACAAGAATCAACAAGTTTGACAACATTTAAAGAAAGGGGTCACTGGGAAGTAAATATGACTTTCATCTTTATATCATACACAATTGACCCTTGAACAACACAGGTTTGAAATGTGTGGGTCTACTTATATGCAAATTTTTTAAAAAAATATAGTGCATGGGGCGCCTGGGTGGCGCAGTCGTTAAGCGTCTGCCTTTGGCTCAGGGCGTGATCCTGGCGTTCTGGGATCGAGCCCCACATCAGGCTCCTCCGCTGGAAGCCTGCTTCTTCCTCTCCCACTCCCCCTGCTTGTGTTCTCTCTCTCACTGGCTATCTCTCTCTCCATCAAATAAATAAATAAAATCTTTTAAAAAAATAAATAAATAAAGTGCAGTACTGTAAATGTATTTTCTCCTACGATTTTCCTAGTAACATTTTCTTTCCTCTAGCTTTATTGTAAGTATAGTATATAGTACGTGTAATATACAAAATACGTGTTTATCGACTGTTTATGTTATTGGTAAGGATTCTGGTCAACAGTAGGCTTTTTGGTAGTTAACTTCTGAGGGGAGTCAAAAGTTATATGGACATTTTCAACCTCACAGTGGCCAATACTCCTAACCCCAGTGTTGTTCAACGTTCAGCTGTACATTGCTAAGAGAAAACTGAGGACCCCAGTAGATAAATAAGCACACACACACACACACACACACACACACACAGAGTCATCACCTATCAAATTACCTTGTTCTCCTCACCCCTGACCTCGCTTTTTAATATTCACAGATATGTTTAAAATAAAATACAAAAACAGTTATCATCTCAGATGTACATATGAAACCACGTAGGTTAAAAACAGCAGATAGAAGTACATACACATATATGTACAGTGAAATATACATACAAATAATGGATAGACTCACCATAAGTACATACTTTTAGCAAAATATATGGCTTGGTAAGAAAAAAAAGAGTATAAAGGAAGGATATCTATGTATTAGTAGCTAAAATACAGAGTAGATAGGCAAAAAGACGGGGGTTAGCAAACTGTGTACACTAATTGGGTCCATAGTTAAATGCTTTAGTCAAAGTAGTTGGCTGAGAATTGTAATTTGAATGGCTTCTCATTTGACAACAGAATACCGTTGACTTCTGCCGTTGTTCTTCTTGGACCTCCCTTGTTAAAAGTGTAGCTGAGTGCACAGTTAAACTGACACTCTCCTACATTGACCGGGACTTTGCAAATTGTTTCAAATTTTCGAGAAGGTAATTGGATGAAGTTACTGTTCTGTCTGATAGAAAAATCTTACTTCTTGGAATTAATCATAATAGAACAACCCAAGATATAGTTTAAGTTATGAGCATAAAATTGTTGCAGTGTAATTTGAAACAAAGTTTGGGAAATGATCCACCTATTTAACTAGAAGGGAATGGTTATGGATCTAGTTCAAATCTTTTATCAAATAAACGATTATAGTAAAGTGAGTTGCAGTGCATTTATTCAGTGGAATGTTACATAGCCACTTAAAATAATATTTAGGAAAACTTGTAGCAACCTGAAAATGTTTATGGTTTGTAGAGTGAAGAAATCAGAGTACAAAAGTAGAAATACATCACGATTTCCCCTGAGGGGAAGAGAAAATGAAAAAATCAGTGAGAGGAGATAATGCCAACATATTAACAGAAGTAGTGTTGAAACTGATAATATTGTGGTTAATATTTTTCCAAACTATTCTATAATGAGATTATATTACCTTATAATGAAAAATGCATTTAGATAGAAAAAGTATAGAAAGAAAAAAAAAATCTAAGTAGTCAGCGAAGTCAGCATAATCAACATATCTGCCCACTCGTGTTTTCAGAGTATTTCAAACTAAAATAGGTATTTCCTTAATTTCCCTTGTCTTTTCTACTTGAATTCTTTTTTTTTTTTTTTAAAGATTTTATTTATTTATTCGACAGAGATAGAGACAGCCAGCGAGAGAGGGAACACAAGCAGGGGGAGTGGGGAGGAAGAAGCAGGCTCATAGCAGAAGAGCCTGATGTGGGGCTCGATCCCAGAATGCCAGGATCACGCCCTGAGCCGAAGGCAGGCGCTTAACCACTGTGCCACCCAGGCGCCCCTCTACTTGAATTCTTAATCAACACTGCTGTTTTGAATGGATTTTAAAAGTATGGGAAAAAGACATATTGAAAACCTAGATTGCCAAGGTGAAAAATACATTCATACCTAGTATCGGAGTAAAAGTACAGTGATTTTCAGTGTACTTTTAAGTGAAGGGTCATTAAACCAGTGTGTGTAATTAGGAAATCTCATCTGCAAAGCAATAATGAACTTCTTTTTGAAGAACTGAATCTTGAAATTCTCTCTGATTCCCCCCCCCGGGTTTTTAGTATCCCATGGCTGCTAAGGGATTGAAAGTCCCCACATTTTTCCCCCCACATTAATGCAAGTATTATACCTCCCTCCCAGCAGGATTCTGAGTCCTTGCTGGGTAGAATTCTTTCTGCGCTGTGCCCTGTGGGCAAATGGATTTCCGGTGTCTCTTCTACCTTTACACTGTGTCTTCTTCTGTGGTCTCATTGCTTTTGTTCCATCTTTAGGGTTGTGTTCTTATGTTTTGGGGGTTTTGTTTTTTATTTTTTAAGCAAAATTGCAGTCACATAGGTCCCTTACATAACTCTAGGAATTGAAAGCGGTATATGTTCTTTTTTAGACTGATTCTTTTCAATTTTGAAATCAGCAAAAGAAGAAAGTCAAGTCTCTCTTTGAGAGATATTGACAAGTATTAATCTCACTTTAGGGGTAGCTAACTTCTTCTCTACAACTTTGACTAAATAAGTCTAGCTGAGGACCTGCTCTGTGCAAGTGTGCCCTAGGGCTACCAAGATAGTAGGGAATCCTTGTCCTCAAAGAACTGACAAGCGGATATGCCAGTAGCCAGATAACTATAATCCAAGGCAGAACAGAGAAGCATCCCAAGTTTCAAATGACCATCATCAGAGATTGGAAGAAGGAGACATTTCATCTAGTCTTGAGCGTGACAGAGTTTCATGAAAGAAGCTGCATTTGAAGTACTCTTGGAAGAGTAACGTGGGAGTGAAAGAGGCGTTCCAAGCAAAAAGGAAATGTGAGCAACAAGTTACCTGGTTCATTTTGCTAACACATACGATGCGAATGAAGGAGACAAGGCTAGGAAAATATCTTGGAGCCATCTGATGACATTCCTGGAATGCTGGGCTGGAGAGTTGGTATTTAATTTCAGTGGGGAATAGTAGGTTTTTAACAGAGGGCTGATAAGATCAAAACTTTGCTTTAGAAATCTTTTGGCATGGAAATCTGTCAAATAGCCTGGCAGCCAGCATGGAGACAATAAAAACACAGTGCATCCCCTTCAGAGGTAAAGGGGGCCTAGATGGGCCGTAGTCGTGAAAATGACGTAGAACTGAGAAATGGTATTAAGGGTATGATCTACCAGACTTGGCGGCCCACATGCACATCAAGGTTGAAGGAGAAGGATGAGTCAGAGCTGTTGCTGAGATTTTGAAGCCCCAATAATTTGGAGGCAGGCGGTACAATTACTAGAAATGGGAAAGTTGGGGGAGAAACTTACTTAAGTGAGTTTGAATTAAAGCACCTTGAGTTTCAGATACTTGGAGTGTATTCTAGCTGAAGATGGCTAGCAGGCAGAGGAGGGCTCTCACAAACAAACAAAACAATAGTGACATATTTAGAAGTCAGAGCATGGGGATGACGCTGATAATAGTGCCTTCAGAGCCTCCTTTTTCTTCAGTTGTGGTGGAGGAGCGAACCTGGGGATTAACAGGCTCTGTTTAGTCCCATACTTAGAGTAGTTAGAGGAGGAAGAGGAGCTCAGAACTTGGTTTTAGCTTAGCCCAAGCCTTTGGCCATAGGACATTTAACCTTTGGGGGGGGGGGAGTGTTGCTCAGCTTTCTCAGATGTAAGCCTGTAAGTAAGGGTAGAGATTTTTATTGTTCTGTTCACTGCTATCTCCCTAACACCCAAAACAATGTCTGGAATAGTAGACATTTGGTAATTAATTGTTTGAATGAATGAATCTGTCAAATGAGGAGCGTAGATGAAGTCAGATGTTCATTTAAAATACAGATTTTTAACCTTCCGTGAAAAAATAATTGTAAGCTTTCTTTTCCTGCTTGTTTTCTATTTCCACAAAAAGCCATTTTGCCTCCTTTAGCAGCCAGAGTAGGGCTGGATTGTCTACTGAAGGGAAAGGGTGTTCAAAAAACCACAGCAGGTCTTGCTGCAGAGTGAGCTCAGGCAATTGGATTAGTTCTCTTCTGTTACAATGAGAATTTTCAGGGAAAATTTGCTTTGCTATTCTGAATGGTAGGTATGTCGAATTGAGTACTGTTGGGTTCCTCGATGCAGTAATAGATCCCAAATATGGTTCCCAAAGAACTGTATTTAAATTCACCTATATCGGATCTGTGTTTTACAACTATGTTAATATCAGATGCTTAAAAGCAATTTTTTTTAACATAAGTATCACCTAGCTAGAGAACTATAATTAAATCATGAGTTTGGATAGAATAAATACTGATAAAGCTAGGTCTCTTCAGAAAGTTGCCAATGGGTTTGTCTTTTCTGTCATTTCCCCCTTGGTGTTTGTCCTTTCCCAGATCCAAAAAATGGTAAATCTTGCTGTAGCTGTGGTTTCTCTCTAAAGAATTCTGCATTACCATCCATCAGGAAGGGGGTGAAAAATAGTTCTGCCTCTTTCTACCTAGCAAAGCTTCCCTTTGCATTTTCTGATCAAGCGTGATCAGGAAGTAAGTCTTGCCATTATCCAGAGATCTAATATTGGAATGCAGTATATTGCACTGTTGAAGGTTTTATTCAGTGCGTTTGCTCAACATGCTAAATATAGAATATTGCATTGACCAGGATGTGCACACACTAGTATGCTTCCTGTTCTTTCTAAATCTAAGCCTGTGACATTCCTTATTCAGGTAAATGCTATACACATGCTACCATGGTTCACCAGTTTTGGTACTTATATAGATTTTCTGTTGTGATATGAAGAAGGGGTACTTGACCTAGAAGGTTAGGTAGAAACATATCTGTTTTGAGGTTGGAAAGAGTCACACTGGCTATCTAGAACTATTAAACTCTACTAGACGTGGCATCCTACTATGATAATATTGAATAGTACTTACTCATTTTTATATGTACAGTATATGTTTAAGGGAAAGAACTTACTTTTTGTCATTTTCTACGAAGTGAACTGTTTACTTACAAATTCTCAAGTTTGACTAGGCAGGAAAATATGAATCCAATGTCAAAAAAGTTGATCCCTTATTCTTCTAGAAGAACCATACTTAAGCTAATTCAATATCTTATAAACACACAAGAAATGAACAATAAAACTTAAAAGGGTCAAATCATGTTGAGCTCAGAAGATGTGCCCCCAGTAAAAGAGTAGTTCGGGGACACCTTGCTGGCTTAGTTGGTAGAGCGTACAACTCTTGATCTTAGGGGTGTGAGTTCGAGCCCCATGTTGGATTTAGAGATTACTTAAAAATAAAATCTGCAAAAAAAAAAAAAAAAAGAATGTTTTAGATGTGTTCGTTTGTATCTAGACTCCAAGAGATTACATTTAAGGAATGTATAGCCTTAGAAAATTATGTGTGGGTTAGCACTGCCATGCTTACGGAAAGAAGCTTATTATAAGCACTGCTTTTCCAAAGGGGAGATTAAGCCAGATTGCTAAGTAGCCAAGATGGTCAGAGATGTTCCTAAAATGAATATCTTTGTATATTCTTTTGAAAGTCCAGTAGCTTTAGAACAAACAAAAGCTGATTAATTCTCCATTCCCTTCCTTTGACAGAGTACGACTGTGTTTTCAGCAAGGCTCACAGTTTGCTAGTTGAAGGGCAGATGAGCGTGCTCAGAGAGAATTTGTCTCCCTCTGACCTCTGTGTAATTTCCCACCTTGCTGCCTGCTTTCTAGCAGGAACTCGGGTGTCGAGATTGCATACTCTCCCTGTCACTCTCCAGCATAGAACTCTCTGCAGAATGGGGCTGTCCCTCCTCACTTCTGGGACCTTTACCCCAAGGCAGACATTGAAACGAGGGAGTATAAGACTGAAATACAAGCCTTTTCTTACCTTCTCCCATTCTGTCACCTACTTGCTGCCACTCACCTCTGCTGGAATTCTCTATTCTGTGTTTTCTTTGTGCAGTCTTCAGCATTTAGTATTTTCAGCAGACATCCTTGTTCTGAGACACTTCCTTTGTAGGAAGGAGAGTCTGGAGAAATGCTACCTAGATATGTCATCCTTCTTGGGGGTGGGGTGGGGGGATGTCCTATACTCTTTCGAATAAGAATAGAGCAGGGTCTGAGTAGAGCGTTTCAGACGTCTAGAATGGTTCCTGTAATTTTTCTCAGAGCTTCACAGAATTGATACTACTAGCTCTATGGGCCTGCGTAGTATTGAACTTGGGAATAATCCTTTCTAGGTTGTTTTCAATGATTCTCAAACATCCCTGATATTTGATATGAAGGCTGTAGAATACAGGAAGGTTTTGTTTGCACACATGACAGGTTGCATGGAATAATCCCTGTCTGGCATAGGAAATTGGTGCTATTTCATGAGCTTAACAGAAGGAAGTTTTTAATTTTGTTAAAGTATACACTTCAGCAACCTTGCCAGCTTTCAAAAATTTCATATCTAAGGTCTAATATACTCTAAAAAAAAAATTCTTGAGATGCTTCCTGCCTCATTCTTTCTTCCTCCATCTTACCCCTGCTACCTTAAAAATTTTTTTTTAAATCTTGGAATTGTGGTAAGACAGAATGTAACCTAGTGTATTCATTACTAACTTTTTGATACTATTTGGTCTCTATTCTTGTTAATTATAGTTGAAGACTGTAATTATATAATGAGGCCTAGACGACCGACATGGGAGGCCAAAATGTTCTGTATAGGTGGCACCTCGTAAAATTCTTCGGGAGGCATGAAATGAAATGGAGAAAGTTCTTTGTAAATGTAATCAGTTAAGTTTTTGAAGTAACTATATAACTTTATATAAAGAATAGGATTCAGTGATTTATTTGCTACAACAGGAGAAAAATGTTTGCCTGCCTTTTGCTTGAGAACAGGAGCTTTATCTCCAATAAGAATTGGAAATAATGTCCGAGCCATAGATGGGGGTGGTACCTCAGGTGTTTCCAGACTGTATTTTCTTGCCCTCTTGTTAGTGTCCTTCTCCCCACTGTCTGTCCATTAATCCTGGCCAGGTGACTGCTGGGAGATGTTCATTTCCTCTGCCCTAATAACCACAGGTGGTAGTTTTGATTTTTTACACCAGGTTCCTCTAAATTTCCTCTTACATAACTTTTGTTAGCTTCCTCTTTGATTTATGCTGTGCTGGGTCGCTGCTTTCTCATTTCCACATTCACCTACTTGATAGTAAACCAGGCATTTCCACACAGGTATGCAGTCACAGCAGAAGAGTTTAAAGCGTTTCCCCAAGGAATTCCCACTGCTTGAGATCCCTGCTCCTGCCTTTGGGGATTTTCACACTCCATGTGGACCTTTGCCTTTCAAGTGATGCAGAGAGATTGACCTTGCTGAGTGACTCTTCTGTCCATGGAAACTCCTGATTGCCTGTTAGATAGACACGTGTGCATGAGAGGTCTTTGAGAGTGAAGAGTTTACATGCCGATCTCCTCTGCTGGTTTGCTTGTATGACCGTATGCCGTGCTGGTTATGCCTAGTCATAACCCTGTGTATACAGCATTGCCTAGAATACCTTTCAGGTACACTAGCAGCATACCGTCGTTGTCGACATTCCTCGGTTTCATCTAGTTTCTGGGCACTCAGTTGCTTTCTAAAGTTGGCAAATGACCCTTTCTACCATATCAACTGCTATATACCAGTCCTAGCCCTTAAATTCTAGAAGAGAATAGCCATTGAGTTTAGTATTACGATGAAGAATAATTCCCAGTGATAAACCACCAACCGCAGGTTCATACCCGTCGCTTGGTGCTGTTGCTTCCAGGGGCGGTAGAAGGCGTTGGAGGGCAGTAGTACGGTGCGGCTCGCCGCTGCGGAAGCGTATGTGAAGCAGTCTGGAATTGTTAACATTGTTCTTCCCTTTTCAAAAGATAAACAACACACTGCTTTGATATTGGAGGTGGAGTGTGACTTTTAGGCCTTTGGAAAATGTCTTGCTATTTTTGAAATCTACACAAAAATGTTAATTCCTCCAACTAATTATGTATTTAACTAGAATGAATATAAATAAGTACACAGTCCTGTGAATCAGACAGTGGCATCAAACCACACTTCTGATATGTGTTTCAGTAAAAATGGAAATAATAGTTGATCAGCTGTCCAGATTTTGTTAAACTTAAAAGCATATGAGTGTTTTATGTACATTTCTTTCCATTTTCAGCTTTGTCTGCCTTAAAAACAAGTGCAAAACAGAGAGCATTCATGCAAGAAGTAATCACACTGAACATATATCCTAGAACTCAAAACAACCCCAAATGGCTTATAAATGTCTGGATGTTGTTTAAACATGTAAATTTTTTGAAAACTAACAGTTCTTCATAGTCATTTAGGAACTTAAATATCCTACTTAAATATTACAAAAAGTAAAGTCCTAGAGGAACTGAAGAAGCTATCACTAATGGATAATAGTTATGGGTATTTCTTATAATACTAGATTTCTCCTCAGGGCAGGGCACCTGGCTGGCTCAGTCAGGGGAGCAGGCAACTCTGGATCTTGCGGTTGTGAGTTAGAGCCCCATGTTGGGTATAGAGATTACGTAGAAAAATTAACAATAACCAGATTTATTATCAAATCTCTAGTAGTAAAAAGATATGAGATTAAGTTCTCTGAGGTTATGGATACTGTCAATAAGTTTATAAAAGTTAAGATTATGTTAGAAACCACAGCCTTATTTTGGAAAATGAAACATCTGAATTTCTGTTGGCAGAAATAGTCGGAGGGGCGGGTTTTTTGGGTAGCTTTGATTCTCAAATGTGACTAGCAGTATGGAACCAAACCCCTCTTTTGTTAGAGAATGTACCAACTAAGTTCATACGGCTGCCTCCTTACAGAATATGTGCCCATTCCCTGAGGAATATCAGGAAACATGGCCAGGACCCTTTACACTGCTGTTACCCATGTGGCTTCAGATTCCATTAATAAAGATGAGTAAGTTGTAGCTGATACATGAGGCTCGGGTTTTGTTTTGTTTCTAATGGAAAAAGCCTTTTTGGTGACTTACAGACGAGCTTTAAACAGCTCTTGTCTATGAGATATAGGAGAGGGAGAGTGGATATGAGCCTCAGACAACTACTTCTTTCCTTTTCCTTTTCTTTTTGATAAAATACAACATTGACCACTGTGAACATCTCTAAGATTTATTGCGTCCCTGCTGGTTTTCATGCAGGGCAGCAGTATCACCTCCCAGCCCCTGCTGTTGTTTGTATCAGCAGCAATTAAAATTTGATTTACTAAGCCCTCATTGCTGCCTCTCCAACTCCTCATTTTTCATTTTGTAGAGCCTTAGGACTGTTACAGCTGAGCGCCATGATGTTAACACCTCCTCAGCCATCTGGTACAGGGGAAGAGGCACCTAAACAGAGTCTTCAGAACAAAAATCACAAATGAGCAAGATCAGAATAGTATGAGATCTAAAAAACAGGTAAAGAAGGAATGAAGAGAGCCTGAATGACAGCAGAACTGAAAGCAGAACCCAAAAAGGTTTTGGATTGGAAGCCCTCCTTTTGCTGGGGAAAGATCTGCCTTTTGCTTTCTGGAAGAAAGCAATTCATAGTAGTCATATCTAAAACTATTTCTAATTCCAGACTAGAGGCCATTAGCTAGAGGAATCAGGAAAACATTGTAGCTTACCCCCCCCCATCTTTTCATATTGATCTGTGAACCTGTTTTGAAGATATACTTTTTCATTCTTTTAGATGAGAAAGCATATTCCAGCCACCACCACTGCTTATTTTATCTTAGTTGAAAGTCTTGTAGAGGTTTATGTTGAGAGTGGTGGGTTCCCTATTTAAGATAAGCCATATTATCTTGATTCCTAATGCTAGGAATTTTCTGTATTGACTACTGTCTATTTAGGTAGATCTTTAATCAGTGAAATGATTTGTAAGTATGATTGTTCCTTTGTCCAACGATATTAACATTCTGAATTCGGTCTGCTTAGTGGCTACTGAATTGTACTAATGTGGAAGCTAAAATTGATTCCAGCTTTTGGTGGTGCCCCCCGCCCCCTTTGGTGATTATTGTTTCTCTGTGTCTGGGTGAGGATGGTGTGCTGTAGACTCATGTATTGGCTCATCAGGCTGAAATGAATGTAGCCAAGCTAACTTTTTCTCAGTGCTTTGCAGCGGTTGTTAGTTTAAACTCCAAAACGAAAACTAAACCCTCAGGGACACTAATGTACTTGATTTTGTTATTGCTTGCTGTTGCTTCACCTTTCCTTCCATATCTTGCTCTCATGCTTCCTAATGCCTGAGCAGACTGCATCGTCAGAGCGCCGAGGAGAGTGGGAAATCCAGCCCAGCCGGCAGACCAATACCTCGTACCTGACGTCTCACTTGGCTGCAGACCGCCATGGGGGATCAGTGCAGGTACTTACAGCCTTTACTGCCCTGTCCTGGCCTTCTCAGCTTGGCTGGTAGAATGTTGACTTGCTTCTGAAACTTTGGGTCCTTCAGAAAGGAAACTTACTGCAAGGTTGAGCTGCTTCTGTAGTTAACTGAAGATCTGTGTGCTGATTTTCTGCCTAAGTGGACTTATAAGAATCACTTGTTGAGATGATTGTTGGTGGTTGTCATTGACTAAGAAATATCTATATGATTTCTGATACTGATTTCTGGTTAAACTGATCCTATAACCTTGATCTACTCATGATAAACCGTAAAAATAACATCAAGATAGAAGTATGTTAGTGTCAAGTATGTGAATTTTAAAGACTTGAAATGTGTAAAATAAGTATTTTTCGGATAAGGGACTGCATATTTAGCTCATTCCATGGTGGTATGTGCCTTAGCAGATAAGGCGAGAATGTTAATTGGTCCAAGTCAGCCATTTCTGAGTGGGTCCCCAAGAAGTTGGGCTGTTTCTTTTTTCCTTCTGGAGTAAGTGTGGTCTTAGAGAATTATTTCTGATTTCATTTGGACTGTTTTGAAGCTCTGTTGTCTCTAGTACTTAAGAACATCTGTGTCTCTACTTTTCTTTCATATCTCTGTTTTAATAATCTTAATCCAAATATGTCTCTCAGACTGTTAAGTGATACCACCAGTTGGGGCACACAAGTAAACCCAGAGCCACCAAATCATATAAAGGGATAGACAAACCTTTTGCATGTAGAAATGCATCGTGATAGGCTTGATTGTCTAGAATATGTTTTTTACATAGAGCAATTCACTAAAGATTGTGTTATTCACAGGAAGTCGGGAGACAGCTGTGGTTCTGTTAGAAAAAAAAATTTAAAAACCTCACAGGAACATCTAGGTAAAAGTGATGGATTGAACGCACAGATCTGTTCTCACCTCCTCTGAAACAGCACTACAAGAATGATAAAGAGATTTTTTTTGAAAGGCGTGAATCCATAAAAGGATGGAGAAAACAGAAGAGGCAACAGAAACAGAATATTGGAAAGCACGTGGGCAATTATTCAATGACTTAGGAGTCCCAAGAAAACGGAATCCTGAGCCAATAGAACCTATTTTCACTGGGTGATCTCCCAAAGACTCAGAAGTTGGCCCTCTATCAGGGGAAGTAGGTGGGAGGGCTATGTGCTAAAATAAAGAAGAGTGGTTAAAAGTCTGTTTTCTAAGAAGCCAGAGGTCCCTAGATGCTCTCCCCCTTCCCAGCAAAGACCAAAGATGTATTCTTTGGTAAGGGCAAAATAGAGGGTCTATAAATTGGGGGATATGAGTCACTTTTGGGGGTGGGGAGCTGTATTGAAGAAAAGGGACAGTAAATGAATGTGTGATCCATACTTAAAAGTCCCACCCCTGTACTCCTTGCAGTCTCCCACTTTTATTTATTTTTTCGTTTTTACTTTTTTATATAGAGAGAATGGGGGTGGGTGGGGGAGGGGAGAAGGGAGAGAAAGAATCTCAAGCAGACTCCCTGCTGAGCATGGAGCCCCCAATACTGGGCTCGATCTCACAACCCTGATATCATGACCTGAACTGAAATCAAGAGTCAGATGCTTAACTGACTGAGCCACCCAGGCGCTCCAAGAGAGAGACTCTTAAGCAGGCTCCATGCCCAGTGCAGAGCCCAACACAGGGCTTGATCTTATGACCCTGGGATCATAACCTCAGCCATGCACCCCAGAATGCTATTTTTAAAAGGAACATTCTAAGAGCAAACCAAGAAAAAAAAGAGAGAGAGTTCTTGGAAATTAAAAACATAAGAAAAATTAAAATTCAAGGGTTTGGAAGATAAAGTCATAAGGAAGTCTCTCAGAAAGTAGCGCAAAGAGAGAGGTTAAAATGGTAGAAAACATTGTTCAAAAAATAAAACATAGAACTGCCATGCAACCCAGTAATTCCACTTCTGGATGTGTTGTGGAAAAAGCAACTTGTAGAATAATATATGAAATTTGGCCCCATTTTTATTTTCACACATATACGCAAATATACATATATAAGAGGGATAACATACATATCATGTTAGTGTATGCAGAAGAAAAAAAAGAAACGATATGGAGTAGGGGAGGGCAAACACAACCAGTGGGCCACATCCCACCTTCTGCCTATTTTTATAAATAAAGTTTTATTAGAACATAAGTACACTCATTTGTTTACATATTGTGTACATCTGCTTTCATGCTGCAGTGGCAGAGTTGAGTAGTTTCCACACAGACTGTATAGTCCACAAAGCCTAAAACATTTACTACTTGCCTTTTATGTAAATACTTTGAATAACCTTGTTCTCAAGGAAGATATACTGGATTTCCCACTAGTCGTGTACATATGATGATGTCACTGGAAACTTGGACTTTTTATGTAGTCTTTTTTAATATTCTAATTTTTTACAATAAACATGCTTTTTAATTAGGGGAAAATGCAAAGATTAAATAATTTTAAAAGGAAAATACCTCATAATCAGGCATATCTGGACAGTTTACTAAATTTGTGTTCCTAGAACACAGGTGCTCATTTGGACAGTGCTTCCTGTTGTCCATTGTGAGGGGTTGTCTTTAAAATTGGAGTCAATTAGAGTCTCTGGCAGCACTTTTGGAAAATACAGCCTCCCTCTACTCCCTGTAAACTTAGTTCTGCTTCCTTGACACCTGCATACGGGACAGGCAAGTGTACCATTTCCCTGATACTGCGTTACGCTCCGGTGCTCCTCAGTACATCTGCCTCTTTCATTGTAGCCCCGGTGTGTGTCTACTCATAAAGGCTATGCTTTTTGCAAACCAGATCGGCCGTACTTTTCTAACACAACAGATGCCCACATATTTTCAAGTTGTCTCACTTCCCAAAGGTAATGTGGTCAAACCATGCTTAGCCTACCTGAATGACCTGCAGACACCACAACCCTGGTAGGGAGTGCAGAGCACCAAGATGAACAGAGTTTGCTCTGGTAAGGCACACGCACACTCCCATTCTAACCTGTTTAATAGCAGATACCCCCCCGCCCCCGCCCCCATGCTTCCCATCCTGCCACTGTTTCCACGGATCTTCCACATGTGGAAGATCTAAATTCAAGAAGGCAGTGTATTTTTCTCTTTCAAAAAGATGGCTCCAAAGTTGTTTAAATTAAAATATGTAGGAAATGTCTAGAAAGCTCTAGGACCAAGCAAAGGCATGAGACTTAAGATTGACATTTAACTAATATTTACTGTGCTCAGATCTTTATAATTCTTAATTACAGTTCTTGTTGCGGTCAGTAGTACTCCCATTTTATAGGTAGGGAAGCTGAAGTGCAGAATTACCACGTATGTTAGTTGTGAGAAGGAGGATTGAAATGTTGGTTATCAGCTAATATATTTCTTCGTTTGGTACATAACTCATTTTTCTTCATGGTCATGTTTTGAAAAATGGGGTTTAGGAACTCAAATTTTTTACTTAAAATATTAAATTACTTATTAAAAGAGATGTTACCAATATTAAGGACTAAAGTTCAAAATAGTACTTCACCTTAATCTCTTTCAGGTTAGTCCTTTAAGATATTTATTACTTTGGTCTTACGTGATAATAGCCAGAGGAATGTCGGATTAATTCTAGTAGTGATTAAAGCAAAGTAACTTTCAGCATTCCAGGTACACAAATAAGCTTATTTGTTAATGAAATTATACTGAAAATTCAGTAGAAAGGTATAAAAATGATAATGCTTAAAATACTAATAATTCATTACATTCACAAGGGTGTTTTGGGGGGTTTTTTGTGGGGGGGGATTGTTTTTTGTTTTTTACAATTTCCCTCAACATCCGTGTATTTAACTGCCGTAGTATTTATGCAGTAGATAGGACCCAGGCTGTCGGCCCGGTCTTACAGAATTAGAAACCAGGGCTCCCAAAGGAATTTGATATGGAGAGAGGCCTGGAGTCCGGCTCTCTGGTCACCGACAGGAGCGATTATCCTACTGCACGTCTAGGCAGCAGTCACACCCCAGCCTCCAAAGTGGTTGCTCAAAAGACCTAGATTAGTAGGGTATTTTAGGTATAGTTAGGTTAAAAGTTAGACACCTAGTGATTACATTCCCATTTGTGCCTGAGTCATTTGAGACCAGGTACTCATTGATATGGACAAGATGCCCAGTCTGTAAAATGGAGATAGCCTCTTCTTTATGGGCCAATTGGCAGTTCATAGCAAAGAGAAATTAGAGAGCCGACAACATGCGAAACACTGTGGACAGGAGCCATGACCCAAAGTCATCAAGTAGTTGGCAGTGGTGATGCTTGCTGACTCCTGCTTTGTTTGTACCAGTAGAGGTCAAGCCATTTTCTTTAACACTTGTCCAGCTCCTGAATTGTTCATTAAGAAACTTGAAGTGATTTCTTCTCTGGCCCTTGTGCTGACAGAATGAATTCACCAGCATGATCGCCCGCGTGCAGCCAGAATGTGCCCCAGGAAATAAATGTGGGCCAAGGAAGTTAACAGCAGCGTTAGCATGAAGAGCTGTGCTTCTCTAATCTGTAAACCATCACTCATCAATTTTGTTTTTGCTGTTTATTGCCCTAACTTCTTATTTTGAAATTTTCAAATTTATGAAGAAGTTAGTTGTGGTGGTGGTGGTGATGGTGAAATGAACCCGTGCGTATCCTTAACGTAGATGAATGATTATTAAGATTTTGCCACATGTCTTTCATTCTGTGGCGGTGGTGTGGGAGGCGAGGGGAGAGTATGTGCTAAAGTATTTGAAAGTAAATTGTAAACATCATTGCATTTTATCTCACAATACTTTAGTTGACGTGTCCTAAGAACGAAGACATCCTGCATGTAATCAATACCATTGTCATATCTAAGAAATTGAATAATAATTCCATAATGTCTAATCTACAGTCCTTATCACATTTCCAGTTGTCCCCCAAATTAATTCTTTAGGGTCCAGGACCTAATTGAGGTTTGCATTTGCATTTAGTTTTTATGCCCCTTTAGTCTCTTTCTTTCTTTTTTTTTTTTTTTTTAAGATTTTATTTATTTATTTTGACAGAGAGACAGCCAGTGAGAGAGGGAACACAAGCAGGGGGAGTGGGAGAGGAAGATGTAGGCTCCCAGCGGAGGAGCCTGATGTGGGGCTCGATCCCAGAACGCCGGGATCACGCCCTGAGCCGAAGGCAGACGCTTAACGACTGCGCCACCCAGGCGCCCCCCCTTTAGTCTCTTTCAGTCTCTTAGTCGTTTAATCTCTTTTAGCCTGTAACACTTACCCCTGTGCTAAAAGGGAAAGAAAAAGTTTTTCGGAGAAGTCTTTTTTGAAGAGGCCAGGCTTGCTGTCCTATAGAAAGTCCCACATTTTGGGTTTGTCTGTTTTTTTGTTGTTTTGTTTTTTCCATCATACTTAGATTCAGGTAAAACCTTTTTTTTTTTTTTTGGCAAGGATATTACATAATGTTATATAATATTTATTATGTCAGGAGATAAATAAGGTTGGTTCCGTTAATGAAAGGTGCTAAATTTGATCACTCCCAGATCCCTTGGGTGAGTCCACATTTAATGTTGTAGGTGTCTTTGAGTAATCATACAGCATTGTTTCCATTTTTTTAAAGCGTGTATTATCAATAAGAACAATAAATGTTTCTGGTTTAGAAATAATGGTAAGTAGAGACTGCTACTAAGTGGTGTTTACCTAGTGAGCCCTTTATTCTTTGAATAAATACCCCAAAGAGCCCTTACTCTAAATATTTCCTCCTGTCCACCTTTTTATGACTATGCTTGACATTTTTTCAAATAAGCTGCTGATGAGGACCCCAGATCTAGAGGGCGATAAGAATAAACGTTTATGGAGGGAGAATAACAGTAGTAGGAACACTTACTGAGCCATTACAATTTACCATGGCACTGGGCTAAATACTTTGTGTGGCTTATCTGCACGGTAACCCTGTTAGGTAAGCAGCATTGCTTCCCCATTTTACTTAGGAAGCTCAGGCATAGAAAGATTGAGGATCTTGCCCAAGGACCCACAGCAAGTAAGTGGTGGAGCGAGGGTTCAAACCCAGGGCTGACTAACTCTGGAGCCCATATCTTAGTTATTGTGTGTGCTCTGCTCCCATGTTGTATGCCAGGTATCGTACCAGTCACGACCTCATCTATCTGCTTGTGTAATTCTCACATCACCCATCACCCTGTAAGAAACGGTCTCGAATAGATGAAGTTACTTACCCAAGGGCATATGATAGCCGAACCATTTATCCTATTTTGTGGTTCTCTCCCATGTTTCAGCCAAGGTCTTTAACAGCAGAGTGGTTTGTCCAGCGGGGTCCCTTTTCCCACTTCCCAGCACCCACATAAGCAGCAGTCATGTGCTGGAAATGAAACCAGGTGACAGAAGCAGCTGCACAAGCAAGAGAAGCCTGATCGGGTCCACATTAACCAGATGACAGGAGTGAGAGCCTTCAGTTACAATTCGGGGACCATCAGTGAGAAATGGGATGACAGTGAACCTGAAATAAAGGTTGTTGAAATAAGACTGGTCTTCCAAGGGAAAGCGCTTCCTTACCGTCTGCCCTCTCAGCAGAGAGGGTGCAGCAGTCTTGTGTTTGAGTAACTTCAGACCAACGGTCAAAGCCATGAAGAAATTTCTGAAGGAAAGTGTGATTGCTTATAGTTTCTGATGCCCACTATTGATTTCCTTTTTAGAATTTTTTGTCAACATCATCGCTGGGTCTATTTATAATTCTAGCATAAGAAACTGAGAGAAGGAGAATTAAAGAGAGTAACATGACCTCTTTCACAGGCTTTTTGTGAAGATTAAATTTACACACACACACACACTCTGTGCGGACACAGAGTAGGCATCCAGTATGGAAGTTACTATTATATGATTACATATTGCATTTTGTGTTCTCACATGATATGGTCCTGGGAACCTTACCTAAATGAGGACATCTGGCCCCTCAGCTCAGGAAGATAAGCATTCCAGACACGGCCTGGTTAGTACCTAAGTCAGAGACTAGATCTCCCCTAGGAACCCTCTGTGGTACTGGCAGGAAGCTCCTATTGCCATGGTGTCTGTCACACTCCGTCTTTCTGTTTCAGGTGGTTAGCTCAACCAATGGAGAGCTGAATGTCGATGACCCCACGGGAGCCCACTCCAATGCACCAATCACAGCTCACGCCGAGGTGGAGGTAGTCGAGGAAGCTAAGTACGTTCATCTTTCAAGGGGGCTCTTGAGTCCTGGCTTGAAAAATCTTCTCTGTCTTTTCCTTTCTATGTGCTGCTCATCTCAGACTGGATTTCTCATGCTTGTGTCCAGCTTTCTTCCTTTGACCATTTTAGTTTTTGCATGGTACCTTACGGCTGCTTCTGCCCTTCTTTAGCTGTGATTCCTGGGAAGACCATCACATTTCTCTAGTCCACATGGGGCAAAAGACCTAGTGAACTGAAAGAATCATGGTATAAGAGCTAAAACAGATAGTAGTCCTGAGCCCGTTGGGTCCCTGGAGCTTCTTGCTCCCTGTGGGGTACAGAGAAAAATCCGTTTATCTTAAATCGTGGGCCATGCTGAAAAGCATTTGATTTCTGGTTCTTGGCTAAGAACTCTGCATGTATCGTCCTGGAGCAAGGGTTTTAGGGCCATTGTGTCTCACTTAAATGATTCTAGAATCAGAGAGAGTCCAATAAGTCAGGGAAGCTAGTTTCTACACCTGTGAGGAAAAGAGTCTTGGGGGGAGAGGAAATCACACTACTAGGGAGGGGTGAGTCCACTCCCTTTTCTGCTTCTCTTGCCTGTGAATGTGTTACCCTGCCCACACCACCGGCCCCTTGGTGCTCTCTGCATGGCGTGTGGTTAAACTCTGAGCATACGGGGTAGGAGGGGGAGTAACTGCCAGTGCTGCTGCAAAAGCAGCATTTCTATCGCTTCTTTCCCTTTTTGCCCCATCCCAAATTCCAATCCAGACTTAAACTCCAAGAAGACATGAGGTAGGGAGAGAGAAGTCCTTTACAAATCTGTAACTGCCGCCGAGCCTGATATGGTTGACCTTCCTTATAAACTCTTTGAGAACATTCAGGCCATCCCAGTGTCTTGTTCTCAGAAGCATATGACATCCAAATAGTGATACTGGGTCCCAGATGCTCTCTTGAGCCCCCAGATGGCCTCAGTACCCGCCAGAACGTGCTTACACCTCTGGGTGTCAGGTGGTGGGAGGCCAGTCAAGACCCGCAGTCTTTCTTTCAGCTACACTTTGTGTGCTTGTCCCCTGCCCACTCCTCTGCTCTCCTGCCCACCCGTATGATGAGCTCACTTTGCTTCCAAGGGGTCCTCTCCTTGGAAAGCCAGGATTTGGGGATTTCTACCCAGTAGATAAAAAGCAGCTCAAGGATGACTTGGACTCTGTCTTGTCAAGTCCCTGCTGACTGTAGGCAGCTTCAGATGCTCCTCTGCTGGTGTCTATAAGGCGTTGGTAGGTAAGGAAGGCAGGGGGAGTTTTTAATGCCAGGAAGAGACCATTTTTAGTAAGGAGACATGCTCTCTATTCTCAGAGACTTTGGAGATTTTAATGGTACTCATAGTTTTTCAGCTTCCATGACAAAACTTCATTCTCCCAAACAAACAGTATGGGTTCTTGACCTTGGCCACACTTTGGAATCACCTGGGGTATATTAAAAAATGCATACATCTGAATCCTGGCCCCAGAGATTCTGATTTTATCGGGGATTATGGCCTGAGCATCAGGAAATTTTAAAGTTCAGATGATTCTGTGTGGCCAAGGATGGGAATCACGGCACCAAGCATATTCTGATGAAAACACTGGGCTTGAGAGATGGCTATTACCCATTCCCATCCCACCTCACTCCCAATTCATGTTGTGGCTATTACTTGGAAGGCTAGGCATTTAGTTCTGGATTTAATAGTGTATTTTGACTACCAAGATTGAATGGGCTTTCATCTTACAGTATGTCCTATACAGGTTTATCTTTTGAACCCATTCCCTCATTTCGTTTTGGTAAATGTGTACACTGATTGTGTATGTGAGTGTGGTATTTGTGTCCTGTGTGTAAAATAAGGGGCTGTTCACACAAAGAGATTGCAATGTGGTGAATTCTGTGCTGGTATAATCTAAACTCTAGGATGTGAAAAGGACCACTGTGCCTCTTTGCCGCTGGTCCCAGGTTTGGGCCTTCTGAAATGTGTGGAGACCAGAGGGGAACAGTTGTGTTTGACCAAATGTCATCCAAAAGCTCAAAGCTTAGGGCATTTTGTGTGCCGATTCCCCTCGTGATTTCATGAGCTACCGACCCATCTTGCCCAGGACCTGTCAGCCTAGCCATGTGTGTTTCTTCTTCCGTCTCTGTGTTTTGGAGGGAGGGAGGGGGCAGCCATGAACCCACCTGCTCAGTCATTTTCATGGGAAGAAGTCGCAGCTAGAGAAGCACGAGACGTCCCAAACAACCCCTCATTGCACGCAGCTGTGATGCCATTTGTCCATGCAGCCTGCTTATGAGAAAAAGAGGGCTGTTGCCTATGTTAAGATTCAACCAGGGACTGGGGAGGTACATGAAACCTTCACTTCCAAGCTTTTGAGTTTGGGTTCCTCACCGAGCTTGTTTTGTGTAAAGGAGGGAACAGGGCCTTGGTTTTTTGTTCTATATACGAAATGAACATCAAACTGCCCTTTTCTTCTGGCTGCAGGACACATGTCCTTGTTTAAATATGATTAGAAGGGTGGTGAGGCAAGGCAGCTTTTTGGTTGATTTTTGTTATGGTAAAAATAGGAGTTTTTGGTTTTCCACCAACTTTAGCTTTAACTTAGCAGATGCGGATCTCGTTTTTCCTGGGAATTAGCAAGAATGGGATGTAGGCCCTAGTTTTACTTTAGTCCGCAGCAGTGACCCTTCTTGCTCCGCGTCATCTCCTACTAAAATAAAGTGCTGGTGAAGCCTTCCCCCGCCCCCCCAGAGGAAGAGCTAACTGCCAGCTGCTTTGGTCAGGCATGTCGGAATTACAGAAAGGCTAGGGACTTCTCTTCCCTCAGAATAGTTGGGAGGTCAGCTTAACATTGTACTGTAAGACTGTGTGGGAACCAAAATGGCTCACGTGGTGCTTGATCGAATTCTTATAGGCAGGATCGTTTCCTCTTTCTCTCGCTACCTTCCTGGAAATTGCCCAGGAAAACCCACTCTGGGGCTCCCACCAACTCTTTCTGTTTTACCTTACCCCTCACTGAGATATCCAGCTCCCTCCTCGATGCTTCTGTCAGGCGCCTGCCCCCTCCACCTTAGCGTGGGGGCCCAGTGGCCTGGGCGCACTCAGCCTCCCTCGACAGAGGAAGAAACGAAACACAGACACATACTGCATGTTTGCATGGCGCACAGGGAGTCGCTTCCATCTCACCTCTGTGGACTAATATCTCTCTCTTTCTCTCTTCCTTTCTGTGTTTTTCTCTTTACACACTCTGTAGCTGCCTGAAAATGCTCAACCTGTGGTGAGTCCCTCTCTCCAGTCCACATGCTAGGGGAGCGGACCAGACTAGGCTGGGATTGGCAAAGCCAAACAAAATGCCTTAGGAACACTGAATGGCTTCCCTACGCCGCCTTGTGCCATAACCACCCAGACTGGGGAACTAGATCCACAAGGTGGGGATGGGGCAGGCCTACACCCAGGAATTAATCTGTTCCTTCTTTCCTTTCAAACCCATCTCATCGCTGTCTCCTCCTGTCAGAACAATATCCCACAGTATCCAAAATTCCTTTCTATTTTTAGCTGAGTGAATTGTCTCCCAAGTTGATAGACCAGAGAATATCAGGCAGAGAGGGACAGGAGCAGGAGGACAAGGTTACTATATCAGTTTTTTAGATTATCCTTCACAAAACCAAGGGCAGTTGTTGCCAGATAATCTCACATTCTGTGGCTCGGTCTCTCACCTGGAAATTGGCTGCTTTGGAAAAAATGCATGACTTTTCTTTTTGATTCAGCTGGTTCTTTCATCTGTAGAATGAGTCTGTCAAAAAAAGCTCCTTCATGGGGGGAGAAATGGACATTTTGTTGTTGTTGTTTTGGGTTTTTTTGTTTGTTTTTCGTTTATTGTCTTTCTTTTTTTTTCCCCTGTCAGAGTACATTCAGTGGGCCAAGGGCTGACTCAGCTAATGAGATATTGGACATATTGGCTTTCCACTCCTGGAAAGGTTCCCTGAATGCATTCTTAGGAATAATAGGAGCTATGTGGAAGGGGAAGCCCTAAAGAATCCACGTTCAGTGAGGCACATTCTTGCTATAAGAAAGAGCCCCCTTGCCAGCTTTCTTCTTAGACGCTGCCTGTGACCTTCCAGGTGCTGCTGGGCTAGTTGGCCTTTGCAGTCTGGGGTGGGAGCGCCCCCATGTCGTCTGCGTGCATGGGGTCATGTTCTACTGGGAGGTAGCAGCCTGCTGGACTATAGGATCACCTTGTTTCTATTTGTCTTCAGGGACTGTGCTGGGCACCAGTTTCTGAACCCCAGCCGTCTAAGCCAAGTTGCCTACGGGGTTTCCCCAGGGACAGGGATATGTGGAAGATAACAATTGGGTTTTATGGAAACAGAATTTATAGTCTACGGTACTGAGGAGTACATTTGGCCTATTTATCTAGCAAACATGTCTGTGTAAATCTGACATTGTCATAGTCTATTTTTTCCTGTGAGGTGTCAGTCGCATAATCCTGACTGCAGAAACGGGGCCTCCCATGTACTCATCCAACTCTGCTTGGAACTCTTGGGGGTCCCCCAAAAGTTTAGGTGCCATCTAGCTGTTCTAGAGATAAGACATATATACTGGAAAGGACAAGTAGTTCTCCAGGACACTTGTTATTATCCCCCAAGAGGTCACTATGGACAGGAATGGTCAAGAAAGATTTCACGGATACGGTGGGGCTTGAGCCTGGTATGAGAGCAAGGGAAGAATGTAAAAGTACACTCAGGAAGAGAAGCCTGGCAAAGAGATAGCAGAAGGGGAGAGGGCCAGGACGTAGCAAGAGAGCAGTGTGGGCAAAGTGATGGCTCACAGGTCTGGGGGAAGAGCACGTGGTGGCTTGTGAGTAGGGAGACTAGATTGATGCTGACTCCAACATCCAATCAAAGAATCGACTGGAAGAAAACCTACGACACAAGAAGGGCTCATCACTCACCGTCCTTCTCTTCGGAGAGTAAGACATCTGTATGGAGTTAGTCATTGGGCGTGGCTGGGGTCCGACCCGGTTTAATAGGCCCTGTTGCAGGTAGTCCGCACAGAAGCTAGAGGATGGAAGAGCACATGGTGGGACCTGTTTCCTCATGGCTGGAATTATGAAAAGCTTCTGCCACTGCTGAAGTGTTAACTACAGTAACTAGCACAAATTCACCCGGGCCTCAAAAACCACACCTTACATTCCCCTCCAGTCAGGTCAATTCAGCATGACCCCTCAGGTTATGATGTGCTTGTAAGCAAGACGTTAAGTCTTCGGACTTGCCTTGAAGGAGGTAAAATGAAATAGTAGAATTTGAAATAGACCAAAGTAGTATTTCAGACTTCATTGTGATTGCTCTTATTAAAAACACAAGATCCTCATTTTAGCACCCCCCCAAAAATAAGAAGAAGAAATAGAAATGGACTTAAATGTTAGTGATGTCTCTGAAAATCATGGCTAACAGGGAACAGGTAACTCTGTTGAAATACTGGTGCTCCCATGAGATTTAATTTGCCTTGTTTAATATTAATTACAGGACTTTCAACTTGGAAATGTCCATTTTCTAAAGCATATATAATAGAAAAAGACCATTTTTTTCTTGAAGTCTTCTCCAAGGAGAAGACAGTCTTAAACAATCAAAAGCATTGGTCATTTTTATGTAAAAGAATTTATTCAGTCTCCAAATACACATGCCACTTTGTTCAGCGACGATATTCACACCATTAATAGTATTTCATGGGGCACCTGGCTGCTCAGTCAGAAGAGCATGTGGTTCTTGATCTTGGGGTCATGAGTTTGAGCCCCATGTTGGGGTAGAGATTATGGAAATAAACTTAAAAAAATAGTATTTCACAAATGTCACTGATAGCCTCAGAAAATCTTTTTTAAGACCCCCTTAATAAGGTCCTGTTTCCAGAGTTTTCATGCAAAATTTTCATGTTTGATTCACCCAGATATGGTTAAAGGTTATCATTACCTGTATAAATGTCTGTCTCTGCATTCTAAGAGACTTCCAAATTTTTAATAACCTGTCCATTGGATGTCAAAATACCAAGGGGTCAGACTGAAAAAGGAGAGAATTTTAGCTACAGTGGAGAATTTGGGGGCATGGGAAGTAAGCAACAGTTCTTTATTTTCATATGAATGGCCCTGGCATTAAAGCCAGAGGGATTTAAGCAAGAGAACCAGAGAGTTTTCATCAAAAGATTTTCCTTTCAAGGGTCAAGTTTGCAGCTTGACTCCCCTCCACCATCTGGCATCTTTGACTCATCCACACCTTCCGGCTCTCACATCCTCATTTCCCACGTGTCAGCTTCCTGGGAAGGACATTTCTCTTGCACCAGTCATGCCACCGCCCTCATCACCCCCTTTTGGACTTAGTCACTGCCTCAGCGAGAGCTGTTCCCCATTCCAGAGACAGGAGTTAAGGAGGGGATGCTCGGGCTCAGGGCTGTGCTGGAGCCGTGGCTGTTGCCCAGGGTGGGTGGTGGGTGAGGGGAGCAGGCCTGGCCACCCTACGCAAGGGCCAGTCCTCTAACCCTGTCTGGCACAGCAGCAGCAGTCTCCGTAACTAAGTCGGGGATCCTGCAGCCACACGCTTGCCGACGTCAGCTCCTGGGCTGTGTGGCGCTGGTCCCCCTGCGACCCGAGAGCGGGCTGTGCTGATTTCAGTTGGGATCTGGGCTCACAGTTCTTATAAGATTCGGGGCTCCTTCTGCCTGCTCGGGGTAGCTGGGTAGGGGTGGGAATGGCGAAATGGGATGGAGAGAATCCTTAATCCTTCAGAGGCAGCATCACGAGCTCCTGCTAGAGTTCCAGTCATATTTTGTGGGGGATTTGTTCGCCTCTGTTTAGCTCCATACCCGCTGGCTGCTGAAGCCGCATTAAATCACGTTGCTCTCTGTCTCAAGGGGCAGACAATGCAGGCTAGTCTAGGCAGCCCTAAGGACCCCCAGCCTGGGTTCTAGATAAAGATGAGCCCTGTGGGCTGCGTGGGAGACTAGGACACAAGCTGCTTCCTCCTCCTTCCAAAGATGCCTGTCCGGCCCTGCCTGGCCTGCAGCCGTTTGGTGATGAGGTTTGGTAGCTGCGGATTGGAATGAAGCAACTACCTTTCCTGGCGGACACTGCCCACCGCTTCCAGGGTGTGCGCCATAGATGGAGGGTGGCCCTGTGGGTGGGTGCCAGGGGGAAAATCCACCCCCCCCACCCCCGCAGTAAGCAGAAGCAGGCAGAAGCCCACGGAAGCTGCAGGCCTCCTGCACTGACTTGCGATGTTCCTTGTGCTCCAGGTGCTGCTGTTTCTTTAAGAGGAAAAGGAAGAAGACTGCCCAGCGTCACAAGTGACCAGTGCCTCCCAGGAGTCCTCAGGCCCTGGGGACTCTAACTCGATTGCACCTGCAGCTCCTGCCATTTTTCGTTGGAAGGGACTCCTCTGTGGGGGAGGGTGGAGATCCAAACCAAAAAGAAAACAGATGCCCCCAGAAGGAGCCAGTGCGGGCAGCCAGGGCCCAGTGGGTCAGTGGCCACCCCCGCCTGCCTGAAGCTCTGAGCAGGTCCCAGAGCTGCTCCTCCTCTGCCTGCCCTTGGGGCTGCCTGGTTGACTCTCCTTCCTATTGTTTACAGTGAAGGTGTCATTCACAAAAACTCAAGGACTACTATTCTCTTCCCTCGCAGTAGTTTTCTCCTGGTTCTCGCCCCACCCTCAACCCTCTCCCGCAGAAAAGCTAGTGAGTTAAAGGCTTTGTCTGCGGAAGGAACTCCGGAGGGTGGGGGTGTGGCCAAGAAGGCAGGGGGAAGATGGCAGGCCTGGGCGGGAGAAGAATCTTCTCCAGCTACCAGGTGTGCCTGGCAGCATGGCTCCCTCCTGCTCTGTGCCTGTGCGGCCTCCATCCCCAGCCGGCCACAGGGTGCAGGCTCCCCCTCCCTCCCTCCGCCCTGTGAAGTTACACTGTCGGACACAAGCTGTGAGAAATCTGCAGTCTACTGTCCCCGCGTGTTGGCATTCTTCGTTCTCTTGACAAGCGAACTCTGTTCTCCAGACGGTAATAGGACAATGCAAATTGTTCTGAGCAAAGGAAAAAAAACTGACTTTATTGCACTTTTAGGTTTTTTTTGTTTGTTTTTTTAACAAAAAACATGGCAGATGCATATTGTGTCTGATTATATCGGGAGTTGTACTTTTTTCTGTTTTGAGGGGGATGGGGCCAGCCAAGCCATTCAGAGAGAACATGGGTCCAGAGGACATTCTCAGTGGAAAAAGTTGGGTCTACAGCACCCAGAAGAGAAGAAGCCAAACTCTGTGTCATTCTGAGTAAACACTCAGGTTGGCAAGGAAACATACTTGAATTTTCATTCATCTTCTCAGCTGCCGAAGAATGTCCCTACCAGAGCCTCTTGACCTCATCAGCCTACAGTTTGGACAGCCTTGCTCTCCAGCACATGGGATGAGCCAGCCAAGCCAGACTGACCAGGAGAAGGAGATGCTTGACAAAAAAATTGGAAATAATCGGTTTCCTCCACTGCCAGGGACTTCCAACTAGATAGCCATGTGACTTCGTTAGTGACTTGGGGGACAGAATTAGTGATGGAAGAGCCATCGCCATATTGCCACTCGTGGACAAGAAGAGGAGGAAAGTGAGCCTGCCTTCCAACTGCCAGAAGAATCTCAGGATTTGGCATCATAGGGCCAGGAAATAAATCCGTATGTACTGTCTGCCCCAGTAGCTGAGTGATAGCATTTGGGCTGGCCTGCCTTACACAAACCAAGCACCTGCGGGTCTTCTCGCAGTAGGTCCACGGCAGCAGGCTCAGGACTGAGCACGTGGGGCTGTCGTGAACAGGAGGATAAGATTGATTGGTGCTGGAAAATTCCAGGGGAAAGGATACTGAGATGAAAGGTCTGAAATTATCTTCTCCATTGGATATAGACTCCTTCCAAGTAAGATGGCCATGTATCGAGAACATGTGTTCCTCAGTCCGCAGTCTGCCTTCCCATGTGGGGTAGTCCCCTAACCTACTACCATGAAGGGTCTTGGTTCTTCGTTCACTGCCTGGACAGTCATTAATGTATGGAGTTAATCTTATTGTGCTCACGTTTCATGTGAGCTCAGTGGCTTATGCAAACAGTGACCTCGTTCCAGATCAGATAGAGGAGAAAGAATCACTTACGTCAGGGAACAAGGCCTCGTGTCCAGAAGTAGAGAGAGCTAACCACGGAGGACCCCTGGCCGGTGACGGAGTCTGGTGGTTTGGGGAACACAGAAATCATTTGCCTCTGGCTTGAGGTGGAGGGCCGTCTTTTGGACTGGAGGATGTGGGGATACTTTCTGGTAGTTGTCATGTCCTGACAAGTCCCTTGATGTGTCTCACGTGGAGCAGAAATAGCAGCCGTCGCACGGATCAGAGTTCCTGGGCTTCAGCTGTTCCACTGGGCCTTGGCTAGGAAGTGTCACTTTCCTGGCTTCAGACCTGCTTAACTCATGTAAAGATTGTAATCTTTCATTTCTTTAAAAGAAATCTTCCTGTATACAAAACAAGAGTGGCTGGGAGATAGTGTCACATCCCTTTTCCACAAGGATTTTGAATATTGCTTCCTTGATATTACCTAGTGGTTAAGGCACCATCATGGAAACCTACTTCTCAATTGGTCTTTGGGCAACTCGAACTTCCTGTATAGAAACTTTAACTTCCTTATCCCTTGTATAGAAAAAGCCTTGCCTCTTAAAGGAGGACAAGGGGAAATGGTGACAAAGCCTCTAGCTTGCTGGCACTCCATACCCACTAAGTGCCTCCCCACCTCTGCTTCCACAAAAAAGCAAAGGCAGCAACCAGCTTGGATCAGGGCAGGCCCCCCTGCAGCTGGGTTTGTGACTTTTTTTTGGTCTTAAATGTTTTTAAAGGCTAGCTCTTGAGGGGTTTAAACCTAAGCAGTTATGGGGGGTCCTGCCTAATGCACTGTTCTTTCTCTGCCCCCCCCCCATCTCTTACTGGGTATTTGATTTTCATAACAAAGGGTCATGGTGATTCTTCCAAGGCCAGTAGCACTCCAAGGTGGTCCCAGACCCCTGAGAGATTCTGTTGCGATCTTCCTGAAAATTAAAAAGTAAATAAAAAGAGTACCTAAGGAAGAATTTGGCCATCAGCACATCTCCACCAGCACATCAGGGCTCCCTCCTCACCCCGCTTGCTCTGGCTGCTTAGCGCAGGGCCTCAGCCAGGCCCCTGAGGCTGGGCACGCCCTCCAGCCACCAGCTACCCCAGTCCACTCACTGCAGTTTCTTGAGCTTTCTCCATTTCACAACGTGGTGCCTAGGGATCTTTTTCTTTGGGATTGATGCAATTGCTCCTGAGTTAGCAGTAAGTACTAATAGCATCTGTTCATTAAAAAGCCCTTAATATATGCCACCAGGAGTTCTCCGAGCCCCGCAGTCCTTCTGGCATTGCAGACTGAGCAGAGTGAGGCAGGCAGGCCAGGGATCCACGGAGGCATGAACAGTCCTTCTCTTACAACCAGAGGAGCTGCGTCTGTGCGGTCAGGCGTTGTGAGGGTTGGTCACTTGCTGCCCACACCCTGCCGCTGCCCAGGGCGCTTGCTCTGGACTCCTCTGCAGGGGCGGGCAGTGTGCCAGCAACCACTGTGCTCTCGTGACCGCCTTCATGAATGTTCTGCTGCATTGGGTCTGTCTAGGAGGAAACAGGGTCTGAGAAGGTACGGGTCAAGCGACTAGGCTGACCTCCAGTCAAAGCTCCATTTCACTCTGGACCGCAGGGGCAACAGGAGACAGCAGGGTCCTGGGGTTTTCAGTAGTGGTGTTGATTTGCCAGTTTATGTCCGTGAGCTCCGGGAACAAAGAAACAGCCCCTGCCCTTAGCCAGAAGAGGGCCCATCGCCTCTGCATCGCAGCGTAGTCCACTGGAAGTGTACGCTGATGGCGCATACTCAGTGCTGATTCTCAGTGTGAGTAGCCATCTTTAATGTCAGAAATAGGCAGTGATGGTAGTGTATGTCGGAGTGGTTACTAAAGATCATAGCCTTAACTTTTTTGTATGCAAAAGATAGAATTTATTCCCCCGCTCAGTGAGCAAGCATGGCCTGCGCTTCTCAAAAACAAGGACTGCCATGGCAGCCCGGAAAGCATCTCAAAGGAACTTACTCTTCTGATGCATCTCTCCCGATTCCACATGCCTCCTGTGTGTCCCGGTCACCTCTTCCATTTTCGTAATTAAACCAGTTTTCCATCCTCCGTGAGTTGCCCTGACGATGTCGTCTCCAGTGTCCGCCACATTAGGGCTGGAGTCCCTCGGATTGGGAGCTTGCCGTGCCATCCAGCCAACATTGCCTTTGCCAGTCCACTGCCACCATCCCCGCCATTGCCCCAAGGTGGGCAGATGAATTCCAGCAACCCTTAGGGAGCCAGTGTAACGAGGCACCCCGTCTGGATTGGCCATATGAGCAACAGGCACTCATCTCTGGGGTTCTCGCTTTTGCTGACTCCAGGCCTCCGGGAAAGCCCTGTCTAGAGATTGATGGCCAGTGACTCCCAGCCTTCCCTATGATGGGTTGGCAGGAATCAAAAAGGAGATTCCTACGGTTTTGTTGTCTTGTTTGGGGGGGCGAGGGGAGGGGTAGGGGAGGGGTAGCTTTGTTTCTGAGTAAGAAAAAGAGGAAATCACAGCCCTTATGAGGGTTTGCAGAGTTTTGAGCAGTTTTAGCCACAAATAAGGAATCTTGGAAGTCTTCGATCAGTTAAGCAGTCTTAAAAACATGTTTCTCATAACTCCTTTTGCAGGTGACTGCAAAAGAATAGGTTTCTCCATTGTATTCAAAATAGTAAGTAGGTTCCCTGGATATAGACAGTAGTAGTTGACAGATTTCCTCAAAAAGCAACCAGGAAGTCCGCTCCAGTGTTTGTAGATCAGCTAACAAAGGAAAAAGTGAACGTGTACTCCATATATTTTTAGTTTCATTACCAAACTTGATGTTATAAAGAAACCTCAGTTCGGTGGACAGAATTTCTTTTGTTACTTTCCTCCTCTTTCTCCTCATATTCAATCATATTTCCAGTGCCATCACCACCTTCAAAGTCTCAGAGCACAGGGTTATCCATGGTAATAAGTGGGGGTGCTGTGCACTCCTCCCAGTAACACACACAAGAGGACAGCTGTCCTGACTGCCTCTTCCCTGCAAACCCCCTCTTTCAGGGCAGGTGAGACATTTTCAGTGTTCCTCTTCATGAGCTCCAGACCAAATCCCAGGCCAGCCCTCGCACCGAAAGCTTTTTTTAGAGGCTTGTCGATCTGTTAGGAATGTCTCAGGAGAGATGAGCCATTTCTTTTGGGGGGAAATATATTTACAGATGGGTGTGTGTGATTGCACGTGTGTGCCTGTGTGTGTGTGTGTGTGTGTGTGCGTGTGCTCGTGCGCGTTCTCATCTGTGCATTTCACTTCCATAAAGACTCACAGCCCAGGCTGCTGGGACCACGTGTTTCCGAATATTCTCAGAAGTAAGCAAGTAAGAAGTGAGCTTCTCAAATGAGTGTCACAGCAAGCTGGCTCTGGGAATGAGCCCCATTTATCGAGCGGAAGAGTAAACGTAAAAGATAAGAGATGAAACCAAAAATATGCCCCCCCCGATGGAAAGTAATGTTGATTCATCAATTCCCATTGGATATATTACATGCTCTAATTTATTATATTATTATTTTGTCTGTTTCTTTTATCTTTGCCCATTGTACTTTTAAAAAGATGTTGGGATGTTGATTGCAATTTTTTTAAAGACTAGATGATGTATAAATCAGCTGTGGAAATCAGTTAATTGCTGTGTGGTTGTGTCTGATTATTGTTAAATGCCCTTTTTTTTTTCGTTTTGTTTTATTTTAGATATGTGATGTTTCATAAACCCTGGCACTGGTCGCAAAGCTCAGCTGTGAAAATGAAACTTGTAGTATTTTTAAACATGAATGTCAATTTCAAGTGTATTTGAAATGGTTCCTCCAGGAGAGAGATTTGTGCACCATTAGGAAAAACTCCTCTGCAGAGGAAGTAGCCTTCTTTGGAAAAAATGGAAAATGGGTCTTGATATGTTATCTCAGAGTAGCCCATTTCCTAGGGCACCATGGAAAACACAAATGTGATCTTTAAGTATACCTCTTCCCCAATTTGGGGAGGAAAGGACTCAGTTTGCACCCTTTTTGTATGTAAAATAAAATGTCTTACCTTTCTTGACTAATTTTCTTTGGTTAGTTGGTTTGTCTGGTTTTAATTTCCCCTGGTTCATTTGTAACTAAGAATTAGGCTTGGATTAACTTTGATATGACTCAGGGCTCCAACGAATGAAAATAATGCCTGATATTTGGCATTCTTGCTTCATTCCTTTGGGTTGAACATTGCTCTGTCAGTCACTTTCAGGATTCCTGGCAGAACTTGGACATTCATGACTCACATACTGGTTCCTGTATCCCTGTGGTTCTTAGGTGGTAGAATGTCAGGAAGGTAAGATCTCTGTGGAACAGCTTTGGAATAGCTTTATAATTCTGCTCCACCCGACGAACGTCTATACAGATAGAGAATAAAACTATGATGTGCGATTATAAAATCACGAGTGTATATCTATATATGGATCTATACATGTCTGTATCTCTCTCTCCATACACGTAGCCACAAAACAACTGTCGGCATGATTAGCTGGTTCCACTTATTTGTTACCACTCAATTACTAGTTAATGATTTTGTTTTTTTCACTGGTAGGTAAGTAAACAGAAGACATGTTTTAAGATCATCATGAGAGGAGAAACTTCACATTTAGAACATTTTATCCATTAAGCTTTTCTTTCTTTCAAAAGTGGTGGGGGAGGTACAGAGGAGGCTGCTGTTATGCCGTTTTAGCATTAGCTTCTTGTGTGGAGAAGGCTACTTTGAAAACAGAGCTTGGTGAACATTTTTCTTAATGGCTATGGACAGTGAGACCAGTCAGTGGGGAAAGAGGCCTCACCAAAAAAGTGGTGGGGGGGGCTGGGGGATTGGAACATCAAGTTTGTCAGTGCAACAGTTTTACCTAGGACGACCTTTACCAGATTGAGGTGGTCTGGATTGAGGTGTGAGGATTAGAAACAGCAAATGTCATTTGTGTTTATCTGAGAGACCTGTGGAAGCTTTGCAGCCTGGCTGCATTGACGGGCAAGGACAAGTTAATGCCAGTGGCCATGCATAACCTCAAACTTAGGTCTGTACCTCATAAACAGACCAAATTGCAGGGATCAACTAATTGAAACAGAGCCATTCCTACCTCCAGTTTGGGCTGTGAAGACCACGAATTTCTATATTAATCTTTGAAAATTGGTTTTAAAGACATTTAATGTCATAGGTCTAAATTTTAGAAAGATGTAATTTTCATTTTTCTGGGTAAGACTCCCAGCGATGAAGTATGTATGTTGTAGACTGGAACAAGTGTGAGAGCATCTGATGACTATCCCTGACCTTCCTGAAGGTTTCCAGAAAAGGCCGTTTCAGGTATATATAATTTGCCACGTCAGTGTTAATATGATGCTATTGCAACCAATATTTGTTGGACACTTAACCCTGCAGCAGTGTTCGGGGAGATGTACACAAAGTAAGTGCAACTCCTGCAACACCGTCCATTGCTCACAAAAAAGTGGTTACTTGGCGGTGCCTGGTGGGCTCAGTAGGTTGAGTGTCGGACTCTCTGATCTCAGCTCAGGTTTTGATCTGGTCGTCAGTCCCAGCCTGTATTGGGTTCTATGCTGGGTGTGGAGCTTACTTTAAAAATAGATAGATGATAGATGATAGGTAGATAGATAGATAGATGGATAGATAGATGATAGTTGGGAAAAATAAGTAAAGGACGTTAAGAACCAGAGTATACAATAATAAAGTGTGCATTGACTCATACATACAGCAGTAAGCACAGTAAGACCAGAGAAAAACAGGTAGTTAAGTGACAGGGACTAAGTCAAAAAGGCAAGGTTTTGAAGCAAGTTTTGCAAGACAAGTAGAAGGTGCAGTATAAGGTAAGCAGAACCATGCCCCGAGTTTTGGGAAGCCACTATGCTTAAACCCAAGCTAGTGCATAGTACCCCTATGCACGATTTCCTAACGTAAACCAACCCTCCAAGGGACTTCCCCTCCCCAAAGGCGGGCCACGGGAGAGGCCGCTCTGCATGCTGGGGTTTGTAGTCTCCTCAGAGACCCAATCCGCGTGCTCTTCGGGGCGGTGCCGCCTTCCGTGATCCTTTTCCTGTTGGCGGGCGCTGGCGAGCTGGGGAGCCAATGAGGCCACAGTAACGTGGCAGCCACCCACGAGCCCGCGTCCGGGCCGGCCCTGTCGGCGGGCCGGGCCACGCCCCCCGCGGGGCCCTACTACCCTGCGCCGACCCAGAGGGGGGAAATAGGGACCACCTCCGCCAGGAGGCGGGCAGGAGCCCCGGTTCCCCCCCGCCGCTCTCGGTGGTGGCGCCGGTGCCCACGCCGACGCGTCCCCACCCTCTTCCGGCCCTCGGCTGCCGGGGCTGCGCTCTCTTCCCCGGTGGATGCTGCGCCTCTTGGAGCGGAACATGAAGGTGCTGTTCGCCGCCGCCCTCATCGCGGCCTCCGTCTTCTTCCTGCTGTTGCCAGGTCCCTCCACGGCCGACGAGAAGAAGAAGGGGCCCAAAGTCACCGTCAAGGTCCGTCCTCCCCTCTCCCGACCCGCCTGGTGAGGCCCACCCCTCGTCGCCCGCGTTCCGGCCTCGGCGCCGCAGGT
Organism: Ursus maritimus; assembly: GCF_017311325.1. Taxonomy (NCBI): domain Eukaryota; kingdom Metazoa; phylum Chordata; class Mammalia; order Carnivora; family Ursidae; genus Ursus; species Ursus maritimus. Next base: position 38,680,327 of record NW_024425230.1, read on the forward strand.
CGCCGGTGTCCGAGGCATTTAGGTTCACGGAGCTCGGGCCTGGGCGTCCTCGGCTTTGGCTCAGCCCCTCCCTAGGCTCCTGGCTGTGGCCTCGTGGCGTCCAGGCGGTCCTGCTCGCTCAGACCAGAGCGTGCCCGGCTCCTCCCCGACGCCCCAGCCCCGGCCTGGAGCCCGGAGCGGGCGCCCGGCATGTCCAGCTGGGGCTGGCACTGTCAGCCTCAGCGCAGTCTTTGCGAATACCGTCCGGCGCTGGGGAAACGGTGAAAGATCACGTCCGGCAAACTGAACCCTTTCTTTACTTGGGCCAGATGTTACCCACTTGCAGTTACGAAGCACAGCAATCTAGTTGAAACTTGCACGATGAGCTTAGATTCCCCTCCTTATGGTTTTTTGATGTTCATTTCTAGAATCTGTGCTCGTTATTTATGTGGACTAAAGGTCGTTTGTTACCCTATAGTCTAAAGGGAATGCAAACAAACATTTTCTGGGAAAAGGGTCTGGCGCTTTCATGAGATTCTCATAGGGTTTTTGTCACCACCGAAATCAGGCTCAGAATCACTGCTCTCAAAATATGGCTCTTTTCTCTGCCACCTTTGTTAGGGTAACTTCTTGGGCCCTCCCTTCCCTGGCAAGACCCCTTCAAAAAGGCTACGTTTGAAATGGTCTTCTTCCTCAGGTGTACTTTGACCTGCGAATTGGAGATGAAGATATAGGCCGGGTGGTCATCGGTCTCTTTGGAAAGACTGTTCCAAAAACAGTGGATAATTTTGTGGCCTTAGCCACGGGAGAGGTAAGTGGCTGGAGCAGAGGTAGTTGAACTCAAGGGAAGTTTGCAAGTAGAGCTGGCCGCGAACTGAGGTGCAGAGCGTGGCCCGTCTATCGGAGTAGCCCTCACCGAGTACCCGGTGACCGCTGTCCTGCAGCTCTGGGAACCTGGTATTATAGTATCTTCTGGAGGTTTTAAGCTAAATCCACAAATATGAATTTTTTTTTAGTTTTTTATTTTTTGGAGAAAATGTTTCATTTTTAAGACATTGCAGTAATCAAGGAAAACATATCCATGGAAACTAGTGTGTGGCCTGTGCACCAGAACTTTCTCTTAAGGGTAACGGGCCCAGAGCTTCCCGGGTTTTAAAGAAACAGGTGTGCCCTGTTTAAGAAAGTCTGTATTCCTCTTAACTCTAGAGAACAAACTGGTGGTTACCGGGGGGGCGCCGTGGGGGAGGGGTGAAACAGGTGACGGCATTAAGAGTACACTTATGAGGAGCACTGAGTGATGTATAGGATTGTTAATCACTATATCATACACCGGAAACTAATAGCACACTGTTAACTATACTGGAATAAGAAAAAATCTGTATTCCAACTTTGCAGTGACTCAGCAGGTAACTGCTGTTTTTTGGTCCGTTTTCTTGCATCTGTTCTTAGGATTAGAAAAAAGTGAGTGGGGAAGGTGGAGATGTTGTGTGAAGTAGAACTGTGTAAAGGCAGGGGAGTGTGCGGTCTCAGCCTCCCCTGGCCCGTGTGCTCCAGTCTGGCCTCCTGGTAACTCCTCACCCAGTAGCCTGTCGGATGATGAATCTCATCAGCAGGGGCGTCTCTTCTGGGAGCAGGAGCTGTGAGCTGGGTTCCTGCAGGGCCTACTTAATAGCTGCCCGGTGCCTCATGCCATCTCTCACCTTCTCCTTCTCTTTTCTAGAAAGGATTTGGCTACAAAGACAGCAAATTCCATCGCGTGATCAAGGACTTCATGATCCAGGGTGGAGACTTTACCCGGGGAGACGGCACTGGAGGTAACCTCAGGTCCTCTGGGCAGCAGGGTCTGTTGGTGCAGCCTCCAAGCTGGGAGGGCTAGGCCGTGCTGGGCAGACGAGGCCTCCTGGAGGCAGGGGGGTCCCCGCATGGGGACCGGCTACAGCCTTCTTGTACAGGGACACCAGGACAAAGGAGAGAAGAATGGTGGGGGGTCGTGCGGCTCTTACCGCACCAGCAGGCCTGCCGGTCAGGGCCTTCAGCCTTGGTGACTTTTCTCGAGGCACCCCCTGGGGCTAGGGGAAGCAAAGTGAAACACGAGGGTGACTCCAGGTCAAGCTGTGTCAGGTTGTTTACCGTCTAGGTGGGAGGAACCAGGGGAACATGACGTGGAAGCTGTAGAACAGTAGGGAACGTAAGTGATGGCCGTCGGCAGCCGTCTGAGAGACAGCAGACAGAATACAAAGCACTCCATGCACGGGGTCAGACACAGCTGGGTGAGGTCTGCCATCTTTGTGCTTTGTGACCTCAGGCAAGTGAGTCTTCTGAGCTTCAGTTTTCTCTTGTGCGAAGTAAGAGTGGGAAGAGTGGGGGTGCCGCCTGGTGGGTGCCCGGCGTATGGTAAGTCGGCCACTGTCGAGGTGCGAGCAGAGTCGCCGCTTCAGGCCAAGCTGACCAGGAAGTGGCCTCGTGAATGTGAGGGAAGATGTGGGCAGGGTCCTGGCCGGGGAGAACTTGGGCAAAGAGGCAGGACTAAGGTGAACCCACCTCTGTTCCGTGGCAGGAGCTTGGCTGAAGGTGGGGTCCGGAGATGGAAGGAGAGCACACACCGCACTGGGGGCCCAGAGTGCCGGGCTGTGGCCAGACCTGGGAACCTGGGTTTGTCCTACGTGGAGGGAGGGTCCACGGAGGCCTTGAATGGGAGGAAGACCCAGGCACAAATGAGTGTGAGGCTAATAATGTGGCAGTTTTTCTGTGTGTAGAAGGCTTGTGACCGTTCTCTGGTGTACACCGTTCCCACTCCGAGCATGGACGTTATGCAGTGGGGGCGGCAGGAGTGGAGAGGAAGGATGAATAGATAATGCGGGTGGGAGCCACATGGACAGCGTGCAAAGGACAAGTTGTCAGAGGACTAACTGAAGTCTGGAGGGAAAGATGATGTAGTTACCCATTTGAGTTGGGGACTCCTTGTTTGTTGGGAAGGTGATCGGAGCCAAGGATAGAGTTGTGGGGTTTTTTGGACAGTAGCAGTAACGGAAATCCTGCCGTCACTGGAGACGTACAAAGAGGGCTCTCAGCAAGGGGAGACTCTTGGCCAGCACTCTAGCCCGGAGTCGCTGCAAAGGGTCAGGTTGGTCCCTGGCCTGGTTGTGAGATGCCCTCCCCCCAAGCATCTAGTGATGGTCGGGTTCAGCTCCCCACCCCACCCCCATCGCTGCATAGTCAGAAATGCCTCCCTGATGAGCAGAGGTCCAGGACAGCTTCCAAAGCTGGGTCTCTTCTGTGGAACCACGGGATGCAAATGGGTATAGGTTTTGTGAGGAAGTGAGTTTGAAAGGCGTTGGGTAAAACACAATGAAGCTTCTCTGTTACTGGGTGTCTCCAGGGCCTGCAGTGCGACCCTCCTGAGAGGAGACAGGTGAGGATCTCTGAAATGGTGTCTGGGTCTGCCCAGCGCCCTTTTTCCTGTACCCTGGCCTCAGACCCCTTGTGGATAGACACACCACACACGTCACCAACAAGCTTTTATTTTGTGTTCATTGATAAGAGGCTCTTGATTATCCGGAACCCAAGTGGCAGCCCCTCCCCATTCATCTCAGTTATCTTCTGTGCTGTTAGGAAGAAAAGCTGGTCCGCCACAGCTGTCCTCCTCTTCTGGAGAGCTCTTTACCTCCCCTGCCCCCTACATAGCACCTGTCTCTACTAGAGTACGTCAGAGTTCCTGTGGCAGACCTCCCAGGCCATAGCCAAGCGTAGCTGTTGATCTATGCCGTATTTAAAAGCCACTCTTTAAAAGCCATATTCTCAGAGTAATCCATCGATCCGGTGAGCTGTTTACTAAATCAGCCTGGCATCATGCCCCACTTGGTCTGTCAGTATGGTTTGGCTCCAAGACCAGAGGGTAGGAAGGGGACCACTTTTATGTCCGTATAATCCACTAGACTTGGCCTGACACCGAAGATAGGTTGAGTCCCTGGAATCCTCACCCCAGAGATCTGCTTGGTTTGGGCCAACTCGGCTCCCTGATCTACTCTTTCTTCCCAGGAAAGAGCATCTATGGTGAACGCTTCCCCGATGAGAACTTCAAGCTGAAACACTACGGGCCTGGCTGGGTGAGCATGGCCAACGCGGGCAAAGACACCAACGGCTCCCAGTTCTTTATCACGACGGTTAAGACAGCCTGGCTAGATGGCAAGCATGTGGTGTTCGGCAAAGTTCTGGAAGGCATGGTGAGTGGGGGGGGCTGGGGCGCCACATAGTTTATCCCTCTCCCAGCAGGGAACCCAGATTCTCACAGTGTTATGTGTACAAACCTGGGGGGAGTCAAGAGCTACCCTACGTGTCTCTGCCCCCAAGTTCTCACGTCTTCAGCCTACACAAGGGCAGGAGCCTCCGTTTCACTCACTCCGTGATATGCCAACACAGCCGAACACGATGTCCCTGAGAAGCCACTTGGTA
>NW_024425230.1:38684774-38687758 GCF_017311325.1 Ursus maritimus
GTTGCCCCCCCCCCCCGTCCTTCTCGCCCTTAGCTCAGCTGGTCACACGGCAGAGGATCGAAACTGCTCCATCCTCTCGTCAAAGCTGGGCTCTCCCTGCCTAGGATTCCCTTAGCATTTGGGTGCCTCAAGGTTTGCATGCTGTTCATCCCACGGGGAGCTCAGCCTTCCCCGGCCATATTCTGGGGTCTTTCTCCCTTGAGGGGTGGACCTCCTGACTCACTGTGCTCTTCTGCCTTCCTTCCCAGGAGGTAGTACGGAAGGTGGAGAGCACCAAGACCGACAGTCGGGACAAGCCCCTGAAGGATGTGACGATCGCAGACTGTGGCAAGATCGAGGTGGAGAAGCCCTTTGCCATCGCCAAGGAGTAGGGCCCCAGGGACCTCTGCCCTTTGAAGCACCGTCTGTGCGGCCCTGTTGCCTTCCCACGGGTGAAGACCGCCCGCCACAGGGCTCCGTGCTGCATTGGTCCTCGTGCTGGCATCTGACGGAGCGGACCCCTCCCTTTACATTCCGCAGGCCTACCTACCGGCCTGGTTTTGTAACAAAGTCCTACCAATGCCGACCAATTAAAAAAAAAATGGTGGGTTTTTTTTTTTTTTATAACCAGCGTGTGGGCTGGGTTCTTGGGCCTGAAGCACCTTCTCAAGTCCCTGTCGCAGCACGTCTGGGATTCCTGTGGCAAGGGGTGCCTGTCCCCTTCAGGGACTCTGGTCTGAACCCTCTTTCCCCAGGGTAACTGCACAACTAGCAAGCAGGAGCTTTTGCTTCGTGCTTCTGATCTTTGCTACGAGGGTGCCTAAACCTTTGCTTGTCCCCTGCCCCCTTCTGGTGTAGATGAAGAAGTACACCTCGGCCTCTCCATAGCCTACCTCTAAAGGACTTCTCCCTTTATTCCTTATCCCTGTTGTCCCTGCCCTGGCACCTGGGGTGGGTAAATCCTGGGTCTGGGCGGGGNGGGGGGGGAACCCAGCCTCCTCGGAGAAGGGGGCACATACACTGAGGCACATGCCTGTCCTGGCAGGTGGCCCGTAGGCCTGTGGGCTGGTCAGGGCATCGGTGGCAAAGGAGTAGGGTCACAAGATGCCTCTGGCTGAGCTTCCGTTGGCCTGTTGCTGGTGCCATAGAGGCCCTGGAGCACACCACTCACCACCACGTTGGGCAGAGGCTCTGTGGGACCGAAAGAAAACAGGAGGAAGGGGTAGGGGACTGCAGGAGAAGAAAAGATGTGGGGTGGGCCTAGCCTCGGGCCTGTAGTTCTTTGAGCTCCTGAGCCCATAGGCTCAGCCCCCTCCTCAGGAATAGAGGTCCCTGCCAAGGCCATAGGTAACAGCTGGCCCCCACAAGTGAGGCCTTGGCATGCCCCGCTCACATTCTATTCACATTAGCTTGGTAAAGCCAGGCTGGTGAAGAATGGAGACCAGGAGAGCCAAGTTTATTTCACTACATCTGCTTTCTGAAAGAGAATACAGAGCAGGCTATAGGAACAGCAGGACTGGTGTGGCCTCAAAGGAAGACAGTAGGCATGAGATGCTGCCTGGAGGTCCTGAGCTGGGAAATGGCACATTGACCCCCGACTCCCACCCTGGTACCTTGGCCCTATAGATGGATTATAGGTCAGAGGCCCCCCTCACCTGGGGATGGACTGCAAATGTAGGGATCCACGCGGAAGCTGACAACAGGCCGGTGGTGCAGCTGGGAGCTAGGAGGGAAGAGTCCTGAACAGTGAGGGAGAGGCAGGGTAGAAACCAGGGATTAAGATCACTAAGCACCCAAAAAGGCAAAGTGACTGGGACGTGGGCTCAAGAGGCACCAACAGAAACCTGGATGGCTGGGGTGGGAGGAGGGAGAGATAGATAGGCCAGACGGCCGCAGGCCGCCCCCGACGCACGGCCACTAGGGGGCAACAGGAGCCGGCGGCAGGGGCTTTGACTTGCCTGCTGTCATTCGGCAGGAACTCCCCCAGGGCGCTGAAAAGAGGAGACGCGCTGTGAGCTGCGGTTGGTGTGGGGGTGGGGGGTGGGGGGAGGCAGGCGCGTGAGGAAGGGGTGGAGACACGCAAGCCCAGCACTTCACCTCCCAGGGGACCACTGCTTCTATTTGTAACAAGCTCAGTTCCGGAGGTGGCTGGGGTAACCAAGACTGTCCAGAAAATAGCCCCTCTACCCAGGCCAAGAAAGCTAATGAGGGAGGTCACTCTCAGAGAAGCAGCAGGCCCGTGCCTGGCCGATGTAAGAAGGGAAAGGGCTTGGCCTCTAAAACCTTTCCTCACCTGCTTGCTGCAGAGAGACCCTGTCGCCCCAGCACCCGGGCCCCTCTCTCTTGCCCCGCCATGGCCCCCAGAGGAGCTCACCCCCAGCTGCTGGCCTTAGGGTCTGTGGGGAAGTGCCGAAGATTCAGGAATTCCAGTAACTCCTTGGGCACATCCTGGTTCAGGTACAGGACACCCTGGAGAGATCAGAGGGCACCTGTAATCAGACCCAGCTGTGTAACAGAGAGCCAGGTGCAAAATGGAGAGATGGGGGCCTTCCAAAATGCCTTAAGAATTTCAAGAGAGAGCATTAAACCAAACTTGGGGCCCTTCTGAGCACTGGGCCCTGGGTGACTACATGGGTTGTAAGCCCAGGAAGCCAACCCGGCCTGTGGAACCTGGCATCACTGTGTGGGGAAGAGGGGGAAGGATCCCCACCCAAATCCTCAGCATTGAGGGTACCGCAGGCCCTCACCCTGCAGGAAAGAGAGAACTAGCTTTCATTGAACTGAAACCACCTGCCTCCGTGTTACCTCATCCCATTCTATCAATACACAGAGGCCTGTTGGGACCCATTACTGCTCAGAAAATTGAGGGTTGGTGTAAAGAACTAGGGATGTACTGTATGGTGACTAACATACTAAAAAAATATTTAAAAAAATAAACAGTTAAAAATAAAAAAAATAAAAGTGAGGTAGTAAACAGCATGCTGGAGAGGTGGGTCCCCTTCACC